>NC_090941.1:607480023-607797535 GCF_040938575.1 Ambystoma mexicanum
ATCGAAAGAGGAGTAGGCCTGCATTGGAATGACAGAGGCAGGAATCCACACAGGGAAGATCAGGGGTACACCCCCTCCAGAATAGTTGGGCCTAGACACAGAGAGGATCTTTAGCCATCAGGGAGGAGAGTGTTTTTTTTGTTGGTTTGAGCCCATCCCTAGGGGCCTGCTTACACTTTCCTGGTGACCCAAATGGATTGGGGGGGCACCTCCCTCCCTGGGGGCTGATAGGGGCACAAGGCTGCCCCCAGGGAGCGTTACAAGGGGGTGCCCCCCATCTGCTTAGGGTGGGGGGGAGGGCCATGCCCCTTTCATGTAAAAAAAAAATCCTGGTGGCTAGTGCCCCCCCTCCAAAATCTCTGTTACATTTCCCTTTTAATTTTTATTTATTTGTTTTATTTTTTGCCCCCCATTCCCTGGGGGCAGATGATCACCCCTCTGCCCCCAAGGGTCTCCATAGGTGTGTCCCCATGCCTTGGGGGGTGGGGATATGGCTGCTTACTATAAGCAGCCTCCTCTCCCCCATGTCACAAATAGATCCCTGGTGGTCCAGTGGCATTGCTGAGTGTGGATTGAGCACTCTGCATTCAATCCGCGCCCAGCAATACTTCCAAAAAAGGTGTTGTTGGAAAGGGGAGAGTCTCCCTTTCCAACAACACCTCCCTTGATCTCCGGCTTTCAATAAAGCGGGAGATCGAGGGAGAAGGGATCTTACCTGCTCTTTTCACTGCAGCAGCCAAATATGGCTGCCGCAGTGAAAATACTCTGTTTCATGTCGGCGTGCATTACGCACGCTGACGTGAAACTGAAGGTAATCCAACCCCCGGGCCATGAGGAGGGACCTCTCCATCACATAGCCTATGGGTTGGATTACAGTTGTGTGTGATCCCTGCTTTTCAGGGATCGCACAAAACAGATTGCCAAAAAGGACTAGCTAGCGCGTCCTTGGCACTACCAAAATAATGTCAAGGACAAGATACCTCGTCCTTGGCAATTAAGAGGTTAAAGTTCAGTCTGTATTTAGCCTTTTGAGCCAAGTGAAATGGTATGCTGTCATCAGAATAATTGTGTCATATTCAAATTAGGTAAATCTAAAATAGAAAAGCACAATATTGAAGTGGAGGTTGATATTCCAAATTATGAGGGTAGAGGCTCCCCAAAGAGAGACTGCCACGCGGTTAGAGGACTTCTCAGAATTTTCTAAAATGGTAAAGTAACAGATTCAAGCTACAGATGCTTGCTCAAATGAAGAAAGACCAGTTGAGGAAGATATTTATAGAGCTCAAACAGGTTTTTGCCAAAGATGCTATGATTGTGGGCCGACCGATTTGCAGATTGCCACACTAGCAGAAAGACATGGCAGGGAGCCAGTATTTGTGTAGCAATATAGGTTGCCCCTGGCATGTCTGCAGTCACTGGCAGAAATAGTCAAACATTTCGAATCTAGAGGAATCATTGTGCCTATTCATAGTACATCAAATACTCCCATATTAGGTGTGCTAAAACCCAACTGCGTGTGTGCAGAGAATTAAACAAAAATTTACCAGTTTCCAGGTGGCCCCTTCCATTTATTGATCTGGGCCTTGCACAGGTTCACGGGTCAAAGGTATTTAACACCTTGGATCTTACAGTTGGCTACTGGTGTGTGCCACTAGTTGGAGAAATTCAAAATTATTTGCTTTTTCATTTGACAAATCACAATACGCACGGTCCTGGACCCCTTTTGGGGATGACAATAGTGGGAGTGAGTTTGGGATATTCCCAAAGCAAAGCACGTTTGGATGAAGCTGAAAGGGGAATAGTTTGTGGATGATGTGCTAATCAAAAATGAAGATTCGAAAAGCCATTTCAATGAGATCAGACATGTACTACAGAAGGATGAGGCAAAGGTATCTTTACAGAAAGCACAGTTGTGCAGAAAAAGAGTAAACCTCCTCTGCTATGAAGTGATGAATATGGGTTAAACCCACAAAAGAAAAAGGTTGAAGCGATTCAGAAACTAAATGATCCCACTAAGTTTAAAAAGCTGGGTAGAAATGACAAGTTATAAAAAGGTTTATTGAAAATCATGCAGAGATTATACAACCTTGACGAGATTAATGAAGCAGGGTTTACCCTGGAAATGGGAGAAGGAACAAAAAGTGAGGCAAAGGCCATGTAAAAGGTTGTCTAATGAACACGCCATGCTTGGTATATCCAATAAAAAACCAATATTTCTTTGTAGAAATAGGATGCACAGATCAATGTATGTCAGCAGTGTTATATCAAAAACATGATGCAAATAAAACCATTGCATATGCTAGCAAGGCATTGTCACATGTAGAGACCAAATGTATTGAATGTGAAAAAGTGATTCTGACCACTGTCTGGGCATTGCATTTCCAAACCATAATTCAACGGGAGCTGTTGATTGTTGAAACAAATCAACAGCCGCTTCAAATTTTGCAAAGTAAAAGAATCAGATCAAGAGATTTGGCCAAGTCAAGAATCACTTCATGGACATTAGCACTTCAGGGATTTCCAGTAGAAGTGAGATATGGACAGTTGCTCAAGGGCTAGCAGAATTGCATGATTGTGCAGCTGTCTGTGTGCCGGATGACAGAGTTAGAGACAAGTTTAAATGAATTTGAGTAATTCCCACACAAGGCTTTCAACAAATAAACATGTAAGGATGCAGCACCAACTGTGCATGTAGACTGATGTGCATACCATGTACAAAATTATGCTGAAAAAGAACTTGACAGGAATAGGAAATGTGTGGTTTAAATATGACAGCATTTCAAGAGTAAGCATGAGGATAGGCCCCAAAAGCAGTCAAGTTGTAGAATTGGCAGCCATTTGTAAGGTTATATCTACAGCAATGGAAATTAGACAAAGAAATAGTGTTAGTCACTGATTCAGACTATGCGCAAAATGTTTTGTGGAGTATTTACCTGGCTGGAAGGTGAAAGGTATGCTCACATAAAACCACTTAAACATGGCTAGATTCAAGCTATAGACAACCTTGGTTTCAGAAAATGACCTGATAATCCATTGGACAAAAATATGTGGTCATTTAAAAACACCAACTAAGGATAAGGAAGGAAATGACAAGGCAGATTAATAGCAAAAATTGGAGCTGTAATGGGGGATTTTTCTATTCAACACCTGCTGGGTGAAATCAAGGTGGGTACATCAACTCGCTCCAAAACTCCAAAAGCAGTTGGACAGCCTGTGGTACAATGAGTTTTGATACTTCAGATTAAAACTTGATTAAGCCACAAAAGGAGGATATTATTTTAGGCCCATTTTTACAACCATTTGCTAGATGCTGAACAAAATCCTCTGACTGAAGGACTGCATAGGGAAAGAGGAATCAAGGGTGTTAAGAGAATTTGTTTACAGGATGGACTAAATAGGCTATCTGTGACAGGCCAAATCCAATGGGTGGTGCCTTTGCCATTTCCAAGATTGATGTCACATCATGCCCATGATGTCATAACCGCAGGCCACAGAGGTTCTCAGAATATTTGACATTTTAGAAGGTTATGCCTATTGGCCACACATATTGCAGGATGTTGAACTCTACACCAGAGGATGTTTAGTGTGTGTGCGCAGTTTCAGCCTGCATCACTGTTTCATATAGCACAAATAATGAAAAGAGGGTAAACGCTCTAATGGTCTGATCTACAAATAGATTTTGAAGGGCCTATGTGAAGATCAGCAAGGGGAAACAGGTACATGTTAAAGGTCATTTGTTTAATGTCTAGTTGGGTGGAGTGCATTCCAGCTCCAGACTGCAGTGTGCAAACAGCGACCACTTTACTCGTGAAATTTCTTTTCAAGATGTGGTTTACCTCAAAGAACAGAGTCTGAAGTCATTTTACTAGTGCAGTAATGACAAAAATGTAGCAAATATTGGCCGTGAAGAGGAAGCAACATTTCTTACTGGCCCTCTTTGGGGGAGTGGAACGGTGTAACAGATAAAGAGTTGACATGCTAAATAGGTTTGAAGCTGAAGCAGGATTTAGCTGGGATCTGCAACTTCCTTTGGTACTAATGGCTCTCAGGTCAGCACCATGTAGAGCAACAATATCAGCCCCCACAAAATTGACCAGTAGGAAAGTTTTTTTGCCACAACACCTGCTTTACAGAACAAATTAACAGGACTTGTAAATGCATCCACAATTCATGAAGACGGAAGAAATGAGAAATCACTAGCAATATGCATTTGCACAGGAACATTTGGAAAAGGCTTACAGTGCAAAGTCATATTAAGATAGTAAGACATCTGAGAGAATACAAGTTAGGAGACCAGGTCTACAAATTCAACTTTGGGAAAGGTAAGCAATTTCTTGCAGCATGGCACGGGTCATATAGAACTGTAGATAAGGTTTCATCTGTGGTCTACAGAATTGCTAGAAAGGAGGGAGGATAAAGAGTGGAACAATTTGTCCATGTTAATCAGATGAAGCCCTTCCAACCCAAGCATGAGGTGAAAGGGCTAGAGCAAGTTGAGACTAGCAGGGAGTGAGACATGTGATGGTGGTATAAACATAAAGTGCTTACATATTAAATACTTACCATAGCAGGTAAATTGTAAATCATTTGAAAATGTCAAATTGGGGTGGGGTCAAGAGGGAGAGATTGTGTATATTTTTATAATGTGAGAAAATGAGGGATGAAACAGACAAGTACATAAATGGAAATATAAGCCCAAAGTATTCAGGAACTACGTATATATAGATAACTAAAAGAAAGGGGTATTGCAAATAGGTAAATGCTTAGTTAAGTTGCATTATTTTTCATTAGATGCTGTGTTGAAATTGGTGGGGTTTGAAGCAGATGCCTGGAAGAGTGCTGTGTTATAGTAGTGTGCTTAAAGCTATTTTCAGATGGTCCTGAAGAGATGTCCTCAATCTATTATATTGTATTTTGGGTATAAAGTGCATTTGTGTACAATTAAATTCGATTTGAGATATCCAAATGAAAAGGGAAAGGATTAATGTACTTTATTCTCAATTCGTTTTTTCTCTTAATTAACCAATTCACCGGTTGGCGCTATGGGAGGATTCCACTGAAATAGAGTCAATAGGAATAAAACTTGGAGCAAAAAAGGGGTTGAAGATGACCCCAGAAGGAGGTCCCACCTGCACATGAGGGAAGTTTACTTCACCAAAAACAATTTCCTGAACAGGAGTCTGACTGGATATTCTAAGTTCACTTTTAAACATTTATTATTTTTACAAACATTCACTTTTTTTTATTCAAACTGATGCCACCACCACATGGATGTGGAAATATGGTTGTTCTGAAATTAGTTTCTTTTCATGTTCTATAAAAAAAATATAAAGTTAAACAAAAGGAGATCACCAATTAAAAGAAGATAAAAGATAAAGGGGATCAGAAAACTAACAAAAACAAAAATGTCAAAACAAATTAAAAAAAGTTTAACAAAAATAATAATATATACTATGTTTTTTGTATGAATATTAAATTGCATCTTTGATTCATATAGCTCTATTTGATTGGATTAACTGTTAACATCAAGGTCAAATTGATGTGTGTGTGCCCAAGATCACACATTGAAGCCAGGATTATTGCAGGTTAGTTTATTCCTGCAGTGATTTTGGTCATGTCCCATCAGAGGAAAAAAAGGTTGTGTAGGGAAATGTATTTAGAATTTAAACTAGGACTCAACATTTCAACATACACATTTGGCCCTTCAAGTGAGAGACTCGGGCTGCATGTATTAGATGCCAATATTGGGAATGCACAGAACACATGCTAGAAAAATAAAGGAACAGGGTTTTACACACCATGATACCACAGTTGTGGGCTGAGTTGCATTAAAATAAAAAATGAAACTAGCATATTAATTTACCTTATCCATAGAACATATTTCCCTACTAATAATCAGTGCAAGCCAGTGCATTCCTTTTATATGAACTGTGTGCAGATTGATAAATCCAGTGTGCAGGTTTAATTTGAAATGCAAGCATGGTCTTTTAGGTGCAATCTCTAAGAAGGCACTTTGTGGAACCGGAAGAACAAAGTGCGGTTTGAATGTTACTTTAGCATCTGTGCTAAGCAAGCAGACTGGTCACATGTACTTCAGAACTATCTGGAGGACTGTCTGAATTTCAAGGGAGGCGGTTTTGAATGACAGCCTTTTGTGATGCAATATGTCAGTCACTCTACATTTCATGTAGGTTCAAATTATGTACTGGGCAGGGTTACTCCAGAAGGCTTAAAAAAGGCTGGTCTCCATCTTGGGCTGCTAGACATATTCACTCTCTGTGGTTCCTGGATGGCAGCTATCTCAGACGAGATTTGTTGATCCTGGAAGAAGTGTGGAGAAAGGTTGGCAGTTGACTCAGTGGGGCTAATTTCAGGCGAAGAAGGAACTGGACAGGGGCACTGGCAGTTCAGGACACATTTAACGAGTTATCCTTGATGAGTTCAGTAAATGTAAGGAGCAAGCTAATAAGCGAATGATTGATTTGTGATCAGATAGTGGATAAATCATTTTAAGGTGTTGCACTGTACAGTGAAATTTTCAATATGCATAACTACGTTCATGTTTCTCGATTAATTATGTTAAATTCAAATTTGACAGGAGCCTGTGCTCTGCCAAGATTATGTTGCAAAACTCAAGGCCAATGTTGGCAGGACTCCATGCATAATGGCAAATAGAATGTTTTGAAAACTATTGCAGGAAAAGCTTGTACATGCAGAAGAGCATTTTGAATCCTATAATTAATCGCAGAGAAAATAACTGCAAATTAGTTGTGTTTCAGTTTGAAATGTAAGATACATATCGTGTTTTGCACACGTCACTCTGCATTTTGCATATTTCCAACTTCTGATAAAGAATAACAATTCAAAAGTTGAATCACAGGATTTATATTACATGATTCATCTGTGATGGGGACACAGAGGGCCCTGGGAATATCCAATAATGAGTTTGTAAACGATTGTGGTAAGTTATTTTGCCACGTGTGATACGTTAAACAACTAAACTGGTTATACACTGGGTTTTAGAAGAGATATGTGTGAGAATGTTCATACTTTATTTACATGGTAAATTAATTCTAAGATGCAAGCCAAAGGGGCATAAAAGAGGCATTGTAAATAAAATACTGCAAGAACATAAGAGTCAGCATTGAGCATGTACTAAGTCCAGTATGTACTTGCTGTTCATGATCCCAGTATAAGAATAATCAGGTGATACTCTAAAGTAAGGCTCACCACTACCACAAAAATATCAGTATAGCATAAATCAACACCAACTGAAATACTGCAAAATACCCCACAAGCCTTAGGCAGCTACCACATGGCCATGTGTAGGTTTTTCAAAAGCTAGGCCTCAGCTCTTCCAGCCAGCCACAGCACACCAGTGGAAATTAAGGAGAACCATGTAGTTGTCATGAAAAGTATCTAGGCACTTGCATTAACCTACTGAGCTATCTTGCGTGTATTTAGAGCTTATTCGGAGCTGGAGGAAAATGCTGAACCAGCCAGGCCTTTAAGACTGAGTGAGCCAGCATCCTTGCGAGGGGTTAACTGCGAAGGCCTTTCTTGAGACATAAATATCTAGTTTTGCAAGAAGCCATGTGCAGCGTTTAGGAGCCAGGCACTGACATTCTCTTCTGCACTCTGCGCTTGTCAGGTGCACTGATAACACAGGAATGTAAAAGGTGCTTCCCACAACAATGTACACAGAGCCTTGGAGTCAAGACTGGCAGTAACTTTCCAGTAAAAATGTTTTGCTGCCTGGAAGGTTAAGCCTAGAAGTTTCTCGAAGAGCTGGTACGTCATAGTGATTGATGTGCAACTCCTAATAAGAGATCTATACCTGGGCCAGTTAGGGGAGTTCTCTTCCTGGGCTGTTTGAGAGACACGTGCATGGAGAGAAACAGCGCCTGGACAACCAGCTAGCACTAGCAGAGGCTCCTTGCATCACATTCCCGCTTGGGTGCAGGCCTTCGGGGGCTAGGCCAGTCCCTGAGCGGTGCCGGGCACTGAGGTGCGTGGGTCCTGGGTGTGATTCTATTGCATCAGCATCAACGATTCCTAGGAGCATGAGAATGATTGCATATTCATCTGTGACTGATAATTCGTATTATTTAGCTTTCACTTTAATTCCCATTCTATTGAAAACTGCTGCTTAATTCCAATTAGTCTATGTAGTAAATAAAGGCAAGTATAAAATCTTCTGAGTGAGTGGCTTTCTTCCAGACTGAGCTCATGGAGTCTTGCATAGTTTCTTACTTGTGAGGGAAGGTGATTAGGAGTTATTGCACCAACGGCTGGCCCCAGGGGGGCGCGGGTTCCTCTTTTCACATTTGACGTGGTCATTGGCTGGATTTGCAAGCACAATACCTTTCTGGAAGAAACGGGGGAAGGATGAATGCAATGAAGGCAATAGTGCACTCTGCCACATTCCAGGGTGGCCGGCAACAAATGCCTGGTCGATGTAGCTGACCTTTTGCATCGGTACTCTGCGCCGAGGGTATGGGATATGCTTGAAAATGATGTTTCCCCGGCGGTAATTAGTGAGTGTTTGGAGAGTTTACCACTTGGGAAATGCAGAAGGGAGCAAAATGCAGCAGGAAACGTGGGCTGGTTGTTCATGCAGGCGCTCAGGAAGTTGTATGAGAAATAATTGCTCAGAAATTAAATGATGCAATTTCCCTGCTCCAGGAGCAACAAATCCTAATGAGAGAGACCCTTGAATCATCGGTTAAGCGGGCTGATCAGATGGAGGATAGGTGTGCCTCTTTAGCTGTGTGTGTAGCCACGCACAAGCGCAGACAGCGGCGAGGCAATCCGTCAAAGAAAAGGATTCGAGCATTAGGAAGGATACTTGGGACCCTAATTTATGGTCTGGTGAGGTTAGTGATAGTGAAACCGAACAGACATTTGACTGGGACGAACCCGTTGAAGTCAGACTTGCAGAGCTAGACTGTTCCGAGGGAGAGGAGCTGGAATGTGCTCCAAAGAAATGTGTTTATCCAGCGCAGCCGTTAATCACTAACAAACCAAAAGGCCAAGCTGGCGGTGGAAACATTCAGAATACTAGGATTGTCCGCGATTATGCACAGACAGAGCTTTTAGACATTGCCAAGTGGTTTAGACAACAAGCAGGCAAACCGCTTTTGAAATGGTATCTGAGATTGTGGGACACCGGAGCCGTTGACATCTTCTTAACCCCAGAAGAATTATTAAAAATGGGTTCAATCACTACTAATGTAATTCTGGGACAGATGGTGCACGGCACGCTGGGACAGCAAGGGTCGCATTCCTTCTTTAATTGGTTTCAGACTGCTTTAACAAATTTGTATGCAAGTCCAATGGATATGGAAGAAATGTGGGGCCAGTGGCGTTCACTACCCGAAGCGACAGATCAGCTTAGAGAGATGGGTTTACAGTGCACAATGTACAGTGCAAATTTTGAAGGACCCGATAGGAACATTTTACTGCAGGCATGCGCGTGCGCTTATTGAGAAATGCCCCTGGTCATATGAAGGGAGCATTGCTTTCATTGCTGGGTCTGGCGCAAGGTAGAGCCATTGGTGAAGTGGCACTGTTACTTGGGCAATTAGATGGGCTGGATGTGCACAAAGCCGCACGCCTAGAGGCTGCGAGTAATGATTCAGAGAAAAGGCTTGGAAAAAATGCAAAGTCTAAAGCGAAAACTGACACTATTGAAATTACACGCAGGCAAATGTGGGTGGACCTGCTGAAAGCTGGAATTCCAAAGGAAGAGATAGAGGGTAAACCCACACCTGTGCTGCTTGAGAAATGGAAAAAATTACAAAAGCGGGGGTCAGGGAAAACTAACCCTACTGCACATGGGAGGTCCCAGACCCCATTTTTGATTGAAGGGCTCGGTCTTTGAGGTACAGGTAATAAAAAGAACCAGTCCCAGAGACAGATGCCCTTTTGTGCCACTTACATTGTATTTGAATGACAAAGTGAAACAGGTTTTGGCTCTATTAGACACGGGAGCTGAGGTTACCATTCTGAATGGCAATCCCAATAAATTATCTGGTCCCAGAGTTTTGGTTAATGGTTATGGGGGAGCAGAAACTGTTGCAAAAGTATTCAATGTAAACATGTCAATTTTCGAGTGATTGCACTTCACGGCTAGTGTCCTGATTGCAGACATACCAGAGTATATACTGGGAATGGATGTGTTGTTGGGCAAAAGTTTGACTACAGATTTAGGTGAATTTGTTTTTGGCAAACAGAAAATCCATGTGAGAGTTGTTAACCCTGTGGTGCTTGGGCATGCAAAATGGCCCCCTTGCATTTACCTCCTCCTGCTGAGCCAGTGTGCGTGAAACCGTACAGGCTGCCAGGAGGGCACAAAGAGATCAGTGAAACTATTGAGTCATTGGTGAAAGCTGGCATAATGAGGCAGGCAGTCAGTCCATTCAACTCGCCGATCTGGCCTATCCGCCACGCCCAGATGGTGGGTGGCGTCTGACAATTGATTTTCGCGCCTTGAATAAGAAGGCGCCACCCTTAGCTGTGGCGGTGCCAGACATCATTACTCTGATTGAAAACCTTACGTGAGAAGTGGGTGACTGGCATGTGGTCCTTGACCAGGACAATGCATTTTTCTCCATTGATATGGATGCTGAATCACAAGACCAATTTGCTATAACTTGGGGAGACAGACAATTTACATTTACTAAATTGCCCCAGGGGTATTTGCATCGTCCCACTCTTTGTCATAGATTGATTGCCAGAGACTTGAAGATGGTGCAGTTGGATGATGTGTATGTTGCCCACTATATTGATGACGGCATGCTAATCAGTGTTGAGAAAGAACATGTAGAAAAAGCTGCTGAAAAGTTGATCCGACACATGCAAAACCGGGGGTGGGTCATAAATCCCAAAAAGGTACAGGGGCCCACTCAAGAGGTGACATTTCTAGGTGAAATCTGGTCTGGGCCAGTTAAGAAAATTCCTGTCCCTGTGATTGACATGGTTCAACAGATGAGTCCACCAGCAAATAAAAAAGAGGCACAAAGGTTCATTGGGTTAATGGTTTTTTGGAGAAATCGCATACCTCATTTAAGCCCGATACTGAAACCCATCTACAAAGTCACCAGAAAGAAACAAGATTTTAAATGGGGCCTAGAGAAACTGTCTTTCAGCAGGCTAAGGACGCTTTGCAGAATTACATCACGCTGGGCCGCATGACGAAAACTGATCCTTTTGAACTGGATATTCTTGTCTACAATGATGTTGCTGTGTGAAGCTTGTGGCAAAAGCAAGGACAGAAGACTGCCGCAAGGTTTCTGGTCAGGAAAACTCACAGATCCTATAACAAGATACACTCCGCTTGAGAAACTAGTTTCTGCAGTGTACTGGGCTCTAGTTGAGACGGAAAGAATCACAGGCGAGCAACCAGTGACAATTTGCACAGAAATTCCGATCATGGGCTGGGTGCGCGACACTGCTGCAAGCGGGAAAAGTGACAGGGCGCAAGACGCCACTCATGTCAAATGGAAATGGTATTTACAGCAACATGCGAAAGCTGGACGCACAGGGGTTTCCAGACTGCAAGAACAAATGCTGGAGGCAGTGGATCTGGAAGCGATGCCTGAACCGAGCAACCCAGTGGCGTTGCCAGAATCTCCCTTCAAAGTCGCACCCGCCTATGATACATTGACAGAACAACATTTTGCATGGTTCACGATTGGCACAGCACAGTATGATAAAGGGCAAAGACACTGGCAAGCTGTTGCATTCCAGCCCCACCGAGAAACACTGCTGATGAGGTGTGGGAGGATCCAGTCAATATGCTGAACTACAGGCGGTGCCTCCGTGATTGAACAGGTGAGACAGAGACTGCATACATATACACGGACAGTTGGGCCACATAGCAAGGCCTGACGCATTGGGCACCGACATGGAGAAGAGATGACTGGCAGATCAAAAACACTCCGATCTGTGGAGGGCCGGACATCTGGGAAGAGATGTGGTGCAAAGGTGAGAGGTGCAAAATCTGCATTGGGCATGTCGATGCACACATGCCCCCTGACACCTCACTGGCTGCCCTGTTCAACAACGAAGTGGATCAAATGGCAAATATTCGCCCAGTGACAATACCTGGAGAAGCTGAGGTACTGCAAGGAATGGCGGACTGGGCACACCAAACCTCACGGTATCTAGGGCAAACAGGAACCTATGAATGGGCTAAGAGGAGACAATTGCCCATTACCATAGATCATGCCAAGCAAGCTGCCTCCCAATATTCCGCGTGCTGCGAACTGAAGCACTATCCATTGGAGACGAAGCCTCAAGGCCCTTTGAGAAGAGGTGAAAGAGTTGCTAGCGTATGGCAAGTTGACTACATTGGCCCTTTGCTGCCCAAGAATGGAAAGCATTATGTGTTGACCATGGTAGACACACTGTGGACTGCTGCTAGCCTATCCAGTTGCCCATGCAGATCAACGGTCTACCTTGCAAGGAATGGAATACCTCATCAGGCACTATGGCATTCCGGATGAAATTCAATCAGATAAAAGGCAGCCCTTTTGCTGGACATAATGTGCAGAACTGGGCACTAGAGCAAGGCATCAAATGGACACTGCACATCAGTCTGTACCCGAAGCCTCTGCTCTGGTGGAGCGCAACAACGGGCTGCTCAAACAACAAATAAAGGAACTGACCAAGACTCACTCTCAAGGGGTGGTCCAAGCACCTGGCACAAGCACTGTTTGAACTGAACAATCGTCTGTTGGGAAACCGGCAGACACTCTTTGTGAGACTAACAAGTAAGAAAGTGGAATCCACAAAGACTCTTATTGTGTGGAAAACAGACAAAGAAGCTAAGCTGCCTGTACAAGCTACTGCAGGCAGCATTGGACTTGATCTATCTACCTATGAAGATGATGTTATACCAACGGGGCAGACCAAATCCATATCACTGGGTATTGGCATCAAATTGCCGTCTGGCACTTATGGACGCATTGCTGCACGATCCAGCCTGGTGAAAAAAGGCATTGACATTTTGGGAGGTGTGATTGATCATGATTATAGAGGGACTGTTTCGGTACTTTTACATAATGCTGGTGCATCTGAGGTACCATTAACCAAATATGACCAAATTGCACAATTGATTTGTGAGCCAGCAGTTGTTCCCCTAGTGATTGAAAGTAAGCAAGCCCCAGACACCACACAGAGGTGAGGTAGGCTTCGGTAGCACAGGGGAAAAAGGTGCAGTTTCACCATCCAAACAAAAAGCCTGAGGCTGGGGAAGTGTTGAGTCAAGGTGTTGGAAGTACTTGTACTATTGCAGAATTCTGACATGCCTGTTTACTTCCCTGCCACTAGGCTCACACCGCAAACATAGTGCGACATGACGGGGATGGGACTTGCCTTGCTGTGGGTGCTCCTGACCGGCCAAGCAAACGCTTCTCTGTAAAGAATGGGTTGATGCAAGACGCTACATGGACTCTGAGAATCGCATGCACTACACCTGATGCTCCAGTCCTGTGTGATAACAATCGCACCGCAACCTGTGAGAAAAGCACTACAAATGAGTATCCACATGGAACTGCTAAAGTACTGGCTTGGCACATTGTCGGACACCTTTTGTCACCGACTCATGACTGGTGCTTATGAAATCCTAGGCCCAAATGTTTCAGTGAATGGATCCAATAATTTGTTTGATGTTTCATGTTTTTTTCTGCCCCACGAGCTGCAGCGAGTGTACTTGCCAAACTTTTGTGGACTATAACTTGACCAAATGCATTTCATACAATTGTACGATGAAAGAGCCACTGCCGGATGGTGGTATGGTGTTTGTATCTAAAACTAATATGGCAGGCATGCCACTTGGAGAATGGTGTTCTTTAAATCACAAAAGGGAGAAACTGTGCACATGTTAGATTTTCCAGTAGTAAGACATTTAAATTGCAGGCCCGTAATGCACGCCTCGATTATTACAGAGGTACACTTGGATATAGATTTGTCACAAGGCAATGTTTCATTATTACAACCATGCTGCTACAAATGGAGTCAATTTGTATGGCCCATCACCAAATTGCGCGTAGCTAGGGGGCTAGATTCATTGATTGCGGAAGCAGCGGGGTGGGAACAGGAGCTTTAAATGCCTTTGACATAGAAACTGTGCGCAATAAGTTAGCCACCATGGTTTCTGATGCCAGCGCTGCTATAAAACTTCTGGCCCAGTGGGGCCCATTGATAAGCCCTACCCTGCGAAACGCTGCTACAAGTATTGGCAACCATTGGAGATGGCAGGATTTTAGCTATGAAGACATCTTTTCTGCCATAGGGCAGGTCAATAAGACTGCAAAAGACACCCGATGCATTTTATGGCAAACCTTGTTAAATCAGAAGGTGTCGGATTTTCGCTCCGAGTGGGGGTGACTATATTCAACCCACTGGTACACAGAGCTACAGTTACCAGCAAACATATGGATTAAACTGCTTGCTTTTGACTGCATAATTAAAACACATGCCATGCTTTAATGCAAGTTAGTAGAACTGCTTACGCTTTAGAAATGGTGCCCTTTCATAGTCTTGCCTATGAAAATAAATGGCTCCTGGTGGGTTCCGCAAATACGAGGGGAATGGTTAGAGAGCCAAAACTACACTATCCACAGTCAAACCTGTATGCCCTGGGATCAGCCATGGGTATGTCCCCAAACTGGGAGGATTCCGGACCCATGCATGAATCCCATAGCAGGGGAGTGCACCTGGATGCAGTATCACATTAATGGGACTGACATTTTCCAGATAGATCAGCACAAAGCCTGTATAGTTACTAATCATTCCTTGCTTAATAATTATAGGTTGCTAGGAAACCCTCAAGTAATTTGCATAGATCAGGTTGTGACTATCCTAGACATTGTTACTCGCACCTTATGTTCATTGACCCGGTGGTCTCATACCACTTTACATACTGAGCTCACGCATTTGCTTAACTGGACTCTACCCTATGGAGCAATTACTGTCCGGCTTCAAGCTGTAATACAATTTGCTCAAACCGCTTGGAAAGATTTCCAAACGTTAGCTACCTTGGTTATCTCTGCAAAGTGCAAGATGAGGATAGACAGTAATCAATTAATCAAAACTGCTGATCATCTGCAATCAGTTACTGCTCACCACTGGTGGGATGTATTCACTGGTTGGTCACCATCCTCCACTAAGCTGCTTAATATAATGTTGCATCCATTGCTGTGGCTGCTGATTTCCCCAATACTAATTGCTATCATTTTCATTGGGCTCTTGCGCAGAATGACTTTCCTCTATAATAGAATAACTGCGCTATAAAAATGTTTGATCGGCCTACAGCACACCGTACATGCTTCTAGATCATGGAACTGAGTCAGCATTTTTAGGCTTCACTTCGAAAGGGGTGGAATGTCATGAAAAGTATCTAGGCACTTGCATTCACCTGCACTTGCGTTGACCTACTGAGCTATATTGCCTGCATTTAGAGCTTATTCGAAGCATGGAGGAAAATGCTCAACCAGCCAGTCCTCTAAGACTGAGCGAGCCAGCATACTTGCGAGGGGTTAACTGCGAAGGAACTTATTGAGACATAAATATCTAGTTTTGCAAGAAGCCCTGCGCAGCGTTTAGGAGCCAGGCTCCGCCATTCTCTTCTGCGCTCTGCACTTGTCAGATGCACTGATAGCACAGGAATGTAAAAGGCGCTTTCCACAACAACGTACACAGAGCCTGGGAGCCAAGACTGGCAGTAGCTTTCCAGTAAAAAACAGCCTAGAAGATTCTCAAAGAGCTGGTACGTCAGTGATTGACGTGCAACCCCGAATAAGATCTATACCTGGGCCAGTTAGGGGAGGACTCTTCCTGGGCTGTTTGTGAGACGTGCACACGGAGAGAAACAGCAACCGGACAACCATCTAGCACTAGAGGGCATAGGCTCCTTGCATCACATTCCCACTTGGGTGCAGGCCTTCGGGGGTTAGGCCAGTCCCTGAGCGGTGCCGGGCACTGAGTGGCGTGGGTCCTGGGTGTGATTCTATCGTATCAGCATCAACAATTCCTAGGAGCATAAGAATTAGTCTATGTAGTAAATAAATTCAAGCATAAAATCTTCTGAGTGAGTGGCTTTCTTCTAGACTGAGCTCATTGGGTCTCGCATAGTTTCTTACTTGTGAGGGAAGGTGATTAGGAGTTATATTGCACCAAGGGCTGGCTCCAGGGGGGTGCGGGTTCCTCTTTTCACTACAGTAGTCCAGTAATCTGCCAAGCCTTCCACAAGAAGTTTTCCAATTAAGAGCCATCAGCCTCTAACAAGTCCCAGAGAGCAGCTGTTAAAAGCTGTTCCTCTTGCCAGACACATCAAGTTGTGATTCACCAGAGAGTTATCCAGTATATATATATTTTTAAACTCTGGACTGGACCCCCCCCCCCCCATTGAGTTGGGTGCGCATAGTCAAACCTATGCCTGGACTAAATATAATGCAAAGAAAGTTGTTTGACTAAAGGTCATCTCTGTTGCAGTCTCTCTGGGAAGATACCCAATAGTAAACAGTATCAAAGGGAAGAAGTGTAGCCATATAAAAACCCTTCTGTGCGAAAAGAAAAATCAATTAATTAAATCACACAAAAAATACCAATTCATAACACAAAGTAGTTAACACATACAAAACCACCTTATTCAAAAGACCATAATAAAGTACTATAGTGTGCGGTGTGAAATAAAGAGGCCAGTCAGCTATGCAGGCTCCCCAAAATGAAAGGCCTGCGCAGAAATGAAGTCCAACATAAGGCCTATGGAACATAAGCAAAATAGAAAGAAAGTGGGCTTACAAATCTGAAGATGCTAAAATGTGCGCAATATTTCTCATGAGGGAATGAAACATGGAAAGAACATTTTGACAAAGCCATGGAAAGCTACACAGATCTCAAGAAAACTGCAGTGACAAGTATTTTAAATGAAAATATGCCCAAGCAGCTGTAGTGAAGCAGAACATTTTTTAAATGGATAAGATAAAATGTAGTTTCCCTCTAAACTAATATGCTCAGCAAAAGGTTTGCCAGACTGTCAAAATGTGAACTTGGGTTCTGCCCATCATAGGCTCATCCCCATGGACAATGTTAAAGAAACTCACATGCATACTTTGTAAATTGTGTGCCATAGAAAGACATCATTTAAAATTGCAATTGGGTGCAAATTTAAAGTCTATTTGCAATAGGATACAGGGACTATGATTTCTCCTAACATGAAACAAGCTCCAGGACCTCCCCTTTGCTGTCTTGAGACAGGCCTGGGGTGTCATTGATCAGAACCATGTCCTAAATACACAAGCCTAAATACAAGAAATAATATACTCTTAGATGGTAAATACAGTGCAAACCAGATAAGGGTGGGTCTGTTCTGCAGCCCTTTTGACCTGCAGGCCACAAGTCTCACAAAACGTACATTAGCTTAGTCATTAGCCCTTGAAGGGGCAGGCTAACACAGACCCCTCTGATATCAGGCCTGAACAGAACACAAGTGAAACTTAAAAAAAGTGGGGGGTCTAGCAAAATGAGTAGGGAAGCTGCCCATTGTTTAAAATGGGAGAAATGCATTTTATCATGTAAAATGAACAGGGTCCATCACACATCAGTCATTCAATGCTTTTATTAAAGCTGACAGTACAACAATTCTAACCATGCAAAAACGATTGGTGGGATAAACACATGAATGTAATTGTGATTTGGGCCTTCCGGGGATGAGATGTGACAATTTGTAAAAACATGCCAATTATGATTAGTATGATGCCCATAAAGTGCCATATTTTTCACTTATATAGTCGAGTAAATGAAAAACTATCTGCACAGGAAGGACAGACATGACTAGTCTCATCTGATTTGTATTAAAATGTAGCGCTCAAAAATGTATTCATACATGTAAAGTTGGAGATTAAGAGTACTTGCCATGTAGATTTCTATATCCTCAAAACATGACTGAGCCCACCTGTCAAAATGAGATGAAGCTCTCCCCCCCCTAACCAGTCCAAAGCACTCCCCATTCCTTGTCCTATCCTATCAGCACATAGGTGGGTGTGGGGTAGTGAACATTAACCAATCCCTTCCGCTGGAATTCTGACAAGTTTGTGATGTCATCTGCCCTATAACGAAGCCAGCTAGCCTCCTAGCTGTACTTTTCCCACTAATTCCAAGAAGTGACCCGCTGCCAAAATCTGGAGTGAACTTCCCAGCGGAAAGAGGCCTAACCTTGCAGTAGGGCCATGAGTCAGAAGCTGATCGGGGCCCCTTGGAGGAAAAAGATTAGACCCTTAACTTACCCCCCTTTGGCAGTCCCAGCGGTGTGCCCCAACACTCCCCAATGTGCAGTCTAGACCTCTCCTGCAAGTAAAAATACCCCAAACCATAGATTGTATAAGCCCTGCATTCTTTTAGCGTTTGTTATTTCCCTATTGACAAATCCTTTGTTTGCCTGTGTAGATCCTTCATATATTTATCAAAGTAAATCAATTAACACCCACATTTAATTCACAGGATCGGTGTTGTTGACATTTGAAACCAACAATCTTTTCCCAGTGTGTTGTGAGCCGGTATAGTCAAAGATTTGCCAAAAAGCCCCGTTTCCACGTGTGTTCCCACCGATTTGCAAAACAAAATTGTCCTTGTATTCCCATTGGGAAAGTTAAAAACAAAATTGTCCCCGTGTTCCCATTGTGCTCTGAGAAACGAATTTGCATTTTCTTTCTACCATTGCATCTGCCATCCCAAAACCAATTTTCACATTCTGACCATAATCCTAAAGCCCTGTGGGTTGTCAGGTTCAGCAATACAAATCTTCCTTGCCGGTCTTCCTGGCATTGTTTCTGTGAATCATACCCCAAATCCGATTTTCACATTTTGTTCCCATTCACTGCCACTTCCATCCATTCAAAAGCTAAGCATAGTGGATGCGGAGGGTGACGGTTGCTGGGAGAAAAGTATAACCAAGTCCATTTGAATTGTGCCCTGAACTTTTGCGCTGGTATTGGGTGGCGATATACGAGGAAGCTGTTGTCCCTGCATATTCTAGTGTTCTCTGTATGGATACTTTACCAAAGTTATTTTGTTCTTGTGTTGCCACAACATTGTCCCAATTTGACTACAACAGCCATCAAACAAATTAATAAATATGCTTAAAACACACCGGCCTGGTACCTAGGTATTTGGTGAGGTTGTGTGCGAGACAGGTTGGAGGCCTTACCATAAGTGAACTCTTCAAATAAAGCAAAAGCGTTTTTATTGTGCGCCACATTCATTGTGGGGGAAGGAGTTCCCCGACTTGCGTGTGACCATATAATAAACCATGACAAAACAGGGGTGCTCATGTCATGATTAAGTGTTTTCACTCATGGCAGTGCAATAGAGCAGACTTCATTGAAGGTATCGTTACATTTAAGGGATAGAAAGTTGTGTTGTATTGTGAAGGCACCATCCAGACCTGTACCCTGGGTTTTAGGGTGGTGTGTGTAAAGATAAGTAATTCGTGAATTACCATTGTGAATACAAACTAAGCAGGAACAGGTTTGAGATTTTTGTCCTTGCATAGAGAACCTATTAGGAGCAGAACATATTTCATAATGAGCACTGTAGAAATTGAGATGGCCAGGAAGCACCTTCTATCCAAATTGTTCATTAAGGGGGAATGGGCAGTACAGGCGCATGAAGCGTGGCAATCTAGAATGATGCAGGTTACCTCTATAAAGTGGATGTGTGGCAGGCTAATGGCCTGTTGCATCAAGCCCTGACAGAATTGTATATGACAGACCACCAGAGATGAGCAAATTAAAATGGCTCAGCTCACCGCATATATGTGCTTCCATATGATGATCACAGAAGAAAGATACCAGGAGAGTGAAGCCTCTGTGCAAAACCAATCTGAGCTGTTGGATCAAGCCCAGACAGAGTTAAAGCAAGTAGAGTGAAAAGTGCAACAGAGTAGGAGTTAATTATAAAACATTCAGCAGCTGAAAGAGGAGTTAGTGGCACAGCAGCAAACGAATTTAGAGCAAGAGTCCCAATTTTCTGCACAGAGGAATGTCAAGGTGTTGTTGAGAACGAGTAAACCGAAATTGAGTGAGTATGTAGTGGACAATCGAGCCTGTTTAGAGGAAATGTTTGCCTTTCAAATGCAGAGCCAAAATCTGAACACAAATGACAAACCTCAGGGAAGAGAATCGCAAACTGTCAGGAAGTGGGTCAGTTAAAGACAGACATGAAGAAAAGAGTAATGTTCTCAGGAACTGAAAGACATGAGGATAGATAATATTAATGAGACATGTGAGGCAAGTAGAATTTGACCTAGAGCAGACCGCCCAGGCAGAAAATGTACAAAGTGAGGAGATTAGTCTCCTGCAAAAGAAGGTCTCCTGCAAAAGAAGGTCCAAGTATGCCCAGATAATACAGGCCTCACAGAAGGAAAAGGAGTCCCTTTGTAAGGAGAAACAGGGATTCAGTGGCCAAGTAGTTGCACAAAACAAATAAAAGCTACTCAAGACCCGATAGCAGAGCTCAAAACTCAGGCCTCGATATCACCAAGAGATAGGGGCTGAGAAAGAAAAATCAGAGATTGGAATGGAGATGGCCAGATATAAGCAGGCTTTGAGGAACCCTGACCAGTTAGAGCATGGAATGGCAAACCCCGATCACGGAGTAATGTCTTCTTTACCAGGGACCTCAAAACAACTCGCCACATTATATACACAGTGTGCTGCTACCTTCATGCCTGCCAGTTTGCAAGAACAGGCAAACATGAGGCAGCTAGAATCAGGCCTTGTATAACCGAGTCAGAAGGCGAGTCCCTATCAGATATTGATGGATATGCATCTTTATCCAGATTTAAAAATACTCTAGCAGATATATCTGACCAGGGCTCCTATGAGGGGAAGATCAGGGAGTTAGACTGGCAGAATCCTTTACAAAAGGGACCACTTTGGTTCTTCCGTCTGCAAAGCGGACAGAGTCTAGGCCTCAAATGAGCATCTTGAAAACCTTCACGCATTCAGGGTAGGGAGGGTGGGAGTTCCCCACCACATCCAAAAGGGAAGAGGAAGACGGGTACTCCGCTCTGCAAAAGGGGGAGCCCAAGGGAAGTGAACCAGAGAGCCCACAATACCACAGGGGAGACAAGACCATACCCTGTCATTCTGAGAGGGATTCCCAGTCTCAGGGAGCCGTCGTAAAAAGCTTCTAGGCGCTGGCGGTAACCTGCACTTGCGTTAACCCTACTGAGCCATCTTGCGTGTCTTTAGAGCTTATTCAAAGCGTGGAGGAAAATGCTGACCCAGCCAGGCCTCTCGACCTGAGTGAGCCAGCATGCTTGCGAGGGGTTAACTGCGAAGGCCCTTCAAGACAAACATTTAGTTTTGCATGAAGCCCTGCACAGCTTGTAGAAGCCAGGCACGGCCAGTCTCTTCTGCGCTCTCCGAAGTCAGGTGCATTGATTACAAAGGAATGTAGAAAGGCGCTTCCAACAATGTACACTGAGTCTGAGAGCCAAGACTGACAGTAACTCCAGTGAAAAACATGTTTTGATGCCTGGAAGGTTGAGCATAGAAGATTCTCGAAGAGCTGGTACATCATAGTGATGGACGTGCAGCCCCTAATAAGAACTTTACCTGGCCAGTTAGGGGAGGAATCTTCCTGGTCTGTTTTCGAGACACACATGCATGGAGAGAAACAGCACCTGGACAACCAGCCGTGCAATAAAGGGCAGAAGCTCCTGGCATCACATTCCCACTTTGGGTGCAGGCCTTCGGGGGACTAGGCCAGTCCCTGAACGGCACCGGGCATACCAAGTAGCATGGGTTCTCAGTGTGATTCAATCCCTAGGAGCATAAGATTCGTAATTGCATATTCATCAGTGACTGATACTTTGCATTATTCAGTTTGCACTTTAATTCCCATATTTTTGAAAACTGCTGCTTAGACACTGTAGTAATAAATGCAAGTGTCAAAGCTTCTGTGTGATTGGCTTTCTTCCAGAAAGAGTTCACTGTGCCTCGCATAGATTCTTGCTTGTGTGGGAGAGTGATTAGGAGTAATTTATTGCACCAATGGCTGGCCCCAGGGAGGGGGTGCGGGTTCCCCTTTTCACTACAGGAGCACCTAGAGGACAGGGAGTGGACCACATAGTAGCAGCTCTGAGCAAAAGGGCAAGTGGACAACAGTCCAGCGGAAAAACAAGGCAGGTCTTGTTAAAGACCCAATTCGGCAAATACCAGCCATCAGAAGCTTCATGACACCACATCACTCAGTCGGGAGCATTTAGAATTGTTTGACCAGATGTCATTTGGCATAAAAAATTATCACAATTCCATGGAGTTCATCAAATGGACATTCTCCCCGAATACTCCAGCTTCTTTGCATGGCTGGAGGATCGAGGTCACCACCTCTAATGCAGCCATCTTAAATTTCTCTGTGCACAGGATCCCTCAGGAGGCCGCAAAGCAGCCTACAATCTGCAGTGTGGAGAAGACCAGACACCTAGGTTTGTGCAAGAACTGAAGTGGGCATTTGGCCAGACCTCTAGATGGGTGCGCACAAACAGGGAGTTAATTAATATTTCCATGCACGCCACAAATACATAATGACCCAACTGGTTAGGGACTTCCATGAGCAAAGGACCCTGGATTGGGTGATCGACCAGGCTACCCGGATTTATTAAATCCAAAAGGCAGCTGAGAATAACAATGTACCCCAAAAATCCCAAACCACCAAACACACCCGCTGCTGCAAGGGTGGTGGAGGTGAAGAACACCCATTTTGGATTTAGAAATGGGGGGCCTAAAAAATGCTCCTCCCTCCAATAAGCAGCATGAGATGAAGGAGATCCTCTGATCCATCACAATTGGGTGGTAGCCAGGCAGGGTACCCAAAAAATGCTCCATCTGACTATGCCACCTATATCAGCCAACGGTACAAGGGTAACAGAATCTTGGGGCATGTATGGACTCCCCCACCTCAGGGGGAGGGAGGCGTTCAAATCAGGCAAGTACTGCCCCAGGAAACCTCGCTCAAAACTTACCTCCGAGGTAAGAACTATTCTTCCCTCCAATTTAAGTTCCTTTTCCAGATACCCTTCAAACCCCCATTTTCAGAACAATCCTCCCTCTCCCCACTTTCAGGGCTATAGACCCCCCCAAATCAGGGAGAGGTGAGACCAAGGATGGAGGGTTATCAGGAAAACCCTTAATACCCAGGCTACTATGGGAGAAGGGACAGCTACCCCTTCCGAGAGCGGCAGAGGACTCCAAACCATACCAACCAGAGATGTCGTCGCAACTGGAGTGCCAGGTCCAGAATTTGACACAAGACCCGGGTCACATGTGAAGGGCTCAGCGGAGCCCTCAAATGGACATGACAACCTAGAACAGCTCAAACCCCGGGTCTGTTGTCCAGAGCAATGACAGGGAGAAAACCAACAGGTTCCAGAGGAGGTGGACAGGGGAAAGGGAGATGCAAAGCCCTAGAGGCAGCTTCCTTCCTCACCTTAGAAAAATACCTAGAGATCTCTGAACCAGGACACATCTACCCCTAAAAAGCTGGAACCTAGGGAACAAACGGCAAGTAGGAGAAATTGAAGGCAAAAAGAACCCCCATTTTGTGGAGGAAGTCCACATGATCCGTTTGAAGAGAAAGAATCCCTGCAGGATTCAGGGAAGAAAAGCTTTCAGGGATGGGGGATCCCTCCCAAGGAAAAATGGCTTCTAAAAGACCCTAAATTAGACTCAGTAAGTATGGAGATTGAACCAGAGCCACCAATTCCTGAACCTCAAAAATGTCACCCAGATGAATTTGAAAGCAATGGGGGATCCACACCTCAAACAGGTTCAGAAAACTCCAGGAAAAGGGGGACAGCAAGCAATCAGGGGAAAAGGGGATTTAACAATGCCACAAGTATCTGGGTGAAGAATGCTTGGTTAAAAATTCTTTACAGATTCCCAGACTGACACTGTGATCTTGGGCAGTTTTCTGTGTCGGAGTTCAAAATAAAAATAACTGCCAAGCTGGTTGAAAGTGCACATTTTCTCTGCCCCCTTTAAGAGAGGGAAGGGAGATTGTATGCCTCCATCAAGGTACAGTTTCAACGTGCATTATCAACGCTGGTGCATAATGGATCCCTTTGACCAAATAAATTCAGCAAGGGGGAGAGTCACCAAATTCCCCCCTCAACTCTTCCTGGGAAACTCCAAAACTTTAATGGCAATGATATATCCAAAGGGACTGCATCTGGAAATCAAGATGGGTGACAGGATGACACACCCGGTGATTGTCATCTCTCCAGAGGGCGCACCTTGTCTACTGGAGAATGACCTCCACCGGAGGTTATCACCCCTGATTGACTGAACAAGGTCCTCTGCACTCAGACTAACCGGCCAATCAAATTGAAACAAAGTACCAATTATGTGAGTTTAAATGTTTAATAGCACATGCCACATGATTGAACAGTCACCAAATCAAATTTCAATTTAGGAACAATCAAGTCCGAGACATCAGTCATCTCTGTAGGAGAACAAACGGGTATAGGAACCCTTCCCCATTTTTGTAAATTAACCTTCCTCGCAGTTCTAAGTGGAATTTCACACTGGAATGGAATGCTCTGAAATGTTATACCGATCCACAATCGGAAGAAAACCCAAATCCCATAAAAAAATTATGAAAAGTCTGCTCAAAGCTTGACCGACATCCAGAAAAAGGGTGAACAGCTGTTTTTCCCCCCATTCAGGTAAATGAGGGGATGCCTGTTCGTACCATAGTATGCCAGAATAATGGAAAAGCTTCAGTGAAGCTTTCGGCAAACACCCAAAAGATGACACCATTCCCACATTTAAGTTGATTGATAAGTGGGAAATGGGCCTGGAAACTCCAAATTCCAAACTTCTGCCTAACAGGTGCAAGCTAAAATTTGTTTGGTTGTGAGAAAAGTCCCCTCTGCATTTTACTAGCAGTGACCGTCTCAATTTACAATTTGGATCCAATTAAATACAAAGCCTGGTCCCAACTGCAGGTAACCACGGGGGCTTTGACAAGACAGAGCATTTTGGTCAGCTCAATCACTACCATATGCAGTTAAAGTTTAAATTGGAGAAGAGGTCACATCTGTCTTGATATTGGGCAAATCTTCCTCGGGACCAGCCCTTGGGAGCAAAAATTACCCAATTCAGCCCAAAATACAGGTTCTATTGTGCCGAGCAGTGAACTCATGCTAGTGACAAATGACACCTTCAATAAGTTTTAGTATTTATTCTAAACAGTGAATTTCAGCAACATCTTGGGATTCAAGTTAGAGAAGATTACAAAGCACAAAACTTAGAGAAATGCAAAATATAGAGAAACATAGAACTTAGAGAAACAGAGAAACACAGTCTTATGCCCCTTCAATCAGCACTGGGAGACCCTGGCCCTCATAAGCTAGCTGTAACAAGCCCCGCTCAGAGGACAGCGCTGCAGGGTGCCGACAGAGCCTCAAATTCCAGACACTTGATCAAACCAAGTCCACAGATCGATCTCCCACCTGAGTCATGTGGGCATGCATTTTTATAATCTCGTGCTGTCAGTCCATGACGCAGTTCCAGAACTTTCCCTGTGCAAAATATAGGCTTGCTCATGGAAAAACCCAACTCTGTGAATTTCCACTGTGCTCCTTTTCTGTGCCCCTCCCTACTTGGAGCCCATCTGCGCGAAAGCTCAGGAATGTCTTATCAGTGCCTTCTCAGAGAAAGGATTTGTTTACGAAGCCATGCAGGGCTACCGTTAGAAAGGCAGAATATTCTAAGAGAAGCCAAGATGAATTAACCCCATGTGAGCAAGCTCTAAAAGGCATGCACTCATAGCTTAGTGTTCATAGCGCTTAAGACTGGCTATCTAAGCGCTATATAGGTGCCATAATGTTCCAAACACTCCAATAATGTCTATTAGCTACAGAGCTGGGGCCTTCGCCCTGCCTGTTTATCTACAATGCATAATGTGACCTACCACCCCTACTAGGCCTGCATATTCCTTGTAGCTCACTACTGCATAATGGAAGTGCTACAACAGACTACTGTCAGCATTTTTGGCACATACTTAGCATTAGCTGCTGAAAGCCAATAGTTTATTCAGTCATCTAAAGCCCTGATTGGCAAATTTGCAATTTTGTGTATCACTACACCATCCCAGGACAGGTACGGCAACTCACAATTCCCCTAAAAATTAAGTAAGGACAGAACCTCAAAAACCAGGATGGTTATATAAATTTGAATCACCACCTCCAACAGCAAGGTTTGTATTTACACCAGACACCACTAGTTGACCTAGACCACAAAGCCATTTGAATATTGGTGGATAACAGCGACCCTAGATTATCACTTTGGGTCCAGACACCTTTATTGGAATGCGGTTGATGCCAAACGCTATTCCATTTACTTAGGGAATGGAATCATGGGACCAATGCCAAACTACTGGGACGATATCCCGCCGGAAACAGCAAGGGAGGAATTTCTTGGTGTACTCTCCCAACGCTTATGGTGGAGGGGGTAAACAATCAGGAAAGATGGTGGTATTTCAAGTCAACGGTGACCTCCCATCCTTCAAACCTCAGGTCCAGGCCAACACAACAACAAGATACCTCTCCACTCAACTGGATGATACCACCGAAATAGTTATTTCTAGGCTTGAAGTAGATGGTTGAGGAATGCATCAACCTCACTGATGCCTGTGAAACCGAGATTAAACGGGCATTTTTGGATTCTCAAGATAGCTTTGCCGTTGACTCGTACGACTGGGCGCAGATACATTCAACCTCCATACCAACAGACCGAGAGATGGCTCCCATATTTTTGAAGCAATACAGGTTGCCTCCCACATCTATTGAGTCACACAGAGAAAGAACTTCGAACCACATGGGATAATTCATCCAATCCACAGTACCTTTAATAACCAAGTACTGGAGAGCTTCAAACCCAATGAAGACTTGTGCAGACCTTCACAATTTAAAAAAAACTGGTCCACGTTGTCAAGATGGCCCCTTCCCTACATTGATTATGTGATTGGCCCAGATCCAAAGGTCAATGTGTATACCACCATTGACCTGACCAACAGTTACTGGACAGTACCCATGAGTAAGGAAGGCCAGTACAAGCTTGCCTTTACCTTTGGGGGCAGCAATACATGTGGATCCAAACCCCTTTGATACATAAACTCTGGCAACAAATTAACTTCTTCCAGCATAAGGGCATGCGCAAACTGGGTGATAGGGGAGCTCAAAACTGGGGGGGACACATAGCTGAAATAGGCTATGTTCTGACCCAGTTGCAGAAAGCCAGAGCAAAACTGTCCTTTCAGAAGGCACAGTGGTGCAAGACCTGTGTGAACTCACCCAGAGGGTCTAGGTCCCCAGGCGAAAAGGTGGAAGCATTATTGAAAATAAAAACCTACTACTTTGCGTGCACTACAAAGCCTTCCAGCACAAAATAGTAGCAAGTTCATAAATTACTATGCAGCGGTCACACGACCCTTGGTCCATTTGCTAAAGGCCAGAGTCAAGTGAGTGGTATCCAGAGCAAGAAGAGGCAGTAAAACAACTTGAGAAACCTTTTCCAAGAGCCTGGTTTGGCTTAGTTTTTTGGAGACTGGGTTTCCAAAAGCTTGCTTAACAGCAGTATTATACCAAAAGCATCCAGGACAGTGGCTCGCATACAAGGTCAAAGTAATCTTGTATGCAAGCCAGACTACTCTGGAATTGTGAAAGGCACTCCTGAGAATGGTGTGGGCGTTGAGTGATTACCATCTGTTCATCCAGGGGAGGGGGAAGCACGTTGATGATATTGCAGGGGCTGGTGAAGTCTTGACAAAGTGACCAATACCGGGCAAGCAATGTGAGCAATTCTAATTACTTCCTGGATTCCATCCATGCAAGGCTTTCCTGTGGAGGTCAGATACGGCCAAAACAAGAGTACCCTAGCACAAGGTTTGACTGACCATGACTGTGCAAGAAAACTGTTGAGGACAAAAGTCTAAACTAAATTCAACATGGAGGCATACCTTACTTCCCCACACAAAATCTGAGGAAGACGCATGCCTGTGATACCCAGTTTGTGGCTGGTGTGGTGAATGATGCCCATAGCCCTCTGCTGGGTAAAAGTAGTCAGGTGGCCGAGTTGATAGCAGTATATCAACACTAAATCCAAGAACTGGTCACTGATTCAGATTAGGTCAGGAATGGGTTCATGGAGCACCTGATTAACTGGGAAAACTAGGCATGCTGTGTGCAAATTGCTCAAGCATAGGAAATTCAAGCCATTGATCTAGTCCCCTCTAGAGAGGGGCATCTACCGGAAAAGGATCAGAGGGAACCAGAGTAGACAGACCAGACAAAACTGGAAATGACTTGGCCAACAGGTTGGCCAGAACCAGAGCCATCCACAGAACTGAATCCCTGTTGGGGAAATCCAGGTCACTGCTGTCACCAGGTCACAAACATGCCCAAAAGAAAATGCCCAGTGGACTAAAGAAAACCTGGACGCCGATTGGATTACGGCACAAAAAGGGGACCACATTATTGGTAAATGTAATGCGCATTGACCCTGCGAATGTTCCTCTGACCGAATCAGAGGATATCGGGGAAAGCGGATCTCTGGATGTTGACCTTTTCAAAAATGTTCAGAACCCAAGATGGTTTGTTGGTATGGCGATCCATCTCTGGTTGTGAACAGTGGGTGGTACATATCAGGATTTGGAATGAGGCAAGTCACACAGATGACAGCTACAGCCAGTCATAGGGGGATTTCATACAATGGAAATTGAGAGGCCACATACTGGCCACACATGGGGGTCTGGACCTCGACCAATACATGTGTGCAGATTTAGCACAGTTCCCACACAGCTTGGTTTATAGTGAATGTCAAAAAAATGTGTATTTTTTTAATGGGGGTTCCCTCCAACCCCCCCCCCCCGTTTATTTTTACTACCTAAACCCAATTCGGATTTTTTTTCCCACATCATTTTTGCATTCAACTTTATTGGATATAACCGATACCACAGCTCCCACAGAAAAGGGGATGACACTGCCTTGGTCGGATTTGCAAGTAGATCATCAGTCTGATTTGCTCCTCGGGGGGGCTTGAATGTGTTTACCAAGTGTGTGCCCTAGGCCACAAATTGCAAGGCAGAAACAGGATCTGCCCTAATGATCAATCACATCCTCTCATGTTTCAGCCTTACCCAAAGTATTGAGTAGGACCAAGGAAGTCATTTTACCTGTGAGGTGATGCCAGTGTGCGAGATACTCTGGGTAAAGAGTAAACTCCATGGTCTCCTGCCTAGTCTCGAGTGGGGGAGTTCAGGTACAGACAAATTTAGGCATCTTGAAGTATATGGTGGACTCTGGGCCTAGTTGGGACATCCAATTACCGCTTATCCTGGTGGCCATTGGTCTACACCATCTTCTGCGACAAATATTTCACCATTCGAGCTCATGACTGGACGTAAAATGGTGCTACCTCAGCATTTGCTCTACAGAACAGGCCCTAAACACATCCACAACCCAAAGTACATTGAGAATTTCCAAAAAACCTTCAGCACGATTTTACATACGCTCAGCAAATCTAGAAAGTTGGCAGAGGGGATGAAAACCCACTATGAAGACTACCAAGAAAGATCATCAAGTAGGAGACAGGGTCTACACATACCATTTTCAAAGCAACCAGAACAAGGAGTGGAAGCTGCTCCCCTCCTGGTGCAGCGCCTTTGAAATTGAATATAGAAATCTCACCTGTCACCCAAGTTCTGCATCCTAAAGGAGACCAAATGGCCAAAAGGAGAAATGGGTTCACATCAATCAGTTGGAAAGATGTCACCCCAGACTGAAGAACCCAGTGAGGGTAGAGCCTAGGCACGATCTGAAGAGTTTACAGAATGGTAACCCGGATGGAGAAAAACGTTGTGCATTTACAGGAATATAATAACTAATTTTGAAGTTATAATTGTCATGTTTTGTAGTGTATCATAAAATGCGTCTTGTCAATTTCCACATCCCTACTGAGGAAAATAGTAGGGTAGGTTATTCTTGGCGGATTAGCCTTGCCTCTACAGGCCAGAGACAGAGCCACCACCAAGAATCCAAAAGAGTGCAGACCAGAGCACCACTCCATCAGGACCAGGCAAAGAGCAGATGTGCTTTAAAGGAGATCCCTGGAACAAACCCAGGAGCAGACGTGCTCAAAGAGATCCCTGGAACAAATCCAGGCCACAAGCAAGCACCCCACTGACTCCCTGCTCATCTGTGAAAGATCAGAGCGGGGGGGGGGGGGGGTGGTCCATGGATGCAAGGCAGCCAGAGTCAGTTCTGAGGGCTCATCAAAATGAAGTGATCCACCATAAAGCTTATGGAACATAAGCAAAAAGTAAAGTGGGCCTGAAAATCTGAAGATTAAAATGTGCACAATATCGCGAGAGAAATACAAGTGGAAAGAACATTGACAAATCACAGTATTTTGAATAGTGTCCAAGCAGCTGCAGTGAAACAACATTTTTTACATGAACATTAGTTTAGAGGGAAATGATCATTTTATCTAACATGCTCAGTAAAATGTTCACGACTCAAAACGTGAACTTCTGGGTTCTGCCCATCATGTGCTCATCCCCATGGACAGGGGGAAAGAAACTTGCAATTGGGTGCAGATTTAAAGGCCATTTGCTGCAGGATACAAGGATTGATTTCTGCAAACATGAACAAGCTCCAGGACCTCCCTTTTGCCTTCCTGAAGACAGGCCTGGGGTGTGAACCAGGTCCTAAAAAATACAAGCAATAATATATTAGATGTAGGTGGTCTGTTCTGCAGCCCTTGTGACCTGCGTCTCAAAAAGGTGCATTAGCCCTTGAAGGGGCAGGCTAACAGACCCCTCTGCTGAAGTCAGGGCTGAACAGAGCAGAAGTGAAACTAAAAAGTGGGGATCTAGCAAAACGAGTAGGGAGGCTGCCCATTGTTTAAAATGGGAGAAATGCATTTTATCATGTAAAATGATCATTTCCATCACACATTAATTCCAGGCTTTTATGAAAGCCTACAGTCCCATTCTAACCATGCAAAAACGATGTGGGATATGAATGAAAATGGGCCTTCTTGCGATTCCAAGAGATGTGAACATTTGGAAAAACATGCCAATTTTGTATGTTGCCCAATACCATATTTTAGATAGTTCAACTAGTCTGATTTGCATTAAAATAAGTGCTCAAAAATGTATTTACATGGAGATTAGGGGGTACGTGCCATGTAGTGAGATTTCCATGTCCTCAAAACATGACAGCCCACCTGTCTCCTCCCCTAGCCAATCCAAAGCACTCTCTACCCCCCCATTCCTTGTCCCATCAGAAGACAGGTGGGGTAGTGAAAGTAACCAACCCCTAAGGATAACAAGGTAGTGATGTCATCTGCCCTATAACAGCCCGCTTGCCAGACTTTTCCCACTAATTAAAAGAGGTGATCCGCTGCCAAAATCTGGAGTGAACATTCCAGCAGAAAGGCCTAACCTTGCAGTGGAGCCAGAAGCTGAACTGACCCCATTTGGCTGTCCCAGCAGTGTGCCCCAATGCTCCTGGATGCCCAGTCCAGACCCTGTAAGTAGTAATACCCCAAGCCATAGACTGTACAAGCCCTACTTTTAGCATTTTATTAATTTCCCCCATTGAAAAGTCCTGTTTGCCTGTGTAGATCCTTAGTATAATCAAAGGAATTTCCTATACACCGCTTCTACTCCTGCGCCCTTCAAGATGGTCATGCCCATTTTTGTACTAGAATAGATGGTGTGTGTACATTTGTTCAATGTGATTGTTAAAACTTTGTTCCAAGTAAAGAATTGTGAACAGTAGTGTCCGGCTTCCAACCATTATTGTATGCATCATCTATGTGGTTTTGTTGGGTGCATGTAGGACAAGTACTTGATACATTTATTACTAATCAGTAGGCCATTATCTTTTGCCAGTATAGGATTCCCAGTGTAGACATGGATCCCAGTACCAGTCATGATACCAACCAATATTAACCCCACTGTACCCTGCTGACTAAACTGGTACCTCTGCCCACACTGCAATCTTCTTAACGACAGCACTTCCAAACCATGGAAAGAGATATATTGCCTTGGCTACAGAACAGATGCTCAACCAACAAGGCAATTCTTCCTTCTCAACATCGGTGTGAGGGGAGGAACATGCGATATGTCAGGTGCAACACCTAGCCAAATATGCATAGTCAGTGTCTGCAGCGGCTGAGCCATTGAGACTAGATGCCCTCTTACATGCACTCGATCAGCTCAAAAAGAACCCATATTGCCTTGCATTAGCAGCTTCAAGACAGGATAAACGTACGTGTCCCACTGCAGTGGGAAATTGCAATGCATGACAAACGCTGAGTAAATCTAAAAATTGAATCTGGATCATAGATCTAGAGATGCAGCATTACCCACCAACACTGAGCATAATGTCTGCACCATCTAAGCTACTACAATGTGCATGCATTAGAGTATAAACCGTGTCCCCTAACCTTGTGAAATAGTTGCAAGTTTCCAAATCAGATCTAGTTGGGAAATGAAGTCCCAAGGTTAGGGGGGGGGGGGGAAATCTCACTCCACTATCTAAATCATGTGCATAATCAAATGCAAGTGTTCATTGGCATAATGGGTGGTCTCAGCTGTGGCCTTGGAATGTTACGGTGTCCAAAGAATTATTCATTTTGCAGGAGCACCATGTGCCAGATTCCAGCAGGGACTTGAACTGGGGGGCCACAGCAACACGGAAGGTGGGGAAACTGGAGCAAGGTGGAGAAAAGTACAGTTAGCATGGGATTGAGTTGTGAGCTGCGTGGCACGGGACAGACATGTAGCAAGGGACCATCAGCTCCTGCATTAAAGTTCATGCCCAGCATTAGGCGCAGCTACCTGGCTGCCCCACATTAGGTTAGCTTATCTATAGCTTCTATAGACACATCAAGTGAAATACTGACTATACAAGAGTAGTCTCATGCAGGTGGGACTAAGTATGGAAGCCAAAATGCCCGTCTCATAAAAATCTGCTTTATTCTGTCAACTGGAGCATTCATTGAATTGATATGGTTAAGTTCAGTTGTATACCCAAGGTGCAGACAACGTACTCACTATGCTAGTGTTGCACAATGAACATGTACCAAGCATTACGCAAATGTCAACCACTTGACAAGTCATGAATAAAAACACCTAAAGAGAACCCAAGCTGAATGAGCAGTAGACAGACTCATCTCACAGGCTCCTATTGCCACAATATTCTCCACCATGCAGCAGCACAGCATCAATGTACATCCCTATATCCAACAGGCCCATGTTAAAGGTCGAGCAGTGCATAGGCATGGCATTAAGCAGTTGTCAGTTGTGACTAGAGTAGGTAGAAGTTAACAAAGGCAGGCTAAGTAGACAGGGCATGGGTAGGTAACAGGGAATCAACAAGGCTTCTTGGTTATGAGAGGCTACAATCAAATAGCCCCAACACAAGGTTGCCACTCAGGATTGTTCGATTCAGGCATGGCATTGCAATTAGTATAGCTGCTCTAGCTAGGCAAGTTATTCAGCACTATTACAACATGCTAGACATAAGCAGACCTTCCCAGTCTGATCGGTGTGCAAACACGCTTTATCAAAACCTAATGCAGCCAATTGCCACACCAGCAACTTTCTTAACCCAATCTTGGAATACACCCGTTTCAGAGCATAGGAAGCAACTTGTAGCCTCCCTGGTGCCTTGGCAGGACAAACATTCAGTTGTAGCCACAAAACCAGCCACTGACTTCAAAATTAGGAGCGTATGATCAGCATTTAGACAAGACCTCAAAAGCATGTTTATTTAAAATACTTGGTACCTCATACATTACATGGATGAAATGCATTTTACATGGGTGACATTGTACAGAGTTCATATTTACCCAACCCCCTACTTTACTAGAATGATTGTAAAACTGCTCCAGATGACGATGTAGACTCCTTAATTCATGTTTCTAAGGTCCAAGTTGTATAAAAAAAAGTTCAGCATGTCCATAAATAGTTAAAATCCCATAAAAAAAGTGAATAGCTTCGGACACTTAACCTGCAGTGTCCTTTAGACCAACTCGGTTGGTCAAGAGGTAAGCGCTGTACAGTGCATTGAAAAATACTGTTCGAAAATAGTACTTATGAAATGTTTGATGAAGCGTTATTTCAAAGGCAGTACTGCTGGAGGGTTCACAAGGGCCACCTGTCGGTACCTGAAAGGAGTTAAAAAATTAATTAATCTCCTCGCTCCACATTTTAAAAATACAAGAAATGTTGCTATATGCAGAGTAAAAGCATGCAGCTGAAAGGACTCCTCACCCTAATGTATGCACCAATCTTCGAGTCATTACAGAAAATAGTACTGGTCTGTTGCCCCATCAACACAAGGTTATATTCGCCATGGACTCCGGTGCTGCCCAGTCCACACCCCCAGACAGCTCAGCAGATTTAAAATTCTGCAAGCACAGCAGCCCCGATAGTGACAAAACTACAGGAAGGAATTCTAATTGCCCCTTGCAATGAATGCCAGAGTGGAGCCCACCCATAACAGCGAGTCATGAAGCACCCATGCAACTGCAAAATACAAGGCAATTTGTTGGTTACGTTTTGCTGGGGCATAGCCATGATCTGCCAGTTATAGTTGAAACCATTACTCCCAATAATGCATCAAATCTTACTGTGGTCCTACCTGTCACCAATACTGAAGCGTGCATGCACACCTGTGAACTGTCCCATAAAAACATTCACGACATCAAGATGAAGCCCCTTGCAGCTGGCCAGAAACTGCCGTGCACCCATTACTCACGTTATCCAGAACTTACTTTGAATTCTTATACTTCTCACGAATCGCTTGCTGTGGTTGGGCGGGAGCACGCAGGCATGCCCTGTGTAGCTCACCAAGGCATGGCACAATCTCACTAAGTGAATAACCAGTGAAGGCAACAAGACTTTCCGGCTGAAAGAAAACGGCAGCTTTGTTTTGCAGTCTGTACAGAACACCAAGCCAGAACAAATCACGAGGCCCAACATAGTCGCATGCATCATTTAAGTCATGGTGTACAGTCATTGCGGTCTATCAAGGGCATGTTAAAAAGCTGCCATATACACAGGATTCTTAGAACATGCTAGATCCATTTACTGAACTCACCCAAAAGACCTTGTTCATGGTGTAGTTTGCTAGACAATAGGCAGCTGCTGCCACCAATGACGGAACATACTTCAAAAATGGCTCAGCTTCCAGGAGACTCAGTTCTGCTACATACTAAAAACAGAAACAAACACTAATACATTTTCCATATTGATCCCTGCCAAAACGCAGCGCCATAGAGAAAAGCTCACCCTGGCAAAGTACTCAGTTTTCACACAAACTCCATGCCTCTGCAGATACTGAAGGAGGAACTGGTTGGTGGTTGGTACCGTTAAGTCAAACGCCAGGACCTTTAGAAGCAAGTGTTCCATCCTCAGCAGCTGTTTCTTTGTGTAAGTGTCATCCGTTATATACACAAACTCATCAACTTCAGGGGGATAAATCTCTTCATATTTCCTAAACAGAAAGTTAGAAAGTTAGTTGTTACCTATCAGCCAACTATTTCTTGGCAAAAACCTACTGACAAAAGATGAAAATTTAGTGGGGTGGCAAGACTGTATTTAAGGCCAAACCAGGTGGTGAGGTTGGGAAACCCAATTCATCCTGCTTATAAGAGCTAAACAGTGGTTACAGTACAAAACCACTACCTCGAGTGAACATTGAACAGGCAGGGAACTGCTGTGGCCACACAACAGGAGTTTAGAAGCACTTCGTGCAGGAGGTGCTGACCTGACTGCCAAGAGACCTAACGTTTTGGAGACCAATACCAAGAAATGCAATGCAGATGTTTGCATATGCAGCCTGTGCCCTGCTGCATGCTTAGATGAGGAACTGCAGCCTGCTCCGCCCCACCACCAAGAGCCACAAACTGCATTGGGAAGCAAGATAACACTGTAGATGAGGGGTACAAGTGTGGGGCATAGCACAAAGCTGAATTGATCATGGAGAAGGAAAAGTGTCATATCAGCAAAACGGCATCTACAGGTTGGTGTAGGGAGGGGCTCAGCAGCATTGTGCCTAGCAAGCACATTCAGGTTTATGCAGCTGCTGCAGTGCACCCAAACTTCAGAGACGGAATTAATTGGCCAGGTAGTGGGGAGGGTGGGAATGGTTCGATAAGAAGAGGACAGTGGATGTGGGTGGCAGTCATGTTCTTGGCTGTGTGAGGAGCAACCAGGATGAGAAGGTCATCCAGTACTCTTGTAGGCAAGGTGCCACTGGTCAAATGCAGGATATCAGGGATTTGACAACCATTTTGCAAGTGGAGACCAAAGATGAAATAGTCCCATGCTGCTAGGGTGTGTGGCAACGTATGGCATGTATGCAAGGTCCGTTGATGCAAAGATGACACTAGGTTCTGCAAAAAAGAGAAGATGTGGGGGATGTAAAACCTGCCAGACAAAGAGGGAGCTCTTAAATGAAGAGCCTGCTCCCACAGCACAGGAGGCCATTGTTGGTTTGGTGAGCAAGTCCAAAGTGAACCAATCCCCCACATCTTTTCCTTCTGCATCTAGCATACACCCTCCACTTCCTGGAATGGCAGACATCAGCACCACTGCCTTCATTAAAGGCCCCAGCTTTTCTCAGGCCCATCAAGTGGGCAGGACATAACTTGCATTTAGACAACCCTTGCTAACACAGATGGCATGGCCCATGTTCTGGAAACTGTTCATGAGCTGTCACTCCTTGACCAGAACTGAAGTGAGTTACTTGATATGCTACAACAATTTACCTAACGAGTCATAAGTGTACAAAATGTGTCAATATGTTCTAGGTTGCTGTAGGATATAACATGTTATAGGATAAGATAGTAAAAATGAGCAAGTCAGGCCCACAAGCTTTAGACAGGTGTACAATAACCGGGTAGCAAGATCATACTGCAATATGATCAATAGAGACTTACGAAGCAAGAAGAATGGCTGCTGTCCCCACAAGTTGCAGCTTCCCTCTAAGAACTGACATGCAAGAAAGAAACCGGTCCAAGAAGTTGACAGCTAGGTACACAGTCTCTGCTCGAAGTTTGTATTCCTCCCCAACTTCGACCAGCCAGTCCACCAAGATGGTGCGCATGCTGGCCGTGATGTCCGGCTGCTTCCTCATGTAGCATGCCTTTGGTCTGTGCCGCATCTGCTTACAAAATAAAAACGTGCAGTTACCTCAAGCTAGTAGAAAGATGTTGGCATTACCATGCAATTAGTGGCAAAAAGCAGAAGCAAAGAATGATTGGATGTCCATCAGTGTCGCATTTTCCAGCACAGACAAGTCAAGGGGCACAGCTCCATGCCAACCTCCAGCTCCTTGCATTTGGAATTTGCCTTTAAGCAGGTGCAACCCAAATTTGTAGACCATTTTCCACATGAATAACCTCCCTTTATGCTTTTTACCCTCAACCATGCACGTATTAGACGCCAACCAGCAGAATAGCATAAAGTGAAAACAATGATTGCACATGCATGCAGTTACTTTTATACAAAGTGACCCCTGTAAGTATTAGGCCAAGTGCTACAACGCAACCAATTGTTTAAACTGCAGTGTATGCCAACTGGCTGCAGGAGCACAAGCAGTTTTACAGGCAGTGTACATAACCTCCCCCCCTCAGAACCAGGAGCCAGCTGCATGCTCTAGGTGTGGGAGTTCAAACCCTTTTTAAGTTGCAAGAGTCCAATTTCCAAGTGGGCAAAAATTATGTCTGAACTTGAAAATTGAAGTAATGATCCAAGTACATAAGGATAAGTTATTCCAATCAGGCAGTTTTCCAATTGAACTATGGACTACTGGCCCAAACCTACCCCTGGAGCTGTGTTATACATGCCAGTTATTTTTTGTTTGGGAGTACCCCCTGCCCAGCCACCCCCATTTTTTTTATTTAAATGGGCTTGGCTAGCTGACAAAACGGCAAGTTGACACAGACTACAAGTAGAAAACAAGGAATTAGCATTTAGCTGTTGCAGGGGCACTGGAGTAACCCCTGGGAAAGTAAGGCCAAACCTCTGACCCCAGGTGGCAGGGCATTGAGACAAGAAAACCAATCTAATTTGAATCACATTATTTTGTCACATTAGAAATCACCGAGGTCAGAAGCCAAGGACACAACTTCCATGACCAGCCATATTTGGCTATTCGTTCCTGTGTATTAATACAAACTCCTGGCCCAAAATAACCATGGTACTAGAGACAAGGCAATGAGGTAACCTGTTAAACCCAAATTACCAAATCTCAATACTGGGTGTGGGAGGGCCCCTCCAAATTGCATTCGCCTACCCAGATCACCAAAAAGCATAGATAACCGAATTACTAGATTGTGATGCACCCCACAGCCAAACTGAAGGGCAAGGCTTTGGGGGGGAATGGTGCAATTCATGGAAATAGCCGAAGGGGCATTGCCCAATAGGACAATGCCCAAAACAAAAAAAAAAATAGCCTTTTGTGGATCGTTTTTTGGCCCATGTGGCTAGTAGTATATCACAAAATGTACACCTACCCCCCACCCCCCGTACTACTCAGTTTGTCACAAAAAGGAATGAAATGCCATTTGCAACTGTGGGCCACTTGCATTGGTGCCCGAAAATTGTATGCTCCAGTTGGACGCTGCAAAGGGTCCGAATTCAGAAAATGGATTCGGAGCCAGACTGCATAGCACCAGGCAGTGGCCCACATGTTTAGCACCTACCTGCCTTTCCCAAGGCATGACCTCCAACTAGAAAAAGATTTTGCAGTGGTGAGGGAAGGGGGTCCAAAGGTGAACAGTAGCTACCCAGCACTTATCACTGCTTGTAGTTCAGCTTCAGGCTTTCATATATTAGGAAACCAAGCAAGCAAGAGGCAGAGCAACCCCATTTTCATGATGGGGCAGAAGTCAATTTGCCAAACATGCTTCTGCTTTTCCTCAAGGAAACTCCACACTGTTCGGCATGGACCTATAGTAACCAATACGACCATTAAGTAAGCACCCAATGTATGGTCCCTGGGTAATTCCATCATCCTGAAAGTCCGGGCAAGCTAGACACCTGGTTTACACTCACTAGTCCCACCCTGAGCCTTTGATGTGGCCTTCTGGGACCATGAACTACATTTGGTTAGATGTAGGTGCATCTAAGCCACGAGACATCCTGAGCATCTGTATTCAGTAGTGTGACTGCCAGGTCCTGATCTCCAGACCTACAGGAGATGGCTGGGCGGATTTAGCCAGCCCCTCTGAGAAACTACTCCAAGGGAAACACAGGCCACTCCCATAATGATCTGAAGACTACCAAGACAGGTGGATGAGTGGCCATATTGGCTGGCCACCTGAGTCAGTGCACATCTTTCTGTGCTGGTTGCATGCCTGGGTCCAAGCCCCAGTTACCCATAATAGCCTCGTTGAGTATTTTGAGGTCAACTGTACATTATGAGAGCCAGCCCTGAACCCGGGATTTGACCAAAGACGACAATAGAAAAGTTACCTCTGCTTCACGAAGGTATCGATGAATATCTTCAAAGTATTCTGCTGTAATCATAATATCTGTATCAAAAGCAGCATCAGGTTGCTCTTCGGGTTGATCCTCTATTAAATCTTCTAGTTGGGATGGTAAGGACGTATCCACTGCCATGGGTGATCCTACAAGTGACACATGAATTAAAACAAGCCTCTAGAAATTGAAATGCTGCATTAGATTGGCATTTTCTTTGTTACCTGTACTGAGGTCCAACACCAAGTGGAAGTTGTTTTTCACAACATTCATGTCCAATGGTGGTTTAGCAGGCTCGACAGTCTCAATCCGATAGCTACTGCGGTCTTTGACCTCCCTCGGCTCATCCACATAGATGGTAAAACCTGGTTTAGGGCCCACACAAGTGGACTGACTCTTTCCAGGGAAAGGCACGACATTCTCAACACCTGGAAAGAAGGCAATTGCAGGTGCAGCCTAAAAATAAAATTATAAAGATGAAACACCACACACCTGAACACAAGGGCGAGAATGATAAAGCATGTGCAAGCCACAAGTCAAAGCAAGAGGCATTGTTGCAGAAGACTAGGCAAAGTAGGAAGGGTCAAGCTGGGGCATGTTACAGGTACCCCTCCCCTGAGGATGTGGGATACCACTGGGACCCCCACATCAAATCTTTGTTCGGGGCTGCCAATTCTAGGACTCCCATCCCACCGAACTTGCATCCCTGTATACCAACTAGCCAAGAAGCAACAATGCCCATAAGGACAACTGGGGTACATGCTACTAGAAATCACCAAGATCACTCTTAGGGAAACCAGAAAGTTCTCCATTGGAGAATCTGGTCCTAGACACACGCCAAAGGAAAGCCAAGACAGAAGCTACCCCAAGAACAAGTGGTGCCACAAAACCACTACAATGGTTCTAGCAAAGACTGTACTAACCAAGCATGAGGCCAACAGCTACTTTCCTGGGCATGCGATATCAGTGCCTGACTAATACCACAGTTTAACATGCATCAAGAATTCAGCATGTAGTAGTTGAATGCACTGTTAAGACATACATTTAAAACTGCAATTAAGCCAATAACCCAGGCTGGTTGCAAGGCCAAATTGTGATCATAATGCTTTATAGATCCCCAGGAGGAGAGGGGAAGGTATTGCTACAGTGATTAGGATCTAAGCAGTACACCAATTCAAATTAACCTTCTACTCCGTGTCAAACTGCCACTAGGAGTAAGGTCTGAGTCATCATTGATTTAGTTATTGAATTGTCATGCATCTCTACAATAAAAAAAAATGGATTCCCAACAGTAATGTGCCCAAGACACCCCCACTTAGTGGCAGCATCATCAGAACTCTAATCAGGATTAGAGTGAAAGCAGTGGGGTGCGTAGAGTGAGGACCACAATAACCTACACCACAAGGCCAGAACCAACTGCAGTTGAAGTGTCCAAAAATAATCAGGGTTAATCTCGCTTCTTACACTATTTTAGTCCAAGCGCTTTCATATCTGCAATCAGGGAGGCTGATTTGTTATTCAATGACCAATATAAATGCAGTTGCAGTCTCTAGGAATTATGGCCAATGAAGTGAACCCATTTAAACAAGTCAGGTGACCACTGAAAGACTCCCCTCCAACACATTATCATAGAGACTGCCAACTGCATTTATATTGCTTTCACCTGAATTGAATGGCAACTCAGCCTCCCTAATGAGTACTGCAGATACGAAAGCTCTCGGAGGAGCTCAACAGTACAAGAAGGGAATCATCCCTGCGAGATATATCCCCGTGATTGTTTTTGGATACTTGTTCAGGTAATATATTGGCCAGGAATTGGAGTGCATGCCTGGCCCTGCTTTTTTGTGCAGTTGTAGCAATGCCAAACAGTCATTGTCAGAGAACCTCCTGGACCAGCATAGCAAGGAAAGCTGCACATATTGCCCAATGGACTCCCACCACCCGAACCCCATGGAAAAGGAAAAATCTAATGAGGTGCTCCATGGAAATACAGTACATTAGAGACCAATTGCACAATATACAAGTGACATGCTGAAGTCACAGGAGCCACCAGTCAAACAGAATGACCCTCTGTGCAGAACCAGATACACATGTGTCAACCTCAAGTCTGTGCTAGCAAGTCCAATTGACACCAAGGAGAGGAGGGGTAGGTGTATGCCTTTACAACAACGTGATTCCAACGGTAAACCGCCTGCAGGACTGTTGCCATTGTGATATTCTTCAGCAGTCAAGTCCCTGAATTGAAACATTTAAAGCTATCCAGAGAAGTCAGGTTGTGGTGCTAGTTCCATGACCTCAAATGTAGTCGAGACGTTGATGCCATAAGCCACTCGTGGTCAACACCTTACTTTCTGCAGTAGTGTTGAACGGGTGCAACAGGGTACTGTTCGTTGCAAGCCCTGGTGGGCATACTGTGGTCCAGTAAATACACTGGACACAGTAAACGCATCCAAATTAAGGACGCCATGAAACAGAAGTAGCATGGACTCCAGCACAGCAGTTGTGACGAGACATCTATAGTGAGGCACTATTAATACACAGAAAGCGAAGTTTCCATTCCCAGCAGGGAAACGGAGCACACTTAGCCACGAACAGAGAGAATAATGTGCACGGGTGAATATAGCCACAATTGATACATAGTGTATATGGGGGCATGGGGGCCAACAGCCATTAAAGTGGAAATTGGAGTACTAAAAAGGGCCAAGTCACAAAGGACTAGATTGTGTTGTGGAATCGAAAAGCAGGGAAACGCAAGGCAGTTGCACCTTATTCACTATTGCACAATATTTTAACTTCAACACATTTGACCATCCTGTTTAGAAAGTATAGCATTATGTGTAGGCTGACCTTACAAAGGCATGCCCTGCTACACTTAAGTACATTTAATATTCACCACACTCTTCGGGGAATATAACCGCCTCAACCAAGACAGAGCACGGATGCATACCTGTACAATTGAGCGCCTGTGCTGGTCATTCTCAGTCAGGACCCCCAGCACAGCTCTCTGGTGAAGTCTTTGGGGCAGCAGTACCGGCTGCGGTAGGTTGTTGTCCCTCTTGGTGAAGGCAAACAACATCTGTGAGTTGTCCTGGCCATATGATGTGGCCCTGAAGAACCCATTGGAGGAGCTGGATCGACGCATTCTCAAAAGCAGAAGAAGCTGCACAAATAAGAACAGATTCAGCGACAAATCACACCACATACAGACAAAAACAAGGTTTCATCGCGCAGGAAAGCGTGACCAGCGACGCTCGTTTCAGCATGAAGTGAAGGAGCTTCTACCTATAGCGACAGTACACAAACGACACGAGCCAGATATGCCAGTACTGTAAAACGATAAAGCGTACTTGCCAGATAGTATTCCAGTCATGTACTACACCACAGATAGTGTAGTGCATTGCACAATATGTATGGGAACGTGGGACAGGTTAAACTAAGAAACGCACAGAATGAATGTGCCAATAACACCATTAGCCCCCTCCCCGGTAAAGAGACGCAGGTTCAAATTAGGTGTCTTTTTAGTCTCCTTGGAAACAAATAAGAGTGCAAAACCCCAACCCATGGCCCAATTAGAAAGCCCAAATGCATTAGCTCAATCTGTTTAGTCTGAAAGCAGATCACGGATTGCGTTCAAACCATTTAAATACTCTGATAGCAAAGCCACCTCCACTAGCCTTGCGAACTTCTTTAACAAAAAGGAAAAGAAGACCAAGGCCCGTCTCCCCCGCGTTCCGTACCAATACCCTGCACCACTAGCCTTACAAACATCGTATGACTATACTTCGTTTACTACACCAATACCCGCTGCCACAAACCACCTCAGTGATGGGTAACCAAGCAAACACTCCCTCTAGTAAATAAAATGTGTCTAAAGAGCAGATTGTAAGTACTTAGCAATTAAGTCTCCCAATACGTTAACGGGGATATGGGGCTCCTTAATTACAAAGGATACCAAGCCGAAAGTAACAGAAACAAATTCATTATCTACAGCGGAATACTTGTAAAAGGTGCAGAACTCCATTAAACAAAAACAAGACATCCCTAACAACTATCAACCACCACTCTACAAAACCAGAGTCACCAGCCTAGCTCGACTGCCTGTCGGCAAATCGCCCAGAACCCATTAACCCGGGATAGCTTTCAAACAATAACAAGCCGCTACATTTTGGGGTCGTGGCGCTGCAGGCTCCGTATGGCTGATGTGCGGGCAAACAGGCAGTAGTGATCCGGTCAGCGCAATGTAATGACTCCCCGCCCAGGGTAGATATACTGCTGGGCGGCTCCGGATTGGGCTTCAGCTCAGTCGCTAACAAGCTACAGCTGAGAAGTGACAGCTGAGCTCAGGCTACTTGGCCCGCGGGACACGCGCAGCCCATTCAACCCGCCCGCGTCGCCACCAGCGAGCCAATCAGAGCGCGCGCCGCTAACCGACGGCCAATCACAACACGCGACCCGCCCCCACATGGACTCTTGGTTTACACCAATCACTATCCAGAGTGCTGAGGACCGACCAATCGCTGTCATGTGCTACTGTTCTCTGACGGCGGCATCCATGGGGATTGAGGCGGCGTGCTCGCAAGAGGGAATGCTGAAATCATCACCATGGCCACAGGACGATGCCCTGCGGAGGTAAGGCAGGACTCGGCAGGCCTCGCAAGCATCACCCCTGCATTAGCTTCCAGGGAAACACTGAGGGGAAGCGTGTGTCCGTCACCAGGGAGAGACGCATTATCGCCATTGACCGCAGCCGTCGATACCTCCCTGCCGAGCTGGCGTCACACCACACTTCTGCCCGTGTCACACCAATACGGGTCTCCAGAAATCGACGGAGAACAACGTATGCCGCTTGTCTGACCCACTGCCACACCAACAAACGTATCCAACTTGTATAAAAGAAATTAAATAACGCTCTAGCCACTTACAGCGACGTATACAAACCCTGAGTAGAAACGTGCCCTGCCTATTGTCGGATTTAAAGAAGTCACAGCTCTGTACGTATTTTTACAAAACAATACAATATCCCGACATCCGATTGTAGAGTGCGTTATCGAGGCCCTGACCCTGCTGCATACTTGTTGACAATGAAGCTCCAGTCTGATCACTGAATCAAGTAATGTGTTTTGTGTTCACTATACAACCTACAGCTTTCTCCACAGCACAACCTTTAGTTGGGAAAGATATAAATCAAGTTGCAATAAACAAAGTAGAAATGCACATTATTGGTTTGAGTTCCTGTGGTGGCCAGTCAGTGTGTTGCAAAAATCTGTGTTGATCTGAAATCACTGTACCAAACAGGTCCTATAAAAGGTGGGAGGACTGTGACGTACACAATAGGAAGTGACACCACAGGAACTGAACGTATGCTAAGGTGAAATAGGAACATTTCTTTCAGTTCGTGCTCCCCAAATAAAGAAAGTGCACGGGACAAATAAGCATTTGCCAATAGTATACAGTTTCCTATAACATTGCAGGCTAATTATAAAAGGTGAGCACCTTGTATGTCTAAGAATCTGTGACAAAACATGTCTTGTACAGCAGAATGTCAATAAGGCATTTTACAGCTTCATACTCAACAATTCGAGTGCCCTCTTATTTTTTGGTGTAGAAGAAAACCTGCCGACGTGAGGAAACTGAGCTCGCTCTTTTCAGGAGGGATTTATCCCGTAGACTGCATTGTTCTATGGATTTGAATCCATATTTGAAAAATGTTTAGACAAAAATTAGCCCTGATTTGACAAAGACACTGCTGTGTTGAAACACGTGTTATCCCAAAAGGGCACTGTTTTCTTCATTTCTTTTTGTGTGAATTTGAACACTAAATACATCTTTTCTCAAGGAACAAGTGTGGCGCAGTCCTTTTTATTGTGTGAGGTCCTTTGGTTTTCTTTGTCATAATAAGAGGTTGGGGCCATTGCCTCTTTTTGCCTCACATGCCTGCGACACTTTGAAAATTCAAGTCTATTAGGGCGCACGGTCCAGTACAGTTGGCCAAAAAAAGAACTATGTTTTTGGTGTGCATAGACCAAGAGGAATAAACTGCATCTGGGTGCTTATTTCCTTTATGATGAGAACCAAAAAAACAAATTAGTCTTAAGTGCTTTACGAGACAGGTGGAATAGGAGTCCATATTGTGAAAGCCAATAGGAAGAGACTTCCACAGGCGAGGGCCTAAAACAGAGAAACAGAGTCTTGTACTAAGTGTCTGGCCATCCATCTGCATGACATGGGTTCGAATACCAGCCATTGTATTGTCAGTGCGTGACAGAATTTCTAATTACTTGAGAACACACATGGAGGACAGGGTCCACCCTCTGAAAACAGTGGACGGATGCCGTCCACCGGCATAGTCCCTCGACTTGTACCCTGGCAAGGCAGAGTCACCCTTGCCTCTCTCTAAGCTTGAGAAACTTGAGCCTAGAAACTTTAGTGATAGTAACTCCTTCTGTGGTACAAAACGACATACCTGCACCAGAAATAACTAGTTATACAAAGTAACATAGTATCAGAATGGTACTGTTCAAGAGCTCCATCTCTCTAAACAAGGGTTTTAAAAACTAGGTAGTTACCCCCAATGTGGAATATAACACATTAGTCGGGCGATATGATCCGGTGGGCAAATTCAAGACTGTGGAAACAAACTGTTGAGGCTCTTATTCTAGCTTTGCCACCGTAAAATGCTGTGATCCAGATCAATGATCTTATCTTACATAAGAATAGTACTATGCTGTTTCAGTCAAAAAAAGTGACTTCTCACATTATGGTATCATTGTTTAGCCCACTGCCTCTGATGTCTTTTCATGTAGGCCATTTGAGTGAAAGTAATTCTAGAGAAGGCAGAGCCAACCAAATGCCACACAAGTTTTTTTCAGGCCTGCCTACTTCACACAAAAAGAGAATTTGTTCCCTGCAACTTCAAATGTAGTGCTTCACATTATAAATAGTCTGCAAACAATGATTGTAAGCAGGTTGTCTTATCATTTCATTGATTTTGTTGGGTGTAGTTAAAGCTTTGCTATACAGTAGTAAAACTCATGTTACATTTTTGGATAGTGTTCCATGAAATAGAACTGTGGTAATTGCATACTTCCCTTGGTGATGAAGAAAATGAAGCTAGAATAATTCTTCTTCTGCATACAGTGTTATTTCAAGATTCATTCAACCCAGCCAGTGCCACTTACACCATCACACCTAACGTTGGCATCTAGGCCTGGTTTTAAACCAATACATGTTGCATTTATTTGTGATTATGTTGCAAGAAAGGACTTGTAGGTTATTCTGCTTCCTTGTGATTGACAACGATGTGAAAACATAATGCAAAAAGTCCTGTTTTTACATCACTTTAAGATCCAACAGAGAGTACCTGCTTTATAAACCCCATATTGCCTCACTTTGCAGATCATTCTATTGGGTCAAATTCATTGACCAAAAGCAGATGATATTCATTATTGCAAAATCGTTTTCAAGTATTGTCCCACTCAATTGTAGACCTTTTAATTCAGCTTGAAAAGACGAGTCCGATATGCCCTGTCAGGATGCATATATGTGAAATGTGATCCAGGCTCAATCATAGCTCACTGGCACCGCTTGACACCTTTTGCCTTCAAATACTCCCTCTATCCTCCAACTCACTAGTCACCCTCTCTTGCTTTTCCCCCAGACACTTTCTCCCCAAAAGTCCACAGGCACTCTCATGCATTCAGGCCCCTTCCCTCATGCACTGCTCCGATGCTTTTACACTCTATTCCTATTTTGATTTAGAGCAAATTTACAACAGATTGACATTTATTCTGTTTGGATTTCAAAGGTCGTTTGGTGTGCTAGTAATAAGACAGTGCACACCTGTAACCTAAATTCTATACTGAAAGACTGCTTGACAAAACATAACCATTGCCATGACCAGTGGCTAGATTTATACTATATAAAAATATAATTATGTTTCAAAGTCTGTCAATTTAAGTTACCAATTCGCGTTAATGTCCACTTAGCCTGATAAACACTGAATATTTTGCAGTGGTTTTCAGAAATATTTATTTTATATGTTCTTAAATGGATGCATTGAAATGCTAATTAATTATCAGTCATTTTCATTTCCCCTATTTCATTACTTCCTTGTCACGGTTCTTACCTATATAGGCCTCTGCATTCTAAAAGAAGCATCCTCTTCCCCTGACCTCCAGGATGTAAGGACCCCCTGCATTCTAAAAGAAGCATCCTCTTCCCCTGACCTCCAGGATGTAAGTACCCCCAGTATTGTCCTGACAAAGAAGAGGATGATCGATCACCAGGGTGGGAGAGTTTGGTGATAGTACTATGACAAAGAAGAGTAGAACTAGGTGTAATGAAGATCATTCGTAAATAATCAGAGCATTTACCCACATGCCTCTTCCTTGTCATAGTACCTTACTATGAAGAATACCAAAGATCATCGATCAAACCATTACATCTTAATTAAGGAGACACTGATCCTTAGCAGGGTTCGAATTTGCTAAGAGCCATTTAGCAACTGGTTATAGCTTAGGAGAGCCTGGTTGGCTTGACACCAACAGGTACCAGAAGCTACCTCTGGCTACCCAGGACAATATACAAACATACCTACCAGACCTTAAACCCTTGTGCTTGGTAATATTCATAAAGGAGCATTGGATGAATCTCTGTTCCAGAGCGGTAATTCCCTACAAGTGATTTTTAACACATGGAGTGACCATTCAATTTTGCAGCCATCATTTAACATAGTTCAGTGTGTAAACCAATGTGGGGGCTTTAAGGATCTGATTATAAATAGTGGAGGAAGTAGTATCCGTTGGATGAATGGGAATATAAAGAGACTAAAGGACCGATTCATGGAATCCAGCGCAGACAAGGCGCAAGCGTCGCACGGCGAGAAGGAGAAAGAGACTAAAGGCACGCGTATTCATGGATTTCCTGAGGCATCAGTAGCAGTGGCGCAAGGAACATCAAGCAGCGCCAGTAGCGCCCCCAACATGCCCGCAGGCACAGTAAAAAGCAAATGAAATGCCTAACATGATGCAAGCCCCCACGCTATCCCTGGTCCAGCATACAGCCCCCCTAGTGTAATCGCATGAAAACTCAGCACGTACCCCGGTCGCATCCCAGCCAAATCGCATGGAAACCCCTGTGCGTACCCCGTATGCACCCCAGCATAATCACGTGACAACTCAGCGCGTACCCCGATCGCACCCCAGCCAAATCGCATGGAAACCCCAGTGCGTACCCCGTCCGCACCCCAGCCCAATCGTGTGGAAACTCCTGCGTGTACCCCGTCCACACCCCAGCATAATTGCATGAAAACTCCACGCATACCCTAGTCGCACCCCAGCCAAATCATGTGGAAAATCCCACGCGTACCCACGTTACGCGCACAAATCCACTGCAAGCTGACCCCCTCTGATGGGACAGCCACACCCCAGCCCCTATCACCCGTGACCACACCCTGGGGACAGCCCACACCACAAGGGGCCCCCACCACCTGTGGCGCCACGCCACATGCATCCCACACCTCATGGGACACCCCATTACCCGTGACCACAGCTCGCACCACAAGGGACACCCCCATCACCTGTCACGGCAACCTGCAGGCAGGCCCCGTGTCATGGGACACCCCCATCAACTGTGACCACACTCGCACCCAGCCCACACCCCAAGGGACACACCCAGCCCCATCACCCGTGACCACACCCTGCAGGCAGCCCACACCACAAGGGACACCCGCACCACCTGTGGCGCCACGCCACATGCATCCCACACCTCATGGGACACCCCAATACCCGTGACCACAGCTCGCACCACAAGGGACACCCCCATCACCTGTCACGGCAACCTGCAGGAAGGCCCTGTGTCATGGGACACCCCCACCACCCGTCACGGCAAGCTGCAGGCAGGTCCCGTGTCATGGGACACCCCATCGCCTGTCACGGCAGCCTGCTGGCAGACCCTGTGTCATGGGACACCCCCATCACCTGTCATGGCAACCTGCAGGCAGGCCCCGTATACCGGACACCACCTGCATGCCGGATGCTGACATAGTGACACACGTACCCTCCATCAATGGCATGTCTGTGAACTTGCATGCCATGTATTGACACCACCCTCAACCTCCTGTCTACAAAACATACAGCAAAAAACAAAAAAGCCATACACCTAGCCCACATGCATCAGTGTCCCAGCTGATCACACACAATTGCTGACTGCAACCACATCCCAACATACACATAACAAAAGTGTATGCCAAAGAGCGGCCCTGCATACCATGTGGTAAAGTAATGTAAAAAATCCACATGTGCAAATACACAGACCGTGACAGAATTCCAAGCACTCTCGATTTGTGTCACATTAAGAGACATTTGCCTGGCGTATCATGGCATGAGCCTCAATGAGCACACAACCTATTACCCCATAAACACACAAGTGATCCTCCCATGTGTGAAGGACATGACATGACTTCCAATCAAATTACATGTCATTCTCAATGCACATGTACACAAGTGTGCAAAGGGCCAATGAGTCCCGGGAGGGGGAATTGAGTGAAGACAGACACTAGAAATTTGTCTGGGCTGGTGACATTGAGACGGTGCCCATGCCTGGGAAGTGTTGATAGATGAAATGTGGTTGCGGAGGTGGCAGTTCTGCACATGTGAAGGACATCTCAAGAAAAACACCCAAAACTAAAACAAAGTTAATCTTGCCAACCAGTGTCAATTCCAAGCCTAAGTGAAAACAGGAGTTGCAAACAGTGAATAGGTGTCTGTTGGCATACATAAAAACAGTCCTAAGGTTGTGCATGCCTATTAGCCAGTGCCGGTGTGCAAGTGGCGTGCAAGGGGACCTTATGAAAAGTTCAGAGGGTACACAGCTGACTATCGCAGATTTCGACAGGACGTCATCAGGGCTCAGGAGTACCAAAAGCACAAGCACAGAGGAATGACTGAAGTCATGATTGTGTGCATGGCAAACATACGGTTACCTAACAACATATACTGCAGCATTGGTCTGCCCATGTGTCAAACCATAGCAATAAAAAAATAGGAATAGCAAAGCAGGATGTCCAACTACACGAGATACAATTAAATTAGCACAAAGACATGATTGTGAAGGCATTTACACTGCATCAAGCAAATCCTGTTCCATGAATTTCCGAATTGCACACTCCCTTCTCTCACCGAACCCACCACCCTCCCAAAAACACTGTGGACCAAGACACAATTATGTTGCACATGTGAAATCAAAGGCCACCACACGGTGCACAATACACCTCCTCATTAACGCCCATCCACTGGTCATGCACACTAGGACATTCCCCATGCGAATGGATGTCAAACATGACACATGCATGCATGTGTGCACACACATGAACAACATTGGTCATCATCAGGGACACTGAACAGAGTAAGGAAGCGTCAAACTTGCACAAAATCCGAGACCAAACACTACTTGTGGTAAAAATGAGAAAATATATTAAAACCAGTATGAAAGTCACAATCATTTCCTGAAAATAAATAAAATGTGCATGAAATCACCAAAAAAGTAAGCATGTCCAAATGAAAAAACAGAGTACACAAAAACATATATGTCAGACTCAAAAATGAGGTACATGTCCTTAAATGACTTTCAAAATAAAAACTAAAATTAGAAGAAATCCATTCCATCATGGTGAACACAAAAGGATCCAAAAAGATGCAAACTATGTACAAGTATAAAAGGTCCATTGGCCCAAATGCATAACAAAAACATGAAAAAACAATCCACGAAATGACACACCAAAAAATAACGATATACAAAAAGTGGAGCACAGTACAAAACCCCCCAAAAAATTAATCAAAAAATGAAACTTACACCAAAATAACTATATAGAATGGCAGCGGGCTAGTCCTTTTCCTCACCATGCTCCCTCATAGTCTCGGCCAGGGCATCATTGAACACTGCGCCCACTTCCGCTAGGCGGGGCCTCCGCTTCCCCCTTGAGGGCTTGCAGGGACTCCAACATGCTCCTCTCAAACTCCCTGCAAGTCTCCTCGAGGACCTCAGCCCACCTCTTTGCCAGACACAGTGAATTCTACACCCTGGCCATGGTGAGTCTTGCCTCCCCTGCCCACTGCTGCTCTGCCCCCACCTGCTGGCCCAAATGCTCCCTCGCAGAAGACATCCTTTGTGTAAGGTCCACGTTTGCCTCCTGCCTGATGGCCGATACCTGCCTCCCTGCGATTGAATGCCCCGAGTCCTGTAGCCTTCTACTCCGAACCTGCTGCTGCCAAATAGCCCGGTGCCTGTGCCTCAAGGACAGCCTCTGGGATGACAACTCGGAGCTGTCGTACATGTGCCCTGATCCTTGGTGCCTGCTGTTCCTCCATTGCCACAGCTCCTGTCACCGGCTGGATCTGCGTGGTGACCACCTCGGCTGATCCAACTTCGACTCCCGACTCTGGCAGGGATGTGATCTCCACCAGACTGGCCACCGGGGTTGGGACAGGTATACAGAGCACCCTGGTGGTATCTGGGCTGGAAGACTGCAGGGAGGATGACTGGCGCACATAGGAGGCGGACGAGGAGGGGTCACATAAGTGGTCAGCCCATGCACCCATTGCGAGACCAGGAAATGTACTAGCCAGCAGTTCAGGAGATGCCAGACCTCATCGTGATGATGTGCAAGCCCCCGATTGGAAGCTTGCACATCATCACGAATGGTGCCTGTACGCCTCATGATACCGGCTAGCAGAGGTTCCACCCTGTCCTGAATGGCGACATCCGCAGGTATTGGTGTTTCCGTTTGCGTGGAAACATCCGCCACCTGCGGATGGGTCTGGCCTGAGGCATGCCTGCAGGTGCATACTGATGCAGTCACATTCCCAGGGGCAGGATTAGGCACAGGCACCTTCACGGCAACCTACACTGCCTCAGGCCCCTGAGCGTGGACTGCACCAGACACACCCACATCATCACCCCTACCGGGCCCCATGGGCTGGGCTGATGTGGCCTCCTCCGCCGACATGGATGCCTCTCCACCATCTTCCGCATCTTATTGCCCCTGTGCTACCTCACCTGTCCCTCCCACTGCCGAGGAGCCCATGACCAACTTCACCCTCTTGGGTCTCCCCTCAGCAGCTGCAGCCGTTATCTCGGAGGCGGCACCAGTCTCCTCGCTCCCCGAAGATGAAATGACCTGGGCCTTGCGTCTGTGCCTGGTGGAGGCATCCCTGCTGTCTTGCTCCACAGCGCCTTCTCCGCCCTCTTCTTCCATAATTGCTGTGGATAGGGAGACATAGAACACAAACATCAGGGTACTGAACATATGTTAGTTTTGCACAAAGCAAATGTACATAAGTGGCACTGTCAAAGGTCACAACCATCATCACCGTCCACAACACACAGGTTAGTGCAAATAACACACATGCACAATCATGTCTAGCATTCTCAACAGACAATCACATCCTTGGACAAGGCACTGTCAGCACCCTAAAATTGTGCATTCACCTCACATGCATCATGGGACATACACATCTCATTCACACACATCAGCTGACAGTCATGAAGCAGGCCATGGAGCTATCACGTCAGAGTGCACTGGAGGTCAATTTGGCAGCATGAGTCAATCACACAATCTAATGCTCAAGTGACATCCATCCTGGAGTGTTGGCCAGTTACACACTCACTCTTCAGACACATGCACATATGCACCAGGCATGTCAATGATGTTGCCAAAAGCACCCATGTGTGACACCTCTCACATGGCCAAGTCCAGACACATGAAATCAACCATGTGCATGTCGTTACATGCTGCCACGCATCACACATTGCTACACGAACACTGTTGATGTGGCACATGCTTGAATGGCCTCACATGCAGCGCTGTCTGGGACATGCACACAGACATATGTACAAGAGGCATACCTGTTACTCTCACCTGGTCGCTGCGGGGGCATTGGGGCACGGTTGGAGCCCTCCCTGGAGCTGAATCCCTCAGGTCGCTTCTTTTCCCTCAATGGCTGCCTTTTCATAGGCCTGGAAGGCTGGACCTGTTCCGGAGAGAGGATGAGAGACAATGAGGCTAGCGTGGTGGAGTCGTGGTTCGCTTCCGCCCTTTCGTGCCAGAATGTGGTGCGCAGAAGTTTACTCATGCAGGTTCACCTGATAATATATAAGGGCAAGCTCTCCATCCTGCTTTCCTTCAGCAGGGGCGCTGCGGATGGACCTAGTTACGTCACTGGTCCTGATTGCGGTGGTCCAGGCCTGCTGCGACCACTCCGTCTTGAAGGTAAGTGTTTATGACTTTGTTATTGTTCGTGTTCTTGTAATGATACTGTCCCAAGGGATATTGTTCATAATGGTATATTGTTCCTTCTCCCCTGTAGCAATGTGGAGGATGATCCAGGTGCTCGTGATGATAAGGAAGCAGCGCTGGGAGTTTCCACCACTAGTAGGTAAGTGGGTGGTTTCTGAAACTGAACCAAGTTCGTAAATAGTGTCGCTTTAGCGAGTTAAGGTCTGTGCGATCGCTCACCTAGTATCTCTTACTCTCTTTGCAGGTCGGGCAAGTCGGTGATGTTTGGAGAACGGTATGCGACTCCTGATGGCGGTTGGAGATGAATGCCCACATGGAGGCAGCACCCGAAGAAGGTCCTGAGTAGATAGAATTCGGAACAGGTGTTAGGCAGAATCCTGTGCAGTGCCCTTTAAGATGTTGGCGCATTAAGATCGCTATTATGCGGTAAGTAAGTGCTATGCGCAGCGCTGCAAAGTCTTGCCTTTGCTAACCTGTGTTTTCCTTCCGTGTAGGTCGCAGTGTTCTTCAGCGCCAGTGGAATGCCCGGAGTGGTGCCAGCCGAGAGGCGACCAGACAGGTAAGCCTTTTGAGCAGTTCGTAATTTGTAAATGTCTCTACTGCTTTCTTTAATGTTGCCTCTATCTTCCTCTTTCAGGTCATTCTTTCCGGGAGGCGTGCAGATTCGAGGAAGCTGTTCTCAGTAGCTGCAAGTGTTTAAAGATGAAGACTGCAGGTAAGATGCTGCTGCTAATGATGTTCCTTTTGTCTCCTTGCAGATTCTGCTTCTCCGAGATTCGAGGGAATAGCTGGACATGGTCAGCGTCACGTTGCAAGCTGCAAAGTAACGCGAAGCGTGTTGTCTTGCTCGGGTGTGGTTTAAATAGCCCTAACAAAATAGTCCAGGAAAAGTAGTCCCTAGGCTACCACACCCAAAACACTAGACCTGCACCTATACCTACATTAGAAGCATCAAGCTTGACAAAGGGCTTTCTTTAGACCTTCAAAGGCTTTATTGCACTCATTCCACCTGACCTTTTTAGGAATTTGGGAGAGGAGATGACATTCAAGGGAGAAGCTATGGTCCCATAGTTCTCTATGAAGTTCCTGTAATACCCAGTGAGACCTAACAAGGCTCTCACTTGGGTTTGAGTAGTAGGGGTGGCCCAGTTTTGTACAGCTTGTACTTTGCTAGGCAATGGCCTTATTTCACCCCCTCCTACCTCATGTCCAAGGTAGACCACTGTACTCTAACCAATTTGACATTTGCTTGCCTTTATGGTCAAATGGGCCTGTTCCACGGCCTGCCATACATAGCCTAGGTGTTCAATATGTTCTTTCCATGTAGGGCTGAACACTACAATGTCATCTAAGTATGCCATACAGAAGTCCTCCATCCCATTCAGAACTTGATTGATCATCCTCTGAAATGTAGCAGGTGCATATTTTTTTAGTCCAAAGGGCATTACCTTGAATTGGTAGAGGACAGCTGGGGTGGAGAATGCAGTTTTCTCCTTGGCATGGTCTGTCAGGCTATTTGCCAATAGCCTGACGTTAGGTCAAATGGGCTGGGATGGCTGCACCAAGTTTGTCCACCGGCACATCTGTCCTAGGTAAAGGATGAGCATCAGTCTTGGTGACTGCATTTAGAGCTCTATAGTCCACGCAAAATCTCAACTCCCTAGATCCTGCCTTTGGTACAAGCACAAATGGGCTAGACCATGGGCTAGTAGAGGGCTCTATAACCCCCGAGATCAAGCATCTTGTTGACCTCATTCCTTATATGGGTCCTTACATTGTCTGACATGCTGTACCCCCTGCTTTTGACAGGCAAACAGTCACCAGTGAGGATGATATGTTGACCACAAGGGGTGAAGCCTGGTCATAGTGAGAACAGGCAGGCAAACTGATTTAACAGTAACTTGCACTCATCCTGCTGGTCAGATGTGAGACTGGAAGAGAGATTAACTCCTTCCACTTGCTCATATAAAGGTAAGTCTCTGAGGAGGTCAGGTAGAGGTTCACTCTCCTCCTCTTCCTCCTGGGCTGAAGCTAGAAGCAGAGCTCCTATGTCAGGTCTAGAGATATAAGCCTTCAAACGGTTGTTGTGAAAGACTCTGGGAGCCTCCTTAGGGTTGCCTAAGTCCACCAGATAGTTCACCTCTCCAAGTTTACCCACAAATTTGAAGGGTCCTATCCATTTGTCCTGCAAGGCCCTCTGCCTTGTGGGGACCATAACAAGAACAAGCTGGTCTTGAGTAAACTCAGCCATGTTAGCCTTCTGGTCATGCCAATGTTTGACCAGAGCTTGACCAGCCTTCAAGTTATCACTTGCCTCTGCCATCATGTGTGACATTCTCCTCTGGAGCCCTATCACATAGTCAGTCACTCTGACTGGCTTGGGGGAAGGAGCACTCTCCAACCCCTCCTTAATCACGACCAATGGACCTCTGACTGGATGGCCATAAAGAAGTTTGAAGGGACTGAATCCTACTCCCTCCTGAGGGACTTCTCTATATGCGAAGAGAAGGTATGGCAGTAGAAGGTCCCACTTTCTTTTAAGGGGTTCTTCTAAAGCACCTATCATGACTCTGACTGGCTTGGGGGAAGGAGCACTCTCCAACCCCTCCTTAATCACGACCAATGGACCTCTGACTGGATGGCCATAAAGAAGTTTGAAGGGACTGAATCCTACTCCCTCCTGAGGGACTTCTCTATATGCGAAGAGAAGGTATGGCAGTAGAAGGTCCCACTTTCTTTTAAGGGGTTCTTCTAAAGCACCTATCATGCTCTTCATAGTTCTGTTAAACCTCTCTACCAATCCATTGGCTTGGGTATGGTAGGCAGTTGAGAACGTGTAGGTGACTCCACAGGTTTTCCACATGGCTTGCATGTAGTGGGACATAAAATGTTATCCCCTGCCAGATATCACCTCCTTAGGAAAACCTACTCTGGTAAAAATACCAAGTAGGGCTTTAGCCACAGCCAGAGCCATAACAGTCCCCATAGGTATGGCTTCAGGAAATCTAGTGGCATGATCCACTACAACCAGGATAAACCTGTTGCCTGAAGATGTGGGAGGGTCAAGAGGACCAACAATGTCAACCCCAACCCTCTCAAAAGGAACTCCCACCACTGGGAGAGGCACCAAGGGTGGCACAATCCTGGCTCCACTCTTGCCAGATGTTTGGCAAGTGTGGCACCTTCTGCAGAATTTGTCTACTTCTGAACCCATCTTAGGCCAGTAGAAGTAAAGAGAGAGCCTTTCCTTGGTCTTCTTAAAACTTAAGTGACCAGCCAAAGGTATCTCGTGGGCTAACTGCAGGAACTGGAGTCGGTTCACTAGAGGTACTAAACGTTTTTGCAGTCTCCAGGGGTTGACTCAGTTGGTTCACTGTAGAAGAGGCCATCTTCCCAGTGCAACCTATACTTCCCAGGCTCAGTCCCATTGAGCTGAGAAGCTGCCTGTAGGCGAATACCTTCCAAGGTAGGACACTCTCTTTGTCCCTTGCTGAAATCCTCCCTGTTGGGTCCACCTTCTGCCAGTAAAGACTGCAGATCAGGATGGTCAACAGGGTCAAGATAGATCTCCTACCAGAGTAAGATCTTCTTCTAGATCTGATTCCTCAGTATCTAGTTGAACCATACAGGGTTGAACCTCACACTCAGCCTCAGCTGGTGGAGTAGTCACAGAGGTGACTTTGGACAGTCTTGGAGATGTCCTTCTGGGCACAGGAGTGCTTGCTGGTTTCTTGCTGACTTTGGTTTCCCCTTTGTCTCTTTCTGACCTGCAATAGCAGTAAGTAAGTCCTGTGGACTTGGGATGATAGTTTCCTCTATCATGTCCCCAGGAGAGCCTCTCAAGGTTCTCTCCCTTAGAGACCCAGTGAGCTCCTGCTTCCTTCTGCTGGGGGTCTTGGGGGTACTAGACACAACTCCAAGAGTTCTAAGGTCATTGCCCAGCAGGACACTCCCAGGTACGTTATTTTGCACACTTGCAGGTATTCTGACAGTCATGTCATTACACTGGATGAGAGCTGGTAACTGGGGGAACATTTGCACAGGGCCTCCAGCTAACTTGGTCAGATGCTTGGGTGCCTTAGCCACATACCCCACCTTGAAAAAACATTCATCAACCACAGTCTTGCTGGCTCCAGTGTCTCTGATGGCAGGGGTTTCCCGACCATTCACAAGAACACTATCTTTGTAATACTCTTTAGTATTATCTGGGATTGAGTTGTAGACATCTAAGTTCTATTGTTCCCAAAGCCCCAAGGACACTAAAGAAACACTAGCTGAGACTCTCATGGGCTCATCAGCTAGTACCTGAAAGTTTCCACTGGTCATAGATACTTCATCCACCTGGGAGAAGGCTAAGAAGACAGTGTTGACCCCTGAAGGTTTACCCTTACATCTGGGAGCTCCTTTCACATGGTCAGGCAACCCACAAACAAAGCATTTTCCAAATGCTCTCTGGAATGGGAGTTTGTTCTGACCTCCATCTGGTTTGGGATCAGATGGTACACTAGCCTGATTTGTTTTTCCTTGTGGCTTACCTTGGTTATGTGTGGGGCCCTCTTTTGGATTGGAATTATTGGAATTCTCTTTGATGTCTTTCTTTGGCTGCTTTCCCTCATCCTTTTTCTGAGTTACCCCAGAATCTTTGTGAGTAGCCCTGTTGGCAACCCACAAGTCAGTAGCCTTAGCTAGTTTCTTAGGATCTATCTCCTTTGAATCAGCCAAGTGCTGTCTAAGCTCAGGGGATCAGACATCAAAAATAGACTCCAACATTACAAGATTCATCAAACTTTCATAAGTGTTCACTTTGTAACCCTTAACCCAACCATCTAAGTTTTTCAAACATTCACACTCCCAGCTAGCCCAAGGGGTACCATCATGCTTCTTGAGGGTTCTAAACCTCTTAAGATACTGGGAAGGGGTCTTCCCAAATCTAGCTACTAATGCTAGCTTCACATACTCATAATCCTGCTTATCCTCCTCCCCCAACTCCATTACAGCATCACTTGCAACAGGGAGAAGCCTAGAGAAAAACCAGGGAATCAGCTGATTCCCCGAGATACCTTGAATCCCATGCTTGTACTCAAACATTGCTAACCAATGCAAAACATCAAGTTTAGTCTCATACATACCAATCATTTCCTTTGGCATACGGGGTCTATTAGGGCTGGAAGACCTAGAAGACTCTGGGAGAGAAGCATTTTCTACAGGCAATTTCTTCATCTCTAGTTCATGATTCAGCTCCATTTCTCTGAGCCTTAACTCTTGATGTTTCATGGCAGTTTATGCATCAATAAGTTTCACTTCCAATTCAAGTCTATTTTCTCAAGTCCAATAAATTCAGGCGTAAGTGTAGGACCTGTGGGGGTCCCTGTGGACAGAGGTTGTCCTTTCAGAGCAGGCAAAGGAGTTGTAGGGTTCCCCAACAAGGACTCATCTACTTCTTCAAAATGAACACTCTCAGAATCAGAAACATCAGTATCCGCATTTGCTGGAGGGGTAGGCCCTTCTGACCCACTCTGCAGACTTTGTTTCGCCATTAACTTTGCAATCAATTCAGATTTCTTTCCTTTACCAGAGAGACTCCTCTCCCTACACATGGTTCTCAAAACCTCAGCAGTGTAGTTCAAGAGACCCTCTTCAGTGTAGTTTTCCATATTTGACATGATTTCTTAGTTAAATAGAATTAGTGGTGTTAGCCTTGTGGTTAGTTGAACCCAAGCAATAGCAGCACTCGAAGAGTAATCACTCTACTTCAAGATCCTCACTGCTGTACACCAGTGTTAGGCAGAATCCTGTGCAGTGCCCTTAGGGACCACTACACACAATTAAGACTACAGGTGGCAATACAAGTTTTACCTTTGGTACAAGCCCGTACTACTATGTTAAAGTGGTAACAGTAGCGGAGCTGGCAGGCTTATCTCAAGAGTATATGAGCAGTAGCAGAGATTACACAAAGGGACCACAATTACTGTGACTCAAGCAAACACTGACCCAAGGTTTCAGGTAAAAAAAAAAATAAACCAGTTGTTATAAACACGACACTTCTATTAATTCGAAAACCACACGTAAAATATACTACAACTAACCAATTCACTTTGTACGGTATACTTCAAGATAAGTACTCTGTGTTTTAGCGGACCGGTGTTATGAAACAAAAGACGTTTCCGGAAATACCCTTGCAATCACTTTTTGACAGTAATGACAGTTCGGTCTTACTAAAGAAACGCGTATCCACGGAAAGAAATATTACCGGGACAAAAACACACTTAGCACCTGAGATACCCAGAGAGAGTTGGGGGCAAAAATCAAAGGCAATACTTTTGTCAAGGCAGACAGAATCCGAGAACACTCATAGGTTGAAATTCAAAAGTGAATAGGCCGGAGCCAGTGTCAAGTGGAACTGGGTTCCTGTTCTCAAGAATCACACAGTCAGATAGTTCACGATTCGGCAGAGCCAAGAGTACTTAGATATTGTCAACAGAGGAAGCAAAAGTTATAAGAAGGAGGGAAGACAAGGGCAAGCCTTGGAGACGAAGAAAAGAGATTCACCCAAATTCCTCGAGCAGAACACAGTACCTTATTCAAGGAAGAAGCTGGTGCCACAGCAGTTGTTCCTGGTAGTTTCCTGCAGACCATCGGTTCCTGGAACTTCGATCCGAAGGAGGACGTCTGGAGGGGTCTGCACCACCCAGGGCGGAAGCCGGCAACAGCGACGGTGAATAAAAGGGGCGCTCCTTAAAAAGAGGAGAGGCTCTGCAGATGGCTATCCGGACCACTACAGCAGTGTGCAGCGATTACGACCACGAAGAGGATCCTCTGGCTGTAGAAGATGAGCTGGTTATCCCCACCAAGCTCAAGGGAAGAAGACTCCGGGCTGGATCTTCTCTGGTCATCGAAGGGTAGATAGCTCGGGACTGCAGTAGGGCTTCACCGGGATGGGATAGTTGCAGCAGTCGACTTCTTCTCCGCTTCTCTTCGGTTCCTTGTAGTTCCAGTGGCGACTCTGACTTCCAGACCAAGAGACCTGCCTTTTATGCGTAAATCCCCCATTCACACAGCCTGGCTGTCAATCACGCAGCAGGGGGTTGTCCGGCCCAGACAACCACCTCAGCTAATCATGGCAAAGTGCGACTTTGGTTTCCTAGGATACCCTGTGCAGGGGGTGACTTCACCCTTCCCTCACATTCAGCCCACCTAGACACCCAGGCGCATAGAGGAGGGCTTCTGGGCAGAAGCCCGCCAAAAGGCAGTGAACAAAGGAGGCAAACCTGGATTGTCGCACAAAGTAAAACACAAGAAGGACTTTAACAAAAAGAAATGGCGAATAAACCCAACAGGAGCCAAAAGAAAAAGCATTTGGGCAAGCAGGTTTAAGTTCGAGGCTTATATAATAGCCTAAAACAATACCACGTTTATATAGTATAATCGTGGTAGAAAAGTTAGGGTAGATACCACTGCCACCAGCCAAGTCTAAATGTTAAAAGAGTGAAACAATGCTCTAGGAGGTACAGATAACAAGGGCCAAAAATTAACCCCTTCCAGTACTCCATGTAAGATGGGTTGTACTGGATCTGTGGTTAAATGACTAAGTAAATTTAATGGCAACTTTACCCTTTTCTGGGGGACAGTAGTCAGCCTCAGAAATGGAGTCGGGGGAAGCTTAAAAGACAATCCTGTGTCACTGCACTGAAGGTGCTGTGTAACACACAAAAGAAGGGGGCTACTGAAGTGGTGTAGTCCAGAGTCCACAATCACAAAAACAGATGAAATACACATGGCGAAACACAGGTAAGAATGGAAAGAAAGGGGTACACTCTTACCAAGTGGAAAAATAAACTGCAGGGATCCAGCAGAGCTTCTGGGGGACTCACTAGGTAAGGTAAATTAACCATTGAATGATAATTCTCCCTAACAACAGGTAAGGTTGCTGTGCTGTACCTGTCAAGGACTTCGGGAAGGTAGTATGACTGTGGTCGAGTCGAGAGCAGATGGAGATGCTTCTGGCGACGAAGTGTTCACAGGTAAGGCTTGCGCGACGACTGCAGAGTGAAAACCGATGACTGTGCTTCCGACGATGGTGTGATCTCAGATAAGGCGTGCGCTGTGACTGTAGAGAGGGAAGTGAGTGACAATGCTTCCGACGATGATGCGTTCCAGGTAAGATGGTCGAGGTGGCTGAAGATGCGCGTGTTGAACCAGGTAGATGGCGAAGGGTTCCGGAGGCTGGAAGCGCATGTGTTGGATCAGGTAAGAGTCGTCAGTAAGCGCTACGTTGCTGTCAGCCAACTAACATGAAGCGCCAGTATTCGGGTGGGGCCGGCTTATATAGCCTGGCCCCAGCCACTCCCTGCAGGCTCCACCTTGTGGCCCCGCCTAGCTCCTCCTTCTGCCTTCTGCACATGCCTTCCCTGAGATATTCAGGCCCTGCCCGGCCTTGCTGCCGTGCTCCTGGTATTCTGTGTGCTGAGCACACTTTGAAATGAGCTTGGTGCCATAGGCGCCAAGACTGGGTCCATTGGGACCTTGTATGTAGTGGAGGGCTGGGCTCCTGCCTAGTGACCATGACAGCACTCCCCCTCAAGTCCCCTCTCATGGTGGGTCTTCCCGCTGGTCCTGGTTTGGTGGGGTGCTCCTGGTGGAATCGCCTGATGAATCGTGGTGCATGGATGAATTCGTCAGGTTCCCATGTACGATCATGGGGTCCATAGCCCTCCCAGTCAATGAGATAGTAGAGTTTTGAGCATACCTTTTTGGAGTCTAAGATGTTCTTCACTTTGTATTCAGGTTCACCGGCAGTGATTTCCGGTGGTGGTGGTGTTCGAATTCGAGTGTCTTGTTCAACTGGCTTTAGAAGGGAGACGTGGAAAACTGGGTGGATTCGCAAGTTGGGTGGTAGATCCAATTTCATGGCCGCAGGATTTATGATAGCCTTGATAGAATATGGCCCCAAGTATTGTGCCCGAAAGGCTCGAGGTCCTTTTAAAGGAATGTTTCTAGATACCAACCATACTTTATCCCCAACACGATATTGTGGAGCCTCCTTCCTGTGCCGGTCTGCAAATCTCTTCTGCTGTTCCTTGGCTCGCTTTAGGTTCTCGCTGGCTTCTTTAAGAGATTGAGTGATTCTCTTATGCAATGATGTAACTGCTGGCATTTCCAACTCGTGAAGAAGGTCGAAGGAAGATGCTCTTGGGTGCTGACCGTTCATTATGTAGAACGGGGTCTGTCCAGTGCTAGTATGAATTGAGTTGTTGTAGGTGAACTCACTTAACCAGAGAATGTCTTTCCAGGAGTCCCCTGTTTGTTGTAACATTCACCGCATGTTCAAGCGTTTCATTACTATTAACATTCATACTGTTCAAGCGTTTGGTTTGTCCTCTCCGTTTGACCATCGGTCTGGGGGTGGTGACTAGTAGAGAGCCGAAGGTCAATGTGGGCTAGTTTACAACACCTTTTCCAGAAGGCTGAAACGAACTGGGACCCCCTGTCTGAGACTAATACTGATGGAAATCCATGTAGTCGGACGATTTGTTCTAGAAATACGGTGGCCAAAGTAGCAGCAGTAGGAAGTCCCATCTGTGGGATAAAGTGCGCCATTTTGGAGAACAGGTCTACCACGACCAGGATTGTCTTAAAACCCTCGCAGGGTGGTAGATCGGTGATGAAGTCTATGGATTATGTATGCCATGGTGTTGGTGGCACTTCAAGAGGCCTCAGAAGCCCTGCCGGATTTTGTTTTTGGGATTTATTTTGCACACAGACACTGCATGTGTTAATGAACTGGGCGACGTCCTTCCTCCAGGAGGGCCACCAGTAATTTTTTGGGATTTTGGCTCTTAGTCTTGGTGATCCCTGGGTGTCCTTCCACCAAGGACACATGGTAATTCGCTATAATTTTAGTACGTAATCCCTTGTCCGGAACATACAACCTTCCCTGGAAGTACGGCAGATTATTTTTTATGGTGTATTGTTCTCCTTTACTTAGCCACTCCTTTTGGGCAAATGGGTCCATGTGGGCTTGGAGGTCAGTCTGTAGTTCCTCCCAGCAGGTAATAATGGCTATTTGGTGTTAAATCCGTTCCTCTGGGATAATAGCTATGGGATCGGATGGGTTAAAGGCATCCTGGTCCTCTCCCATTCTTGACAAGGCATCGGCTTTCCCGTTGTGCACTCCAGGCCGGTAGGTGATGACAAAATTGTATTCCGCAAAGAATAACACCCAACGGAGTTGGTGTGAGGATTGTTCCTTGACAGTTTTCAGATACTGTAGATTACGGTGATCATAATAACAGTAACCGTGTGCTTGGCCCCCAACAGATAATGCCTCCAAGTCTTGAAGGCTCCTTAGATTGCCAGGAGCTCTTTGTCGGTTATCACGTAATTTCGTTCAGGTGCAGAAAACATGCGGGACCAGAATGCTATAGGGTGATGCTGCCCCGTCTCAGGGTCCTTTTGTGATAAGACCGAGGGTGACGGAGTATAGGCACTGAGGTGAAGGCTTGTTTTAATTCTAGGAAGGCAAGCTCGGCCTCAGCTGACCAAAATAACTTTTTGTTTTTCTTCAAAAGAGACGTGATCGGGTGGACAATTTGTGAAAATTGTGGTATGAAGCGTCTATAAAAGTTACCAAAGCCCAGTACACTTTGTACCCCTTTGATAGATGTTGGGGAAGGCCATCGAAGAATAGATTCAACCTTACGTGTGTCCATATGAACTCCTCTTGTGGTAGGCATGAAGCCCAAAAACTCAACCTCTGTGATGTGGAAGGAACATTTTTCTAGTTTAGCAAACAGTCGGTGCTGACAGAGTTTCCCAACACCGCCCTTACGTGGCCAACATGTTCTTCCTTGGACTGCAAATCGATTAAAATATCATCAATGTAAACAAGGACACAGACATCCAGCAGTTCGTGGAGAACGTTGTTCATAAAATACTGGAACGCCGCTGGTGCATTGCATAGCCCAAAGGGCATCACCTGGTACTCGAAGAGTCCGTACTTGGTCCGGAAAGCTGTCTTCCACTCATCACCACTTTTAACTCGTACGAGGTGATAGGCTCTCCAAAGGTCCAGTTTTGAATAGATTTGAGCACCTTTTTCCTGGTCGAGTAATTCTGGAATGAGTGGCAAAGGGTATCTGTTTTTAATTGTTAATTGGTTCAACGCTCTATAGTCGATGCACGTTCTGAGGTCACCCTCCTTCTTGGGTACAAAGAAGAGCGCGGAGGAAGCAGGAGACTTAGATGGGCGAAAAAACCCTTTGGTTAGGTACTGGTATAGGTAGGTTCGCAAGTGTTGATTCTCTTGTTCTGTCAAGGTGTATACTCGACTGCACAGGATTTGGGCTCCGCATATCAGGTAGATCTGGCAGTCATAGGGTCTATGAGTAGGCAAGGTATTTGCCTGTTCTTTCTGAAATACATCTTGATAGTCCAAGTATTCCGGGGGCAGGGCACCAGCAAGGGCCAGAAGGGGTTTGATCTCAATCTTGGGTCGCTGCAAATGACAAGTTTTGGCGCATTCTTCAGTAAGGTCAGCACTCGTGTTCTACAGTCAATTCTGGGGTTATGAGCCTCTAGCCATGGCATCCCTAAGATCATTTGGAACTGTGGTGCCCCAATAAGATCGAAAGAAATGTCCTCTCGATGACCTTCCTGACAAATCAGCATAACCTTTTCGGTGTACTGCGTTACTGGCCCAGAGGATAGTTGTGAGCCATCCACTGCGGTAACGTTCTCCGCCTGTGGTTTATGCCGAAGTGGGAGGCCAATTCGTGCGACTAAGGCCTGATCGATATAGTTACCAACTGCTCCACTCTCTATATACGCCTCCAAGGCGTGCACCTAAGATGGTTGTTGGTGGTGAACTATAAGTACTGGAATGACTAGATGTGAGGTCTGAACTACTTTCTGGTTTTTACTCGGCAAGGGGACCCCTACCCTTGTCGGGCGCTGGAGTTTTCCGGAGCGTGTCCTGTTCCTTATCAGTGGTATCCGTTGCACCAACAGTTCTCCTAGGGGGTTTAATGGGGCAATCCCGAAGGAAATGTCCTGCCTTGCCACAGTATAGGGATAGTTGTTCCTGCCTCCGTTTTTCTCTCTCAGCTTTAGATATAGGGGCCCATAATCCCCCGATTTGCATTGGTTCAGTGGTTTTGTGAGTCTTGCCTGAATTGTCCCTGGATCTCACATAGACGGGTCTCCCCTCAGCCCTTGTGTGGTCCATCTTTTGGCTTTGTAGTCTGTGATCCAGTTGCAGCATTAGGTTGATGTATTCGGCACAGGCTTCTGGAGGATTGACCACTTGAGCTAACAAGTTGGAATTCCCCAAAGTTGTGCAGCACAGAGTCATTCTGGTTGACCAAAGGTATCGACCAATCCACTGCACTGCCTCCTAGATACGAAAGTGCAAAAGCCACCGTAGAAGTATCGTTCGAGAATGGACCTCGGCGGCACAGGAAATGCATGCGACACTGATTCATAAATATCGCAAATTTATTGGGGTCGCCAGTAAACTGTTCCGGTGGGGCTAGTGGTACTGCCCACCACTGCCCCCGGGAGTACTACTTGAACTAGTGGCGATGGTGGTGCAGGGGTTGGCGCACTTCCAGGTAACGAAACCTGTCCCCCATGTGATTGAAGCATCTGTCTTGCCAGATCGTCAGTTCGTTCTCGGGTAATGATTAAATCCCTTCTTAGGGAGCTTGTCTCTTGTCTGAAGGCATGCACTTCAGCCCATAAATCCCCCAGCAATTGGGCCAACTGGTCGAATTCAGAGGTACCCATAACGCCCAGGCAGAGGTTCGGGGAGAGGCTTCGCGTTCTGTTACGCTCACCTCGTCTATGAGGGGGCGTTGGGGCACGGTTGGAGCCATCCCTGGAGCTGACTCCCTCAGGACGCTTCTTTTTCCTCAATGGCTGCCTTCTCGTAGGCCTGGAAGGCTGGACCTGTTCCGGCGAGAGGATGAGAGACAATGAGGCTAGAGTGAGGGAGTCGTGGTTCCCTTCCGCCCTTTCGTGCTAGAATGTGGTGCGCAGAAGTTTACCCATGCAGGCTCACCTGATAATATGTAAGGGCGAGCTCTCCATCCTGCTTTCCTTCAGCAGAGGCGCAGCGGATGGACCTAGTTACGTCACTGGTCCTGATTGCGGTGGTCCAGGCCTGCTGTGACCATTCTGTCTTGAAGGTAAGTGTTTATGACTTTGTTATTGTTCGTGTTCTTGTAATGATACTGTCCCAAGGGATATTGTTCGTAATGGTATATTGTTCTTTCTCCCCTGTAGCAATGAAGATGATGATCCAGGAGCGCGTGATGACAAGGAAGCGGCTCCGGGACTTTCCACCACTAGTAAGTAAGCGGGTGGTTTCTGAAACTGCACCAAGTTCATAAATATTGTCGCTTTAGCGAGTTAAGGTCTGTGTGTGCAATCGCTCACCTAGTATCTCTTACTCTCTTTGCAGGTGCAGCAGGTCGGAGATGGTTGGAGAACGGTATCCGACTCCTGATGGTGGTTGGAGATGAAGGCCCACATGGAGGCAGCACCCGAAGAAGGTCCGGGCCGGGGTAGATAGAATTCGGAAGAGGTAAGGTTGCTGGGCTGTACCTGACGAGGACTCGGGAAGGTGAGTATGGCTGTGGTCGAGTCGGAAGCAGATGGAGATGCTTCCTGCGACAAAGCGATCACAGGTAAGGCTTGCGCGGCGACTGCAGAGTGAAAGCAGATGACTGTGCTTCCGACGAAGGTGGGATCTCAGGTAAGGCGTGCGCTGTGACTGTAGAGAGGGAAGCGAGTGACAATGCTTCTGACAATGATGCGTTCCAGGTAAGATGGTCGAGGTGGCTGAAGATTTGTGTGGTGAGCCAGGTAGCTGGCGAAGGGTTCCGGAGGCGGGAAGCGCATGTGTTGGATCAGGTAAGAGTCGGCAGTAAGCGTTACATTGCTGTCAGCAAACTAACGCGAAGTGCCAGTACTGTTCTCGGGTGGGGCCGACTTATATAGCCTGGCCCCAGCCACTCCCTGCAGGCTCCGCCTTGTTGCCCCACCTAGCTCCTCTTTCTACATTCTGCACGTGCCTTCCCTGAGCTAATCAGCCCCCGCCCGGCCTTGCTGCACGTGCTCCTGGTATTCTGTGTGCTGAGCACACTTTGAAATGAGCTTGGTGCCATAGGTGCCAAGACTGGATCTATTGCGACCCTGTATGTAGTGGAGGGCTGGGCTCCTGCCTAGTGACCATGACAATACCAGACATAAGGCCAAGGTGCACACTCCAACCGTACATCAACATGTACATGCACTATGGTGGACAAGTATACATGGACACTTACCAGTCGACTCCAGACAGATCCAAATCCATGACCTGGGCGTACAGCGCAGGGTAGAACTGCTTCAGGACCCGCATGTTGTCGGTGGTCAACCGGCCCTGATACCCCTCTTGGTTCATGCCAACCTTGAGGAAGCGCTGGGCCTTGTTGTGGGTCATGGCTTTGAAGTCCTCCCAGCGCTTGTGGACATGCATGTAGTCGCGGGATGCCACCCCCTCCATGTTGATGGCACCCACGATGTCCTCCCAGATCTTCGTCCGTCCTTCCTTGCCGATTTGTGATGGTCTGTGCAAGAGGGCATCATAATGCACCAGGACTTGCTTCACCAGGAATTCACCTTCCCTGGCTGAGATGCTGACAGCCCTCTGCCTCGCTGCCGTGGGGTTGCCACCTGCCTCTGATGATGTTGCTTCAGACATGGAAATCCCCGAGGCAAGTGTGGGTGGGCAAGGTGGTCCTGGTGCTGGGCTGTGGAGCGGTGGTCTGGCACATGGGGAGTCTTCTGGATCAGCAGATGTGGTCACAGGTCCAACAACAGGAGCACTGGCAATGACTGTACACCAAGCACCAAAATTACAGGGCACATGGGCAGCAGGCACACACAGTGGGCAGGCAGCAGCAGATGGCTCATAGAAGGCAGCTCAGGGCACTTGGAGGCAGGTACATTGGCTGGTAGGCAGGACCAAGGATCTTCTGTGTTACTCGCGTGGGCTGCCGGAAACAGAGTGACTCTGCACGTGTGGAAACAGCACGTAAGCGTGAAATCAGAGGAAAGGCCCTAAGCGTGTAAGCTACATGACACGCGCTGAATGTTGGGTGTGGCATTCAGGATTGGGATAAAGTAGTGCATAGGAGACCATCACACACTTGCGCGAGTTATAGCGGAAGGAAGTGTGGACTTTGTTTCCACGCAATCTTTTCCCTACTGTGACCGTGCAAGCCTCTTGTTTTGGTAGGGCATTACCTCAACGCACACCTGTGTGTACTTTTGGGGCTGAGGGTGAGTTGCGTACGCATTTTGCATTCGTGGGTGCCCCTGTGTGTCGCGTAACCCCTTATTTAACATCACTGTAGCTTACGTGTTCTTCGCATATGTATTTATTGTGTTGCTGGGTGCCACGGCGTACTTCTCTTCCCTCTGCAACTCATCCAGACCTGTACTGTGAGAATTGTCCTTTTATCTTGGGGCCAGGTATTGTATCTCCCTAGGACTGTGATGATGGTACTGGCTCCCAATGGGTACGACTGTTCTTTTCCAATCCCTGTGTATTGTCCACAGGGGTTTATGGGTCCTGGTGCCACAGTTCCTTGAACTCTATCTTCCAAATGTGCTTCCTTCTCATGGTGTTTGATCATCCCTTTCCTACTCCCTTAGGGTCAGTGGGCCTCATTACGACCCTGGCGCTAAACCATGGTGCTATTAGCACCATAGTCCATGCCGGGGTCCGCCATGGTGAATGGCAGAATTACCGCCCCATTCCAATGTTGGCGGGGCAGTAATTCCCATTTCACCATGGGCCCTTCCCCATTCCCATTTTTGCCCCATAGGGCTCAATGGGAATGGAGAAGGCGCTAAGTACGGTGCCGCAAATTGCGGCACCGTACTTAGCACCAAGGTCCCTTTGCGGGTCCCTACTTTAATGGCTGGTAAAACCAGCCGTTAAGGTCGGGTCCCTCAAAGGGACCTCGTAATTAGGCGCTAATAGGTTAACGGCGCCGCAGCCTTTTACGGCGCCGTTAACCCATTAGCTCCTGGGTAGTAATGAGGCCCAGTAACTTCTCATAGCAATTAGTTGGTGGTTAATGTCTATCTTTGGCTGGGGCCTCCCTCTGCTACAGCCTCCCTGCCTCAGTGGAACTGGAGGTGAACCTTCGGGTCTGAATGCACTTCTGATACTTCCTCATGTGCTTTCTCTCCTCCTCTCCCCTGCTGAAGTCATGGATGACTGATAGAATACGCTAGTCACCTTCCCACACTCTGAGCTCCGACACAGGCCTCTGAGCCACCACTTGTACCCATGCACTACCTCCCTGCCATCCCCCACACTGGGTGGCTGTTTACTGTATCCCTACAACCCTCTACCAGAAATTGACACCTGATGTCTGCAATTGACACCTGATGCTGCTGGTGCTGCACCTGACCTGCTGGGGGTATCATGGAATTGGCCACCCTAACCATGCCCTGAGCCGACAACTCATATGAAGCAGCCTGTTGTCGTGCAACAGCATACATGGACTGCTCCCACACAGTATCGCCAGCTAACACACGGCAACACCGCTTTCCTCTCATTCCCAAAACCTCTTATCATGCACCTGCAGGACGCTCCGACTCCCTCCCCGTATTTGTCCTTCAGTTGACAATACTATAACTGTTGTCCACAGCAAGTCCGCTCAGCAATAATATTTATATAGCTATGTGACCTTGGTCTGCTTTCGCTACTGAAATGCTTGTTTATTTTCTGAGGCCTGCGGAGATGCAGGCTTTATTATCATAATGGGAGATGAGTGTCCATAATGGCTGCGCATCGACGCCATGTTGTTCTAGCTCGCATTTCGCACAAGCAATACACTCCACCCCTTGGACACCCAACTACCATAACCTGACAGGCGTTCAGGGGACATCCAAAACCTTCAAATCATTCTCCATACATTAGGAATACATGAAGCACCACAACAAAAGTAAATTATTACTATAGCAATACCAAAAAGCCAAACCAATGCACAACGCAGTGCTTCAGGAATCCTTGAAAATAAGTTTTGCCAACAATCCTCGTCCCAATCTTGTGTTACCTGGGCCACCAAATCTTTTATACCCTTAATATGCTTTTCAATAGAACGGGAATGGTCACCCAGGTCAAAACTACTGATGGTGTAGTCCAGAGTCCACAATCACAAAAACAGATGAAATACACATGGCGAAACACAGGTAAGAATGGAAAGAAAGGGGTACACTCTTACCAAGTTGAAAAGTAAACTGCAGGGATCCAGCAGAGCTTCTGGGGGACTCACTAGGTAAGGTAAATTAGCCATTGAATGATAATTCTCCCTAACAACAGGTAAGGTTGCTGTGCTGGACCTGTCAAGGACTTCGGGAAGGTAGTATGACTGTGGTCGAGTCGAGAGCAGATGGAGATGCTTCTGGCGACGAAGTGATCACAGGTAAGGCTTGCGCGACGACTGCAGAGTGAAAACCGATGACTGTGCTTCCGACGATGGTGTGATCTCAGATAAGGCGTGCGCTGTGACTGTAGAGAGGGAAGTGAGTGACAATGCTTCCGACGATGATGCGTTCCAGGTAAGATGGTCGAGGTGGCTGAAGATGCGCGTGTTGAACCAGGTAGATGGCGAAGGGTTCCGGAGGCTGGAAGCGCATGTGTTGGATCAGGTAAGAGTCGTCAGTAAGCGCTACGTTGCTGTCAGCCAACTAACGTGAAGCGCCAGTATTCGGGTGGGGCCGGCTTATATAGCCTGGCCCCAGCCACTCCCTGCAGGCTCCACCTTGTGGCCCCGCCTAGCTCCTCCTTCTGCCTTCTGCACATGCCTTCCCTGAGATATTCAGGCCCTGCCCGGCCTTGCTGCCGTGCTCCTGGTATTCTGTGTGCTGAGCACACTTTGAAATGAGCTTGGTGCCATAGGCGCCAAGACTGGGTCCATTGGGACCTTGTATGTAGTGGAGGGCTGGGCTCCTGCCTAGTGACCATGACAGCACTCCCCCTCAAGTCCCCTCTCATGGTGGGTCTTCCCGCTGGTCCTGGTTTGGTGGGGTGCTCCTGGTGGAATCGCCTGATGAATCGTGGCGCATGGACGAATTCGTCAGGTTCCCATGTACGATCATGGGGTCCATAGCCCTCCCAGTCAATGAGATAGTAGAGTTTTGAGCATACCTTTTTGGAGTCCAAGATGTTCTTCACTTTGTATTCAGGTTCACCGGCAGTGATTTCCGGTGGTGGTGGTGTTCGAATTCGAGTGTCTTGTTCAACTGGCTTTAGAAGGGAGACGTGGAAAACTGGGTGGATTCGCAAGTTGGGTGGTAGATCCAATTTCATGGCCGCAGGATTTATGATAGCCTTGATAGAATATGGCCCCAAGTATTGTGCCCGAAAGGCTCGAGGTCCTTTTAAAGGAATGTTTCTAGATACCAACCATACTTTATCCCCAACACGATATTGTGGAGCCTCCTTCCTGTGCCGGTCTGCAAATCTCTTCTGCTGTTCCTTGGCTCGCTTTAGGTTCTCGCTGGCTTCTTTAAGAGATTGAGTGATTCTCTTATGCAATGATGTAACTGCTGGCATTTCCAACTCGTGAAGAAGGTCGAAGGAAGATGCTCTTGGGTGCTGACCGTTCATTATGTAGAACGGGGTCTGTCCAGTGCTAGTATGAATTGAGTTGTTGTAGGTGAACTCACTTAACCAGAGAATGTCTTTCCAGGAGTCCCCTGTTTGTTGTAACATTCACCGCATGTTCAAGCGTTTCATTACTATTAACATTCATACTGTTCAAGCGTTTGGTTTGTCCTCTCCGTTTGACCATCGGTCTGGGGGTGGTGACTAGTAGAGAGCCGAAGGTCAATGTGGGCTAGTTTACAACACCTTTTCCAGAAGGCTGAAACGAACTGGGACCCCCTGTCTGAGACTAATACTGATGGAAATCCATGTAGTCGGACGATTTGTTCTAGAAATACGGTGGCCAAAGTAGCAGCAGTAGGAAGTCCCATCTGTGGGATAAAGTGCGCCATTTTGGAGAACAGGTCTACCACGACCAGGATTGTCTTAAAACCCTCGCAGGGTGGTAGATCGGTGATGAAGTCCATGGATTATGTATGCCATGGTGTTGGTGGCACTTCAAGAGCCCTCAGAAGCCCTGCCGGATTTTGTTTTTGGGATTTATTTTGCACACAGACACTGCATGTGTTAATGAACTGGGCGACGTCCTTCCTCCAGGAGGGCCACCAGTAATTTTTTGGGATTTTGGCTCTTAGTCTTGGTGATCCCTGGGTGTCCTTCCACCAAGGACACATGGTAATTCGCTATAATTTTAGTACGTAATCCCTTGTCCGGAACATACAACCTTCCCTGGAAGTACGGCAGATTATTTTTTATGGTGTATTGTTCTCCTTTACTTAGCCACTCCTTTTGGGCAAATGGGTCCATGTGGGCTTGGAGGTCAGTCTGTAGTTCCTCCCAGCAGGTTATAATGGCTATTTGGTGTTAAATCCGTTCCTCTGGGATAATAGCTATGGGATCGGATGGGTTAAAGGCATCCTGGTCCTCTCCCATTCTTGACAAGGCATCGGCTTTCCCGTTGTGCACTCCAGGCCGGTAGGTGATGACAAAATTGTATTCCGCAAAGAATAACACCCAACGGAGTTGGTGTGAGGATTGTGCCTTGACAGTTTTCAGATACTGTAGATTACGGTGATCATAATAACAGTAACCGTGTGCTTGGCCCCCAACAGATAATGCCTCCAAGTCTTGAAGGCTCCTTAGATTGCCAGGAGCTCTTTGTCGGTTATCACGTAATTTCGTTCAGGTGCAGAAAACATGCGGGACCAGAATGCTATAGGGTGATGCTGCCCCGTCTCAGGGTCCTTTTGTGATAAGACCGAGGGTGACGGAGTATAGGTACTGAGGTGAAGGCTTGTTTTAATTCTAGGAAGGCAAGCTCGGCCTCAGCTGACCAAAATAACTTTTTGTTTTTCTTCAAAAGAGACGTGATCGGGTGGACAATTTGTGAAAATTGTGGTATGAAGCGTCTATAAAAGTTACCAAAGCCCAGTACACTTTGTACCCCTTTGATAGATGTTGGGGAAGGCCATCGAAGAATAGATTCAACCTTACGTGTGTCCATATGAACTCCTCTTGGGGTAGGCATGAAGCCCAAAAACTCAACCTCTGTGATGTGGAAGGAACATTTTTCTAGTTTAGCAAACAGTCGGTGCTGACAGAGTTTCCCAACACCGCCCTTACGTGGCCAACATGTTCTTCCTTGGACTGCAAATCGATTAAAATATCATCAATGTAAACAAGGACACAGACATCCAGCAGTTCGTGGAGAACGTTGTTCATAAAATACTGGAACGCCGCTGGTGCATTGCATAGCCCAAAGGGCAACACCTGGTACTCGAAGAGTCCGTACTTGGTCCGGAAAGCTGTCTTCCACTCATCACCACTTTTAACTCGTACGAGGTGATAGGCTCTCCAAAGGTCCAGTTTTGAATAGATTTGAGCACCTTTTTCCTGGTCGAGTAATTCTGGAATGAGTGGCAAAGGGTATCTGTTTTTAATTGTTAATTGGTTCAACGCTCTATAGTCGATGCACGTTCTGAGGTCACCCTCCTTCTTGGGTACAAAGAAGAGCGCGGAGGAAGCAGGAGACTTAGATGGGCGAATAAATCCTTTGGTTAGGTACTGGTATAGGTAGGTTCGCAAGTGTTGATTCTCTTGTTCTGTCAAGGTGTATACTCGACTGCACAGGATTTGGGCTCCGCATATCAGGTAGATCTGGCAGCCATAGGGTCTATGAGTAGGCAAGGTATTTGCCTGTTCTTTCTGAAATACATCTTGATAGTCCAAGTATTCCGGGGGCAGGGCACCAGCAAGGGCCAGAAGGGGTTTGATCTCAATCTTGGGTTGCTGCAAATGACAAGTTTCGGCGCATTCTTCAGTAAGGTCAGCACTCGTGTTCTACAGTCAATTCTGGGGTTATGAGCCTCTAGCCATGGCATCCCTAAGATCATTTGGAACTGTGGTGCCCCAATAAGATCGAAAGAAATGTCCTCTCGATGACCTTCCTGACAAATCAGCATAACCTTTTCGGTGTACTGCGTTACTGGCCCAGAGGATAGTTGTGAGCCATCCACTGCGGTAACGTTCTCCGCCTGTGGTTTATGCCGAAGTGGGAGGCCAATTCGTGCGACTAAGGCCTGATCGATATAGTTACCAACTGCTCCACTGTCTATATACGCCTCCAAGGCGTGCACCTAAGATGGTTGTTGGTGGTGAACTATAAGTACTGGAATGACTAGATGTGAGGTCTGAACTACTTTCTGGTTTTTACTCGGCAAGGGGACCCCTACCCTTGTCGGGCGCTGGAGTTTTCCGGAGCGTGTCCTGTTCCTTATCAGTGGTATCCGTTGCACCAACAGTTCTCCTAGGGGGTTTAATGGGGCAATCCCGAAGGAAATGTCCTGCCTTGCCACAGTATAGGGATAGTTGTTCCTGCCTCCGTTTTTCTCTCTCAGCTTTAGATATAGGGGCCCATAATCCCCCGATTTGCATTGGTTCAGTGGTTTTGTGAGTCTTGCCTGAATTGTCCCTGGATCTCACATAGACGGGTCTCCCCTCAGCCCTTGTGCGGTCCATCTTTTGGCTTTGTAGTCTGTGATCCAGTTGCAGCATTAGGTTGATGTATTCGGCACAGGCTTCTGGAGGATTGACCACTTGAGCTAACACATCCATTAGTTCCCCTCGTAAACCTCGGCAAAATAACATAGTCCTTTTCTCCTCAGGCCGGTTGGTTTGTGCAATAAGACGATTGAAGGTGGCTATATGTCAGTAAATCCTGATTCCCCTGTGTGTGGGACAATAGTTCGTTATCTAAGGCCTGTCCCTGAGTGTGTTTTGCAAACAGTTTCTCCAATTCCCGTTGGAATTCCCCAAAGTTGTGCAGCACAGAGTCATTCTGGTTGACCAAAGGTATCGACCAATCCACTGCACTGCCTCCTAGATACGAAAGTGCAAAAGCCACCGTAGAAGTATCGTTCGAGAATGCACCTCGGCGGCACAGGAAATGCATGCGACACTGATTCATAAATATCGCAAATTTATTGGGGTCGCCAGTAAACCGTTCCGGTGGGGCTAGTGGTACTGCCCACCACTGCCCCCGGGAGTACTACTTGAACTAGTGGCGATGGTGGTGCAGGGGTTGGCGCACTTCCAGGTAACGGAACCTGTCCCCCATGTGATTGAAGCATCTGTCTTGCCAGATCGTCAGTTCGTTCTCGGGTAATGATTAAATCCCTTCTTAGGGAGCTTGTCTCTTGTCTGAAGGCATGCACTTCAGCCCATAAATCCCCCAGCAATTGGGCCAACTGGTCGACTTCAGAGGTACCCATAACGCCCAGGCAGAGGTTCGGGGAGAGGCTTCGCGTTCTGTTACGCTCACCTCGTCTATGAGGGAGCGTTGGGGCACGGTTGGAGCCATCCCTGGAGCTGACTCCCTCAGGACGCTTCTTTTCCCTCAATGGCTGCCTTCTCGTAGGCCTGGAAGGCTGGACCTGTTCCGGCGAGAGGATGAGAGACAATGAGGCTAGAGTGAGGGAGTCGTGGTTCCCTTCCGCCCTTTCGTGCTAGAATGTGGTGCGCAGAAGTTTACCCATGCAGGCTCACCTGATAATATGTAAGGGCGAGCTCTCCGTCCTGCTTTCCTTCAGCAGAGGCGCAGCGGATGGACCTAGTTACGTCACTGGTCCTGATTGCGGTGGTCCAGGCCTGCTGTGACCATTCTGTCTTGAAGGTAAGTGTTTATGACTTTCTTATTGTTCGTGTTCTTGTAATGATACTGTCCCAAGGGATATTGTTCGTAATGGTATATTGTTCTTTCTCCCCTGTAGCAATGAAGATGATGATCCAGGAGCGCGTGATGACAAGGAAGCGGCTCCGGGAGTTTCCACCACTAGTAAGTAAGCGGGTGGTTTCTGAAACTGCACCAAGTTCATAAATATTGTCGCTTTAGCGAGTTAAGGTCTGTGTGTGCAATCGCTCACCTAGTATCTCTTACTCTCTTTGCAGGTGCAGCAGGTCGGAGATGGTTGGAGAACGGTATCCGACTCCTGATGGTGGTTGGAGATGAAGGCCTACATGGAGGCAGCACCCGAAGAAGGTCCGGGCCGGGGTAGATAGAATTCGGAAGAGGTAAGGTTGCTGGGCTGTACCTGACGAGGACTCGGGAAGGTGAGTATGGCTGTGGTCGAGTCGGAAGCAGATGGAGATGCTTCCTGCGACAAAGCGATCACAGGTAAGGCTTGCGCGGCGACTGCAGAGTGAAAGCAGATGACTGTGCTTCCGACGAAGGTGGGATCTCAGGTAAGGCGTGCGCTGTGACTGTAGAGAGGGAAGCGAGTGACAATGCTTCTGACAATGATGCTTTCCAGGTAAAATGGTCGAGGTGGCTGAAGATTTGTGTGGTGAGCCAGGTAGCTGGCGAAGGGTTCCGGAGGCGGGAAGCGCATGTGTTGGATCAGGTAAGAGTTGGCAGTAAGCGTTACATTGCTGTCAGCAAACTAACGCGAAGTGCCAGTACTGTTCTCGGGTGGGGCCGGCTTATATAGCCTGGCCCCAGCCACTCCCTGCAGGCTCCGCCTTGTTGCCCCACCTAGCTCCTCTTTCTACATTCTGCACGTGCCTTCCCTGAGATAATCAGCCCCCGCCCGGCCTTGCTGCACGTGCTCCTGGTATTCTGTGTGCTGAGCACACTTTGAAATGAGCTTGGTGCCATAGGTGCCAAGACTGGATCTATTGCGACCCTGTATGTAGTGGAGGGCTGGGCTCCTGCCTAGTGACCATGACAATACCAGACATAAGGCCAAGGTGCACACTCCAACCGTACATCAACATGTACATGCACTATGGTGGACAAGTATACATGGCCACTTACCAGTCGACTCCAGACAGATCCAAATCCATGACCTGGGCGTACAGCGCTGGGTAGAACTGCTCCAGGACCCGCATGTTGTCGGTGGTCAACCGGCCCTGGTGCCCCTCTTGGTTCATGCCAGCCTTGAGGAAGCGCTGGGCCTTGTTGTGGGTCATGGCTTTGAAGTCCTCCCAGCGCTTGTGGACATGCATGTAGTCGCGGGATGCCACCCCCTCCATGTTGATGGCACCCACGATGTCCTCCCAGATCTTCGTCCGTCCTTCCTTGCCGATTTGTGATGGTCTGTGCAAGAGGGCATCATAATGCACCAGGACTTGCTTCACCAGGAAGTCACCTTCCCTGGCTGAGATGCTGACAGCCCTCTGCCTCGCTGCCGTGGGGTTGCCACCTGCCTCTGATGATGTTGCTTCAGACATGGCAATCCCCGAGGCAAGTGTGGGTGGGCAAGGTGGTCCTGGTGCTGGGTTGTGGAGCGGTGGTCTGGCACATCGGGAGTCTTCTGGATCAGCAGATGTGGTCACAGGTCCAACAACAGGAGCACTGGTAATGGCTGTACACCAAGCACCAAAATTACAGGGCACATGGGCAGCAGGCACACACAGTGGGCAGGCAGCAGCAGATGGCTCATAGAAGGCAGCTCAGGGCACTTGGAGGCAGGTACATTGGCTGATAGGCAGGACCAAGGATCTTCTGTGCTACTAGCGTGGGCTGCCGGAAACAGTGACTCTGCACGTGTGGAAACAGCGCGTAAGCGTGAAATCAGAGGAAAGGCCCTAAGCGTGTAAGTTACATGACACGCGCTGAATGTTGGGTGTGGCATTCAGGATCGGGATAAAGTAGTGCATAGAAGACCATCACACACTTGCGCGAGTTATAGCGGACGGAAGTGTGGACTTTGTTTCCACGCAATCTTTTCCCTACTGTGACCGTGCAAGCCTCTTGTTTTGGTAGGGCATTACCTCAACGCACACCTGTGTGTACTTTTGGGGCTGAGGGTGAGTTGCGTACGCATTTTGCATTCGTGGGTGCCCCTGTGTGTCGCATAACCCCTTATTTAACATCACTGTAGCTTACGTGTTCTTCGCATATGTATTTATTGTGTTGCTGGGTGCCACGGCGTACTTCTCTTCCCTCTGCAACTCATCCAGACCTGTACTGTGAGAATTGTCCTTTTATCTTGGGGCCAGGTATTGTATCTCCCTAGGACTGTGATGATGGTACTGGCTCCCAATGGGTACGACTGTTCTTTTCCAATCCCTGTGTATTGTCCACAGGGGTTTATGGGTCCTGGTGCCACAGTTCCTTGAACTCTATCTTCCAAATGTGCTTCCTTCTCATGGTGTTTGATCATCCCTTTCCTACTCCCTTAGGGTCAGTGGGCCTCATTACGACCCTGGCGCTAAACCATGGTGCTATTAGCACCATAGTCCATGCCGGGGTCCGCCATGGTGAATGGCAGAATTACCGCCCCATTCCAATGTTGGCGGGGCAGTAATTCCCATTTCACCATGGGCCCTTCCCCATTCCCATTTTTGCCCCATAGGGCTCAATGGGAATGGAGAAGGCGCTAAGTACGGTGCCGCAAATTGCGGCACCGTACTTAGCAACAAGGTCCCTTTGCGGGTCCCTACTTTAATGGCTGGTAAAACCAGCCGTTAAGGTCGGGTCCCTCAAAGGGACCTCGTAATTAGGCACTAATAGGTTAACGGCGCCGCAGCCTTTTACGGCGCCGTTAACCCATTAGCTCCTGGGTCGTAATGAGGCCCAGTAACTTCTCATAGCAATTAGTTGGTGGTTAATGTCTATCTTTGGCTGGGGCCTCCCTCTGCTACAGCCTCCGTGGCTCAGTGGAACTGGAGGTGAACCTTCGGGTCTGAATGCACTTCTGATGCTTCCTCATGTGCTTTCTCTCCTCCTCTCCCCTGCTGAAGTCATGGATGACTGATAAAATACGCTAGTCACCTTCCCACACTCTGAGCTCCGACACAGGCCTCTGAGCCACAACTTGTACCCATGCACTACCTCCCTGCCATCCCCCACACTGGGTGGCTGCTTACTGTATCCCTACAACCCTCTACCAGAAATTGACACCTGATGTCTGCAATTGACACCTAATGCTGCTGGTGCTGCACCTGACTTGCTGGGGGTATCATGGAATTGGCCACCCTATCCATGCCCTGAGCCGACAACTCATATGAAGCAGCCTGTTGTCGTGCAACAGCATACATGGACTGCTCCCACACAGTATCGCCAGATAACACACGGCAACACCGCTTTCCTCTCATTCCCAGAACCTCTTATCATGCACCTGCAGGACGCTCCGACTCCCTCCCCGTATTTGTCCTTCAGTTGACAATACTATAACTGTTTTCCACAGCAAGTCCGCTCAGCAATAATATTTATATAGCTATGTGACCTTGGTCTGCTTTCGCTACTGAAATGCTTGTTTATTTTCTAAGGCCTGCGGAGATGCAGGCTTTATTATCATAATGGGAGATGAGTGTCCATAATGGCTGCGCATCGACGCCATGTTGTTCTAGCTCGCATTTCGCACAAGCATTACACTCCACCCCTTGGACACCCAACTACCATAACCTGACAGGCGTTCAGGGGACATCCAAAACCTTCAAATCATTCTCCATACATTAGGAATACATGAAGCACCACAACAAAAGTAAATTATTACTATAGCAATACCAAAAAGCCAAACCAATGCACAACGCAGTGCTTCAGGAATCCTTGAAAATAAGTTTTCCCAACAATCCTCGTCCCAATCTTGTGTTACCTGGGCCACCAAATCTTTTATACCCTTAATATGCTTTTCAATAGAACGGGAATGGTCACCCAGGTCAAAACAACACATGCCTTCCAGCATTTCACAACCTAAATTATGCTTCAAAAACAAATAATCAATAGCTGCTCTATTCTGCAAAATAGCTTTCCTAAAGTTTCTATTGTCCAACAGCAGTTCAGTCAAAGCTTGTGAGGTCTCATTAAGCCCTTTAACCACCAGACAAGCTAATTTAATCATAGTTTTATAAACCACAGCAGCTAAACCCCAAATTCCAATAATGGGTATTGCCAATGCCAACACTTCACCTTTGAGAGTAAATGCACTTCAGAATTACAGTCTGGTTTTATAGCAGTATATGAAGCAGCAGGTGTAGAACGTCTAATAACAGGTTTCAAAGGATACGTCATTAAACCAAGACGTGTTAAAGCACATCAGCCACCCAAAATATTAGCAGGGATATAGGAACAAGTGAAATTTCCACAGGAGAATAACCAACCAGGTGGAAGTTTTACATGATTCAGGTGGCTAGCAGTAAAAACAGTAAAATTACATACCATATCATTTGAAACATCAGCACAAACATTTCAGTCCTTTTAACCTCTTCGTTAAGTTGCAATTGTTGACACTTTCTAATATATGATGGATCACAAGTCATTTGATAACATACAAATGTAATGCAGGAGCAATGTCATGTGTCATGATACGGGTCATGTTTCTCCATTTGTTAATAGTGTCAGCACAGAACCTACAGTATTCATACACAGAAAAAGAATTCTGGACATCCGACTGCTCCACTAGGGAATCGTTATGCAAGACTCAGAATAACTCTTTCAAAACCGAAGTACGCATTGGAATCGCCACAAGACATGTTGATATGAGATCAGCCGAGCTATGCACATCAGTCAAACAGAAATTCAAAATGTTCAAAACCTACCAGGCCAAATAGACCCATATGTTTTCAGGTTGTCTGACAAACACTGAATAACCATGATGTGAAAAGGACATTGAAATTCGAGAAGGGGGCAAATGCAAGATCTTATTTCGCTGCTCCCTCCGTTTCCTGAACACGATATGATAGGCTGCAACAGACGCACCCTCAGGTGTAAAACTGGGAGGAGAAGCATCAGTCTTCATCCATATCCCCTGTTGCACTTCGAGAATAGAAACATCAGCCACATCCCCTGATATGAACCCGGACCCTCCCGAATAGACTCCCACGTGCCACACACAGGCACTCAGCATACTCAGGATCTAAAGAAAGGTCAGAATTATTCAAAAAGAAGATATCAGTGGAGTACATCACTCACGTAAATAACATTTGGCAGCAGGGATATGAGTCCATTTATTTTTCCTTGGTTGCATTACAAGCACCAATTGATCTTCCTCGGCTGCAATCATATCTGCCGGCACGTGTGGACCAGTAGGTTTCTCGACCCATACCTTGGCACCAGGGACCATTGCATCTGATGAGCCAAAACCCCTGTCCCCGCGGACTGTCAATATTGTGGGTGGCTCTCCTTTCTTTGTCATGGACAGTTTAACAGGGACTAGTATCAATTGGGCCACTCTATCCCCTTTATGTATCAGCAGCATATTTTCACCACTGTTCACGAGAATTACCTTAATTACACCTTGGTAGTCCGCATCCACAATCCCTCCCAACACTTGAATATCCTTTAGGGCTAAGCCTGATCTCAGGGCAATTAATCCCATATGTGCAGATGGAATATGTACTCCAATTCCTGTATCAATCACAATAATACCTCTTGGCTCAAGTCGAATTTCCTCCCTTGCATGCAAATCCACCCCAGCACACCCATGAGTGTCACGATAAGGGGCCAACACACCACGGGACACCTCCCAATACATCAGAGTTTCAATGGCTCGATTTGCTTTTAATTTGCAAGGCTGGCGTTAACATGCGCATTAATGGGGTCTCACCGTTCGCAATGGGATGGTTATTTAAAATCTGAACAGCTTAAAATATATGTTCTCGCCATCCTTTAAGAGTACCATCCCCTATTTTGCTCAATCTTTCTTTCAATAAACCATTCATTCACTCAATCAATCCAGATGCTTCCTGGTGATAAGGGACATGAAAAATCCATTCATTTCCCTTTTCTTAGCAATAATCCAGGACCATTTTCCCTTTGAAGTGGGACCTGTTATCACTTTCAATTTGCAAAGGGTTACCATAGTATACAGCCACTTGATCTAAAAATGTAATTGTATTCATTGGGTAGCTCTTTTACACAGCAAAACCATCAGGTAGCTGGAATACGTGTCCACGATAGTGCACGCATATTGACATCCCTTACTCGTGAGCATAGGACCAATATAATTAATCTGCCAAATCTGTCTGGGTAATTTTACCACGTTTCAATGTACCATGAATTATGTATGGAAAAGATCGATGTTTCTGATGTTGACATGTAGGACATTGCGTAGGACATTGCAAGATTATGTTTTTTACAATTTCCAACGGGATGCTGATTTCCCTCTCTTGTGCCCACCTGATAGTATCCTTCTCGCCGAGATGTCCACTTTTCTGGTGGGCCCATTTGGCAATCCTCTCCAAATCCTCTTTCTCAGCCCTCGCGTCCATGATGTCAATCTTTGCATGTTCGTCTGCAACAGAATTGAACCAACGTTCTAATGAGTCCGTTGCGCAATGAGCATCAACGTGATATACAGTCACAGTAGTATGCATCAGCATCTCGGCTATGTCTTGCCAAACTTCCTTTCCCCACACCTCTTTGGCATGAATTTTCCATCCATTCTTTTTCCAAATCGGCAGCCAGACTACCAACCAATTTGCAACAGATCATGAATCAGTATAAATATGACAACTTTCAGGTGTTTCTTGCTTCAGCGCCTGATATACAGCATACAGTTCAGCAAATTGGCTACTCTTCCCTTTCCCTGAGGTGGTGAGCACCTTCTTCAGTTTGGGATTGTACGCCACCGCCTTCCAATATCGTTCAATTCCCACATATTTGGCTGCGCCATCAGTAAACCATGCATGTTCAACTTGTTCAACTGATAATACTCCATATGGGATCCCCCATTTAACTGGAGATTCTTCAACAATCCTATCACCCTCCAGTTCAAGATCTATTAGTGGGAGACCCGCCACTTGCTCATGTCGCTTTGCCATGCCACTCGTACCGGGCTTGGCACAATCTTGAATGTACCATTTCCATTAAATAACACCAGCTTCTTGTGCGTGACCAATTCTGTGCATCTCTGGGGAACTCAGTACCCATTGCATAATTGGTATTTCCGGTCAGATCACTATATCATGGCCCACCATCATTTGCTCAGTGTCTATGAATGCCCAGTAACATGCTAGTAATTGTTTCTCAAAGGTGGTATATCTGTCACCCGCATCCGGCAACTTTCTACTCCAGAATCCCAAAGGCACTAGTTTTCTGTCCTGTTTCTGCCATAAGCTCCAATTTGATAGGCATCTTGTGTGGACAAATTCAACTCCACCTCACCATCCCTTAATGGCCACAAATTAAGCACTCTTTGAATGGTATCTTTCACTAACTGGAACCCCATTCCCTGTTCTTCACCCCATTCGAAATTAAACATTTTACAAGTACCTTTGTAAAGGGGAGCCAAAATCTGCCCCAGATGTGGAATGTGCTGCCTGCAAAATCCGAACAGCCCAATAAACTGTTGTGCCTGTTTTTTGGTCCTCGGAGTGAAAAATTTGAGGATCTTTTGTTTTGCTTTCGGCACCATCTCACGATGCCCATTGTGCCACTGTATCCCCAGGAAAATCACGGTTTCTCCTGGACCCTGGGTTTTAGCATCATTGATTTCCCATCCTTCCTTGCACAATCCTTCTCTAATAGATCCAAGTGTAACTGAACACTTTGTTAATTTTTACCTTGAATCAATATGTCATCAATGTAATGCACAATCTGTACATCCGGTTTGCGTGGCATTTTGTCTAAGTGTTCCGCCACCAGCCGGTGACAGAACATCGGACTCTGCATATACCCCATTGGGAAACGATTTAATGTATACTGCCTCCCATTCCATGAAAATGCAAACTGCTCTTGGCATTCAACTGCAATCTGTATGGTGAAGAAAGCATTAGCGAAATCCAACACTGCGTACCAAGTACCCTCACATTTTTATACATTTTCAACCAAAGCTGCTGCATCTGGTACTGCTGGTACTAGCAGAGGAGTGTATTTATTCAACTCGCGATAATCAATTGTCATTCTGAAGCTACCGTCTGGTTTTTTTAACGGGCCGGATGGGATTGTTCCAAGCCGTGGTTACAGAACGCAATATGCCTGCTTCAACATACCCTTTGATGGTTTCCGAAATTATCTTCTGCCCCCACCCGGGAATCCGATATTGTTTCATGGACACTCTTTTAGTGGCTATCGAAACCTGCACCAGATGCATCTTTAACTGACCAACCACCACAGGCCTGCAAGTAAATGCACTCACCCCAAATTGGTAAATTCTACCCCGAATCCCAGGGTCAATCCTTCCAAAATATCAAATCCAATAATATATTCAGCATGGGGAACATTAACATTTGATATGTGTCTCTTTTTAAGTGACCAATTTTCATATCAACTTCTGTTTGGGCTGCTGAGGTTTCTTTACCTCCCAATCCTGTAATCATAAAATGTTTTCTTTAAATCTGGAACAGTTTCCATGTATCAAAGAGGCCTCTGCCTCGGTATCAATTAAGGCTCGAACCTCCTGTGTTTTTCCCAAATGCCAAAACAATTGTACTTTTACATCAGGTGGTCTATACATCTCAACATGGGCTGTCCTTACCAGAGTTTTACCCTCATCCTATTCATTTTTAAAGTGTACGTACTTGGATTCCCTCTCCACCATCGCACTAACCATTTTCCTCAAGTCAGCTTAGGTTGGCTGGGAAAGCACCGATTTGTTGGAAGACTTATCGCCTCCCCCCTCAGGAGATGATCCAAAAGGATCTGCCTCCTTATTTGGTTTACGTACATCTTGTTGTTTCACTTGTTTGCAACGCTCTTTCCCATCCAAACCTAGTTTTTTTATACAAGTACATATCTTGCGTCTCAATCCCATCAATATCTTCCCGTGGCACACCATCTTCCAACAAAGCCAGGGACAAGTCCTTTCTAGATACGCGAGAATCTTGGCTGTGAAACTTCCTGCCAGGAGTGCGTTTTTCACTTCGCCCCTCCGTCTCCCTAGATCGTTCCACTGATTTGTCCCATTCTCCTTGTTCTGTGAGTTGTCTAATCGCATCGACCAGTTCATCAGTTACTTTACCCGTCATACCCACCAATAGGGTAATTATGATGTTTTTGTACGGAGGAGGGACTGTTCGAACTAGGGTGTTTCTAGCCGAAACTGACAAGTTTAGGCCTGGGGCCTAAATACCTTCAACTCTCTCTTCCTAAATATCTTCCTTCCCGAGCCCTTCGCTCATCCGTCTCCAACTCCCTCAGGGTCAGACGCTTCTTGAAGCAACGAGCTGGGGGTAGGTCTCTCTCCGCGGCAGGGGCCTCCCTCTGGAACAGCCTTCCTGCCCCCCTGAAACTTGAGGAGAACCATCTCCGGTTCCGGAAGCACCTCAAAACCTTCCTCTTTGCTTCTGCTTTCTCTCTCCCTCTCCCCTGCTAATTCTTTGCTGAAACTGCATTGAATCTGCAACTGGGCCACTCTTACCATCCTCGGTCCTGGGCCCAGCCACTCTCCACTTGCACTGCCTCTCTGGCAACCCCTGCACTGCGGGACTGTCTCTACATCCCTACAGCCCCCCCCTTCCCAGCACTTGTTCTGCACTTACCTTGCACTTGCCACCAGCTGGCCCTTTTATTTATTATTCTGCTCACCTTGTACTGCACTTCCCCCCTCCCCTTCCCCATGCACCTCTCCCTTCCCCCTACCCCTGCACTTGCGCGATCTGAATGACACCTGGCCTAGTAGGATCGTTGTCTGTCTTCCCCTTGTTCCCCCCTCCCTGCCTCGTCGCGCCTTGAAACACTTGTGTACAGGCGCGTTACAAATGCCATATCATATCATATCGTCATAAGTTTACCAATCCCATATGCTCCACAGTTTCCAAATGAATGGCCTCCTTCATAGCATGTTCCCTAACCCTTTGAATGGCTTCTTTCGATGTGTACCATTTCTTATCGTCAGCTGGCCAATCCGACGTAATGTGGTATTTATGATTACATCCTTGTGCTGCTAATTCCTGTATCTGAACATCATTTGACAAGGGTAAAAATCTACCAGAATCTGTTGTATCTACCAAGAGACCTGCCGCCCCTCCATCTAACAATCTAACCATCCAAGCCATAAAATATTCACCAGCCCTCTGTTTCAATCGGTCAATCATCTCACTGACCTCCTGTTGTGAATAATGCTCAAGAGCTGCCACGTCCACCACACCTCCTCCAGGATTCAATGAATGACAACCCATCATTCTGCGTATTACGTGGATAACCTCTTTTCATGCCGGTCCCGGCTGGGATACAAGATCTGGTTCGGATCCACTGTCGGTAGTAGTGCTAGTGAACACATCACCATCCCACTGATCGGAGTCCCAAACTACACCTGTGGAAGCAATTACAGTTGCGACCTTACGAGTATTAACCCTTCCTCTTCTCTTATGATACTTATAGCGAGCCACCCTTACCACAGCTCGTTCAGGTGTTGGTATTTGTCTGCCTTATCATGATATAAATTCATTTGGAGCTGCTGCATTAACACAATTTGTTTTTCAGCAGCCAGTTCCTTTTCCAGTTTCTGAACATTTGCTTGTAATTCTACATTTAATTGATGCATTTTTCGAAAAGCATACAACAGAATCCAACCCCTTCTCCCGAGAGCCAAACATTCTTTCCACTTTTCTATAGGGACCTGCTGTAAGCATTTAATCACTTCGGTCGGACTTGCTTCTCCTATACTTGTATCACAGATCTCACTCAATCCCACACCACATGCCCAAGTTTGTGCAATTTTATCATATGGGCCCTTTCACCACCCTGGGATAGTCACCCCAGGACATTCTATGCACGCAGAGCCACCTTGTTTCCTAAATAAGGAATTCATTGCATTAAAATGATGTTTCACTCCCCTATTATCAATGCCTCAACACATACACACTTATATTTCACAAAGACAGAAAGGAGAATAAAAAAACAAAATTCTTCTCTGCTGTTCCGAGTCCAAAATCTTTACTTCAATTTATTAGCAAGATCCTTTGGCATCCATATCAGCACAAAGATCCTGCGCGCTGCGCCAAAATGATATGCTTCTGCTTGACCACGTGAGGGGAACACTTACAGTTAAGTTTCCCCGGCGCCGTGGCGAAACAAGTTATTGGACTCAGACAGGCAAGAAATCACACATGAACTGCTCATTATCATAAAACAAATGGCTCATTACAGGCCCTTTATTCACACAATGTATGTATATATGAAATTAGCATAAATAAACAAATATAGACTTAGATATATAAAATATAGATATAAAGGACATCATCGTTAGACAGGAAGCAGAAGACACCTTCATCTTGGCCACTACAACACTGCTTAGTCCCTCAGCAGTTAGGCGAAGAGATCACTCGTGCTAACGGGGTCTGAGGCGGAGCGTCCTCCCTCTCAGTGGGACTGTATCACCCGGGGTCCAAATTCAAACTAACTTGCCACACAATGCGCTCTCCTTTACGGGGGCATTTCCCCGCCCTTCTCAGTTGTGTCTGCCCTCGACCGAAGAGCAGATCACAAGTCGAAGGGACAGAGGGTGGAAAAAAACAGTCAGAAGTGGAAAAAACCGAGCGCCCCTCTCCTCGCATTCATTCCCAGAACCCCTTATCATGCACCTGCAGGATTCTCCAACTCCCTCCCCGTATTCGTCCTTCAGTGGACAATACCATAACTATTCTCCACAGCAAGTCCGCTCAACAATAATATTTATGTATCTATGTGACCTTGCTCTGCTTTCGCTACTGAAATGCTCGTTTATTTTCCTAGGCCCGTGGAGGCACAGGCTTTATTACCTTGATAGGAAATGAGTGTTCAAAAAGGCTGTGCATCGACGCCATATTGTTCTAGCTCGCATTTCGCACAAGCATTACAGCCTCCCTTCCCCACGTTTTCAGCACGGGACAAGGCCGTTCATTCGAGCATAGCACACTCTCTGGCTCCTTCAGCACAAGGGTACAGCTCCATTACCAGCATCAGGGCCTTCTGTGCCCAAGTCTCTTTACTTATCAAAGTCGCTTGATTCCGAGGGCCTAATGTACCAAAAAAAATGAAAATTCCTTTCCTCTTACAAGTACTCAATTCAAGTGATTCACTCTTCACCCTGGATCCCCCTCAGCTGGGCTCAGATAATTTTTATACAATGATCGTTACTTTGGATCCCCCTCTTCTGGGCTCAGATCCCCTTCTCCAATGTTCAGAGAATATTCCTTCTCGGTTGACTCATGGTTCACCCCGGAGCCTCCTCAGCTGGGCTCAGATCCCTCCTCTTACACAAATAGTCTCCCGCAGCCAGGCTCCGACCAATTTCAGTTTGCATTAACTATCAAAGACTTTTGAATTTGCACAGAGTTTGGATTGACCCATTGCAGGACCACTTTGATTTCACAATTCCTTTTTACATTTGCCACCTCTCAGTTGGATACCTAACAGAAACCTTTGAATGAGCACCCACGTGGTGCCGGACCACATTGTATACGGTATCTATCTTGGCTTCAAAAATTCAGTCACTACTTTGATGTTCAATTATATTCGCGTTGCTCATCACATACGCTTCACACACTGTTCTCTTTAGGGGGGGGGGGGAGTTCCTAAGTATCCTACCTGGTAGGATGGGGGAAAAGTGTTACAGGGAAGTGGATACCGCGTCTCACCATCCGGTGTCCCACTCCCACTCCCAAATACCCCTCATCCAGGTGATCCTCCTGCACTGGTCCACCCCCAGGAACTGGATCCATGAGTGATGGCCGTCTCATGGCCACCTGGGTGACAGATCCCAGGGGACTAGCGGGTGAGACACCTTCATGCTTCTCACAGTTAAAGGAATTATTGTAAGTCTCAGAGGGTCAGACTACTGCAAAAAGACTCAGAAACAATGCTGGGTATTGTTATAAAAAGGGATGGTGCTTCATTCTGGTCTTTGGTTAACGGGCAGGATGCACCCCTAGTTACTTTCCAGTTAAATGGGGTACTCAAATCGAGCTGGGTAGAGTACTTTGAGACCTTGTTTACTTCCTGTATTCATTTTGTCCCACATATTGGTCTAAATGGTCCTTCTAATGTGGAACCAAATTGGAATTATGCTATTGAAATTGAATATATGCATGCTATTATCAAACTTTGCAAGCGGTTATGTCCTCCAGGCCCAAATGGCTTGACTAAAAACACGCTAAAAGAGGACCCTGTTATTGGGGCAAATGTGCTACCTATCTCCTTTAGGAGTGTTTTGAAGAAAGATTTGATTCCTGAGCCTATCCCACCCACTAGGCACTTTCAGGTAAGGCGAACACCATATGAGGAGCCAGCCCCAGACCACCAACCTAACAACCCCACCTTTGCACTCCCCCATATGTGCATGCCACCACTGGCCCAACACAAATACAGTGTCCTCAGAAGATCTAAGCATGCACAGCCATATGTTTGCAAGCATGAAAACATATCTCTTGCAACATGAGATACAGGGAGGGATAAATTAAAGATCAAAACCCCAGGTGGAGACCTTGAGTGCGGGAACTGTGGTATCAACAATGCCCTCAATGTGTGGGTCAGTGTGAATGTATTTTATCCTCCCTTCCCCTTGGCACCATTTCCCATGCCGCCCAGGTGCCTGCCACAATTATATAATAACCAGGCATAGCGTGTTTAGTTTAGGATGAAACAATGTAGTAGTGTGTGCCCTGACCTTCACCGCTAGGATGAGCCCAGCTGACCCACGTGGATCCACACCAATGGGAAAGAACTAACCAATTACAGCATGGCATCCCCTATGGTGCAGGCTCACGCCAATCGGTGGCACCCAATATTACTGTATGTACCGAACATTGGTGGGTTTTTAGGCCCCTGTTTCTAGCAGGAAGAGCAGAGCACTCTTGAGCAGTAGAGTCCTTTGCTGATATTTGTATCCTGTACAATTAAACCTTGTTATCCTTGCAATGCTATCTCCTGGCCTATTTCCTAAGCAGGTTCTTTTTATTCTGGAGTGTGCGTAAAAAGGGACTTGCCTGCAGTTAACGGGCAGGATGCAGCCTTCGTTACTTCACAGCGAAATGGGGTACTCGAATCGACCTGGCTAGAGTACTTTGCTACCTTGTATACTTCCTGTATTAATTTTGTTTCACATATTGGTCTTAATGGTCCTTCTAATGCAGAACCAAATTGGAGTTTCGCTATTGAAATTGAATATATTCTTGCTATTATCGAACTTAGCAATCAGTCACGTCCTCCAGGCCCAAATGGCTTGACTAACAACACGCTAAAAGAGGACCCTATTACTTGGGCAAATTTGCTACTTACCTCATTTAGTATTGTTTTGAAGAAAGATTTGATTACTGAATCTTGGCAAACCGCCTTTGTCGTCTCTATAAGAGAGGGAATATATCGGGCCCAAGAAATTATCGTCCGATCTTCCTACTTGACATTGATAGTAACATTTATGTGACTGTTTTGGTTAGGCATTTGGAAGATTGGGCCTCTGCGGCAGGTCGTATTAGCAAATTTTCAAACTGGTTCTCGAAAGTCACATTCGACTAACATCAAGGGATGTGTGTTAAGATCAATTCAGGAGTCAGCTTGGAAAAACACTCAAGCCTGCACTTTTATGGCTTCTATTGACCTCTTAGCAGCCTTCGACCGACTGGACCTAAATAGACTATGGAAGAAACTGGACTCCTGGGGGCTGCCGTGGGGTCTGTTGAAGTTCATAGTGAAACTTCATGAAAACACTGGAATTCAAGTCCATTTGAATAAAACAGGCAGTATGTCTAGGAGGATCTCGACTAGTCTAGATTTAAGGCAGGTAGTGCATTTTGGCCCCCTGCCTCTTTAACCTATATGTATCCGATATAGGGGATTGTTTGGATCCTGCCACCTTTGTATCACCAAACATTGGTAGAGAGAAAATAGTATGGATGGCTTATGCGGATGATTTTCTTTTTTTTGACAATAATTGAGTTGGTCTACAAACATTGCTGTTAGCTTTTGAGAATTCTGCAAAAAAGAATAGTCTTATAATTGTTCCGCTAAGAGTAAGATATTAAAACTGACTAAAGGTAGAAAGAAGGTGCAGGAGGGTTAAATGCTATCGAATGCTGTGATTAAGTGTTCCTGAAGCATTATCTATTTGGGTTTTCATGTTGTTATCCAACCATCGAGTATACATCTTTCTTCCTATTTCAGAAGGCACAGTACCTTGTAAACCAACTGGTAAAGTTTTACAGGCAATTCGGGAGGTTTTCTATTAAACCAGCCCTGTCTTTTTCGAAGGGAAGATTGTCCCCAAGCTGACTTATGGGGCAGAGCTATGGTTTGGAGACACTTCTAAATGCTTAGACTTAATAGAGGTGGCGCTATGGTGACGCATTTTGTTGCTTCTGAAGTCAGTCCCGCTCCCAGCTATTCGTTATGAGATGTGTGCACTTTCGCTGAGAATCAGAGTCTGCTGGAGATTGCTATACCCATATAGGAATATCATGGACTCTCATACGGGCTCAGTATATTTTGACATCAAACAAGCAAAGGTTAGCAACTCCTCTGAGGGGGAAAAGTCCAATTATCCTGTTCACCCGAGGAACCACTGTGAAAAATGATTAAACCAGGTGGGACTGATTAAGGAGCATTTGATGTTGACTCCTGAGAGGGTCAAACATCTGCTATTTGACTTTGACAGGGTGAATACAGTTGCCTCTTTTCAAGCGTATCCCTCTCTGTACCATTTATCTCAAGGACACAAAAGAAGAGGGAGTGTTGCTGTGTACTTGAATTTGTATCCTAACCATTTCTTCAGTTTAGTGATGATAAAGTTCAGATTTAACTTATTGCTGACAAGAGAGATTTTGTGTAGGAGAAGGTAGATCGATCGATCTACATTAACCTGTAGATTTAATAAGGGTGATGATTCTGTAGAAACCCAGAGACATCTAATTATGGAGTGCAGTGAGCTAAATGCACTGAGAATGGTCTACCTACATAAACTGTGTGTGGGAATTGATTGGCAAAATAAGGAAAGGCTATGGAAAAGATGTCTGAACTATGAGAATAGATCCGATCCGATCGGGTGTCTGTAGCAGCATTTTTATTTACTGTATGTGATTCTGAAGGTCAATGATTGCTGCTTATTTAAGAACGATTTTAATTGAGATTAATTTTAACTTTGTGATGAAATTGTGTTTTTTGCCATTAAGAATGTTATCATTGTTGTTTTGTAAAGGTTTGTGTAAATCATATTCAATAAAAAATAAAATAAAGGAGCACTGGGACAAATCTAGAAGAAGAAAATAGCATAGTCAGTCACATATACTCAACAAAATGTAATGGATTGCATCCCATGTGGAAGTTAGTTTTTCTGAACACTAGATACTAGCTTATTCCCCAGAAGTAGCTCCTGCTCACTCGATGATGCCAGATAAACAGGAGTTACATTTAGCTCCTGCTCATCAACTCCTTTTTTTGATCCCTATTTAGTGCTGCAAACACACTCTATTGTATTTGCAGGACCATGTGTTCAAGCTGGGGCAGCCTAAAGGGCAAAAAGGGTGATCATGTAACTCTAGGATACAAAGCCAATCTTGATTAATACATGCTGATGTGATAATTCAGTAGCAGCACTGCAAACGGTTCTACGTTACATGGGACTTTTCATCGCCACCCTTTCATCGCCAAAAACTCCTTTTTTTATTTATTTAGAGGGGGGCTTCGCCCCCCTAAACCCCTCTTTACTTAAATAATCATACCCCAAACCGCACCAAACACCCCCCCGCCCCCATGAAAAAGTTTTTTAAAAAAAGTTTTTGGCGATGAAAGGGTTGGTGATGAAAAGTGTAAATGCGTGTATACCCTGCAAACACCTTGCAGTGAAAACCCCTTTGCTTCTACACAGGATTCTGCCATGACTCTGGTGGATGTAGTCAGGATCCCCACCAGAATGGTAGCTTCTGAAATTGGCTGATGTTATAGAGCTGTTATTGATGAGCCATCTGTTGATGGATCATGATAACGCTTTCTAGCCCATGTCTGAGGACCCAGATGGGAGGAACAGACTGTCCATGGCTGGAAAGTGGCCGACCTGACCAGGAACGTGGGAAGCTTGTTTTCTAGATCCTCTTTGTTATGAGGAGAGGAGCATGCATGGGGCAAAGCACAATCACCTGTGATATGTGAAACCACAATACCACTGTGGGGTGAAAGAAGGGGTCGTATTGATGCTTTGGATCTCATCAAGTTGAAAGGAAAAAAGCAAAGGAGAGCACCTACCTCCTCTATCCTGCTGGCAGATGGTATTGCCTACTTTGGTGTAATGCAGGACAATATTGGGGGATAAGGAATGCTTGTACCTTGAAGGCGAGGAAATATAAAAAAGATACGTTTTTTGAGATTAGGCTACTGTCAGATGGTAGAGCCCTTCTTAGGTAAGTGCTGGAACGAGTAAGGGGGACTTAGGGGTAATGTGGATGCATTTTTTGTGTAGTTTGTCTATCAAGGTTAACATATCATAGCAAGTGTATTTGTAGAGCGCACGTTCACCCCCAGTGGGATATCTTGGAGATATTGTTAGATAACAGATGTTTAATAGGTTGAACTCTTTCTCCACATCGTATGAAATCCCACATCTTAAACCAATCCATGACAGGTGCAGACTGCATGATGCTGCATACAGCGGCATGTGTGCCCTGCAATGGGTCTTTTCTTCAGATGTCTGCAAGCGCATCATTTTAACCAGGGAAGTGACAGAGGTAGCATAAGTTTTTTTTTTAAAAAAACAGCCTTTTATAGTGTAGACACTAGATTTGATGTTTCTAGACAGCGGAGCACCTTGGTATAATTCTACCATCTGCCTCAAACCAAACCTTTCAGGTTGCTACTGCTGCACTAAAACATACACTGCCTGAGTGTTCCTTCTTGCCGAGATTATGGTTGTTGTTAACGCTTGTGTCCTCATAGACTTCAAAGTAGCAGTCAGTTCACTCCATGGTCACCTTTCGCCTACGGCTGATAAGATGTTGCCCTTCTTTTTGTAAAGTCATGGCAGTGTTGCCCCTGCTTGCTTTTCTGTTTTTTTTAACATTTTTTCTTTTATTTAAGTGCCTTTGGATAACACAATAAGCCTTTTGCACTGTCACGTAATACAAAACAGCCATCATCAAGTTAAGTAGGCATTATTATACATAACTGATAACATTTCCACGACTTAATACATTCAAATCCGTAGAAATACCAGTCTCGCATTATTGAGATTTCCTTAAGTTATTCATACTATGCATGTTTTGATAGACCAGGCGCAAATAACAAGATCTTTAGGTCCATCGTAGTCATGCCATAATAAAAAGTTTGAGGACCCATCCCCAGATATGAAATGAACACTATATATAGTGACCCAGAACTGATCAGAGCCAATACTATCTTCTGTGCTTACACATTTCCCATTTCAATATAGGTATTGTTCAATTAGGCTAGGCCAGTTTGTCAAGATATGCCTTGGAATTTCGATATCTTTACTGCAAATTCGGCAGAGCCTGCCTTCCAAGGGGATTCCCTTCCATGCTCCAAAATATTACAAGACCAGGAGGATATTAAATCAATGGTATAAAATATATCGTCTGAGGGACAGGCTGCACAGCTTGGTAAGGTAACTGTGTGGGAGGCACGGGGAAAAGCTCTGCTTAACATACTGAGCATACCTCTTCTTTAAAGACAATTTCGTAATCGATTGTGAGCGATCCCATACAAGTGTTTTAGCCAATGTATACTCTGTATATAGTTGTCACAAGTATCCTCAGAGATACAGTTAATCTCCTTAGGGGTCTTGTCTGACAAAAAGGTGCAGAACAGACACCAGAATCTGACTTAAGTAGCCCGAGTATCATCTTTCACTTTGCATTGTTGAGATAGCATTTATAGCTGCATACCCAGGTGCGCAACACAACTATACGCTTTATCTTGTCTGGCCTAAAAACAATCTTAGATATTGTGATCTGCTGTATAGCTGAACTCGAGAGGTTTTTCTCCTTATGTATAAGTTTATCAAATAGTGCCAAGTGAGTATAATGGACATGAAGCAGCACTCCAGTACTGTGCAGTCTAAGCCAAGGCATGTAGTAACTCCATTTACACCATCCAATGCACTGACAGATACCACCTTTAAAGGAAATGTGTGCAACCCAAATAATATGACAATGTGACAACCAATTTCATATCAGCAAATTCTAACATTCAGAAAAAGCAATGCATGCCTCCCTAACCAATGTCTGACCAACATATCCTGAGCTCGTCACACCAGCCAAGCAAATGTCACACCAATAAAAGCCATCTACTTACAAAGCACTGTGTACAGCCAACCATTCAACTAAGACCAGATTAACTCCCATCAACCTTACAATGCACATTTTAGAAGTTGAAACTCTTCACCGCTCCTCCCTCTGGAACACACTCCCTTTGAACCTCATATTCAAACCCAAGCGCATGAAATTGACAAGAATTCTGAAAACGCAGTTCTTCCATGACGTGTACAGACCTTAGACACGAATACACTACTCTGCACACCAAAGCCTTTCCCCCAAGCACTTTAAAACAGCCTCTAGCAGTACCTGTGCTGTATGTATTTGTGTATGAATAGGATTTATAAAGCACACACATAGCAGTGAAGAAACAGAACGTTGTACATAAGGGATGTACCCAGGGCTTCCAGGTAGGGTGCCAGGGTAGCACAGGTTGCTGGGATGGATAGTAGAATAGGGTGGGCTCAAGAGGACAAGACGTATGTTTGAGTTTACTGATGGTGAAGGTTTTCTTTGAAGAGCAGGATCTGTAAATCCTCCCTGAATGTAGGATGGAGAGGGCCAGTTTGATCTACATTGGTAACTTGTTCCAGAGGCAGGGTGATCAGCAGGAAAAGCTTGGTTTCATAGTTTTCTCACATTTATAGTCCTTTGTCCATTCTGGCAATGTCGAGGCTTCTGGTAATGCATTGTCCACAATAGATGGGGACGTTTTCAGCCATGTAGATAGGTGTTTTGGTTTAGACTGCTTTATAGGTAATGCAGGCTGATTTATCATGATGCATGCTAGAATTACTAGCCAGCGCAGCTCCTTAAGGATTAGAGGTGGTGTGGTGGAATTTTCTTAGTCTTGTGATAAGCATGCTGCTGTAAGATGGACTCTTTTCAGAGAGACCAATGTGGCATCTTGAACTCCTCTGATTAGTGCTTTACGTCTGTCTAGGTGGGATGTGACTAGAGCTTGCACGACTGTTCTGAAATTTGGGGCGGGATGAAGAGATTGACTTTGCAGAGGAGTGTTAGGTGTTCTGACCCACGTTTGGACTATTAGGCTACAACATTTGGTGCTGTGGGCTTAGGAAATCCAAGATGGCCGAAAAAGCCCACATGTGCGCCAGAATCTATGAAAACCGCGCAGTTGTGCACACTAAAATGGTTGCCTAACTTGCCACCCACCAATGCAAGCAGGATGGGCCGGGGTGCCATGAGTGAAATGTGTGCCAAAGGAAAAACCGCACTTTAAAATCACCTTTTGTTTCTCTGAATGCCAGCTCAAAATGCCTATTTGCAACACATCCAAAAATCTCACTGAACACCAGCGGACATCTGGCAGAATAAAGTCTTGCGGGCATACAAAATCTGGAAAGAGGATGAGTCTAAAACAATGTTCATCACAAGACTGGCTGAGCTGTGGATTTCAGCAGTTTAAGTAAATGTGGACTGAAAGACACTAAAAATCTAAATGTTTAAAAGAAATGAGTGACCTATTTCTGAGTGTCACATAGGTTGCAATTGTTTAAATGTCATAGTTTTAAACTCAGAATCAGCATTCTAGCTGCATATGTAAAAAAATGTTAGTTATTTGAATGCAGAAAACTGGGGAACAGAAATGACATGTGGCTAAAAACTGGCTTAAAGAGATTCCAATTTTGCCTGGCAACTACCCCCATCAGGAGTGAAACTTGATTCACAAGTAACTTCCCAGGCCTGGCTGTTTCCTGCTGGCCACACTAAGGATATGCCATCTCTCTGATAATTGAATTAAGGGGAGCCCCCACAGAATACAGGAGCTCTGAACAATGCAACCCCCTTCACCCAGGCAGATGGTTTATTGCAGATGTCGTAAAACAGCTTCCTCTTGGCAGAAGCTGGGAGGGGCAGGGTCTCTGAGCTTGGCAGAAACTGGAAAGACTGGTTTCTGTACCATGTGACCTGAAAAGACACACCCCTGCCAGCCAGAATATGGTTTTAGAAAAAGATGGATCATTCATAGAGCGGACTTGTGAAAATTATTTAAATGATACCATAATTCTTGTGATTTTTCTGCCCACATTTTAAGACGTGTTAGGACCCGGTGGTATGTTCAGGGGGGTTTTAGCGGAAAAGAGGATATTACTCTAAATGTGTGCATGTGAAAAATCTGACACTTCATCAACTAATGTCCATACTCCTTGCGCACATGTGTGTAAATTTGGGTTAATGTCCGAAATTGCAAAATCAGTTAAAAAGTGCAAATGTTGCCATTTCTGAATGCAAGCCCCCAGGAAGAGCAGATTTGGACAGGGTATACCTCCTGTAATGCATGATGGGTGCATATGATTTTAAAACAATATGTACCTCTGCAAATATGTATTTGGTTCAAATCTAGATTTGTGTGCAAGTTGACAGGAGGAGTGGACTTTCTGCAGGCTGTAAAATGACATCACTCTGACACAACTTAGCTCCCCCAATCAGGGGAGAAATGAAAGCTTGTCCAATGACAAGTGGAGAGGGGTAGAGCCTAGTGATGCTGCACACACACCCATTTTAAAAACAGATAAAAGCAGACAGACAGGACAGATAGGGACATTCAATTCCATTTGCTGCAACGCGCTCTGCCGGACCATACCACATCCAGAGATCCAGACTTCAAATCCATCAATCTCCAGAATCCAGAGAGAGAGCAGACCCAGACCAGACCACTGTTAGCAGAACCAGAGAGCTGAACCGGAGTCCAGTCTAAAACCTGACCAGATCCGTGGCGAGGCCTATTTAAAAATATATTGTGAGTACCCAGCAGAACTGTGCAGAACCAATCTCTTAGTTAAAATAATATAATTCAAGCTATTTTAATCTAAGTAGAACTGCCTCCTAACTGTCACCTGTCATTTTCTAGTTGCTAGCTGTCACTTGTCACTTTGAACTTTAAAATTTCAAATCTGAAAAACGACCTTTACAAAATCGCTCATATCTCCGCGACCGTTTGTCTTAGAGACTTGCAGTAACTTTCATCTGGAAGCTGAGATCCTAGGCTGTCCTAGGACCCCGAAACGATAGTGATAGTCCTTGTAGTTCCTCTGTAATCGCGCCCGGCGCACTCGCGAATTTTACCGCGATTTGCCAATTTCTCCATGTGTAAAAATCTGCTGCTGCTTGCCTTCCATTGCAAAAATTCGTTTGCAACCTGACAACCATTATAGAGCATTGCTAAAGTGATCCTGAACTTATTCAAAGCATATACCACTCACCCTAAACCTCTAGAGGGAATTAAAAGCATTTTAGCATATTTTTCACTTCATTGCCAGCACATATAAAAGCATTTTGGGCCTGTGTTTTAAACTTATGTAGTCCAAGCTTGCTGGGGTGAACTGAATCACATTTGATTGCATTTCTGAGAACTGTGTGCTTCCTTCCATTTCCTTGCATTGCATAAAGGGGGGGAGTGGATTGCCAGAGAAAAGTGATTACATTGTTTTGTTGAAATCATATTGAGTATTTTCTGTACTGCCTTTCATTCAACATTGCATCCATTTGAACTCTATAAAGCATTCTCTATCACATTATTCTTCTGTCCCTACTTACCAGTGTGCTACCTTATCCATTTCATGTCAACTCCTTAGCGATTATAAAGAGGTGTGCTAGTGCCAGATTCTCCGTTGTTAATCTTTATCATATCAGATTAAGTGTGCTATTCAATTATTAATTTATTATAAAGTGTGATATATAGATCTATTGTTTAAATTATCAAATAAACCTTTTAACTTGCAAAACAGAACTACTTCTTGGCTCAGTGGGGTCAGGAGGATTCCAAGAGAGGCGTGTTATATAGGGGTAGTCATCCAGAACGCATGAACTGGACATAAAGATATATCAATAAGGGTTTTCATTCAGTATTCTAGACTAGGCGTTGACTTGGCTGTAGTGCTGAATTGAATCCTCTTACAGGAGCACAGGCTGTAACCATGCCGATTGGGTCTTCTTGGTGATATGTCTTTTGAATGAGAGGTCACAGTCAAATGCTAAAACCAACAGATATTGCTCAGTGGGAGAGTTGAGGTAAAATCCATCACACATCATTTCCATCAGCTATTTCTGGACTTGTGGTTGATTGATGGCGATTCCTAGGAGAATGAATTATGTCTTTGTTGGTGCAGCTTCAGGTAGATACCGAGGCTTGGAGGAGAACTATCAGTGCTTGAGTCAATGGATGGTGTTGATGCAAGTTGATATTTATGTAGAGCTGCCTGTCATTTGCTTATTATTGTATTTTGATTTTGGTGTTGGCAAGGATTCCACGTAGAGGATGAAGAGACAGTGGGCAGGAATGGGTAACTCTGAAGTTTACTGGTGCTCTATAAGCAAATACATACATACCACCCAATGCTAAGAACTAGTTTGCACCTTTTAGTCTCTTCTTGGAAAGAACATCCTATTGTTACCAATATCTCTTTCCCCATAAGAAGAAACAGCCAATTATTGTATCTGCACCACTGTTGAGGGGGTCTCAGGTCCCCCCTGCAGAACCCCAAGATGATGGATGCCACTCGCTGAAGCAGCCCCACAGACCATACCCGGATGCAATCACCAAAGTAATCATGAAAAGGTGGCATGGCTGAACACGCTCGCGGAGACATTGTCCGGGTGCAAATCAACACACATGAACTGCTTGCTCACACAGGAAAATCAATTATCAGCAGAATGGAAGCCACAACTGCATTGAAAATAGTTGGGAAAGCTCAAAACACAGGGCTGAGGCCTGATACACTGACTTTTCTGAGAGATACAAAACATGCCTGGCAACATGTCCAGCCGTACCAAGGAAACTGGGTAAGAGGGCTTGAGTCAGTTGAAAATATACAGCACCTGCAAGCACAAAAAGGCTGAAATGCCTCATACATGCCAGCAGAGAAAATCATTTTTACGGTCCCGGAACACATGACCTGGACCTGGGGAGCAAAGCCCATTCAGACAGATAAGGTCGTTCCCATCAAATTGAAGACAGAATATGAAACAATGCAACAGGACATGAAGATGGAGAATGGAGTGTCCTTGCTCAAGGTCTGGGAAGTCAGAGGGCTGAAACAACAGTGGGAAGCAGGCGGTGCTCTGCGCTCACCTTCCCTGCCCATCATTTTTGCTCACATGCTGGTAAACTTCTTAACTGACAAGGCTTGCACTGACCTGGTGGTTGGGGTTGGTGCTGGTGGAGCTACCAGATCTAGGCAGACCAATCAAATTATCTGCCGCCTATGGACCATAATCATGCCTATACTGTTCACCCAATCCCATTTCGCAAAAGAGCAAGGCATAAATCTTTTGGTTGCTAGGTCACGGCAGCTTAAAAACTCACAACTGCCTGTAATGAGCTGAGAGTACATTTGGAGCTGTGGAATCCATGTACATATCCCTGCTTGACTAAATGTGATGCGGCTGTTGGTAGACAAGTAGGCTTTACAAGCATGGATGAGCTTACAAGTATAGGCTGTGGCCGAGGCACTGGCGTTAACTTGCTTCCTCAGGCTCAGGATGGAGTCGATATAGAAGCCTAGCGTTTTAGTTTCTTTGGTAGTTTTGATTGTATTACTGCCTATGTGGAAGGCATATATTTGGGATTTAGTTTGTTGAGGTATGAGAAGGCACCTAGGATGAGAATGTCGGTCTTCTCATCATTCAGGCAGAGGCTATGGGTGGCCATCCAGGCTTGAATGACGAGGTACATTTTTTTCATAAGGTGTTGTCAGTGTCATAGTTGCCAGATAGCGGTATCAGTATCTGGGTGTCATCTGCATAGTTGGTGTAGGTGACACTCAGGCGGTCCAAAATGTCAAAAAGAGGCTTGGTAAAAACATTGTATAATGTCGGGGACACGCAGGAGCCTTGTGGCACTCCGGAGGTGATGGATATAGCAGAGTCAGATATTCTGTTATTTAAGAAGGACTTGATCCAATTTGCAGCCTCTTGTGAGAAGTTGGCCGAGGATGTAAGGTGCTCACAGAGTATGTTATTATGGTCCACCAAGTCAAAGGCAGCAGAGAGGTCGAGCAGGAGGAGTAGTGCGCATTGTCTGTTCTTTCATAAGGTCAATTTGTGTCTTCAAGTCAATTAAGGTTGTTTCTGTTCCATGGAGAGGTCTGTAGCAGACTGTCTGAGCCCTAGAAGGTTGTAAGTCTCAAGGGAAGTCTGGATTTGGATGTAGGCTGCCTTGTCGATGATTTTCAGTAAAAAAGGGACTGTGGTTATTGGTCTGTAGTTAGTAGGGATGGTGGGGTTGAGGGAAGTTTTTTTGGAGTAACGGGAGTACCCAGGCGTCTTTGGGGTAGGTAGGAACTTGGTATGATTTGAAGGATGAGTTTCTTATCCTTGTGATGAAGGGGGTGAGATCTCTGGCAGCATCTTTTATGATTTGTGCCGAGCAGATGTCACCTTGGGATGGAGAAGGTATCATAGAAGCATTCATTTATTCGACCTCAGGTGAGGTAACTAGGGCGAATTTGAATTCTTGTAAAGTAAAGTATTGAGGGCAGGTGTTTTTTCAGGTTTCTGAGAGGTATTAGTGATATTAATGTTATGACATTTGGTGGCAATTTTGTTTTGCAGAGTGGCAATTTCATTGGCTAAGGCATTTTGGATGCCAGTGTACCAATCTTTGTTTTTAAGGTGAGAGTCGTCAGGCTCTATAGTTTATTCTAGCTCTCTTAGAATTCCAAATAGTTCCTTGATACTGGAACTGGAGTTCTGAATCCTGTCGTTGTGGGTTTCATGTTGTCTTGATATGGGCAAAATCTTCCTCAGGGCCAGCCCTTTGAGAGCAAAAAATACCCAATTCAGCCCAAAATACAGGTTCTATTGTGCTGAGCAGTGATCTCATGCTAGTGACAAATGACACCTTCAATAAGTTTTAGTATTTATTCTAAACAGTGAATTTCATATACATTTGGTATTCAAGTTAGAGAAGATTACAAAGCACAAAACTTAGAGAAATGCAAAATATAGAGAAACATAGAACTTAAATAAACATAGAGAAACATAGAGAAACACAGTCTTACGCCCCTTCAATCAGCACTGGGAGACCCTGGCCCTCATAAGCTAGCTGTAACAAGCCCCGCTCAGAGAACAGCGCTGCAGGATGCCGTCAAGAGCTCCAATTCCGGGCACTTGATCTGGCTCGAACCAAGTCCACAGGACGATCTCCCACCCGAGTCATGTGAGCATGTGTATTTATAATCTCGTGCTGCCCGTCCGTGACGCACAGTTCCAGAACTTTCCCTGTGCAAAATATAGGCTGGCTCATGGAAAAAACCCAACTCTGTTAATTTCCACTGCTCCTTCTTCTGAGCCCCTCCCTGGCTCCCTGGAGCCCATCTTCCAGAGCTCAGGAATGTCTTATCAGTGCCTTCCCAGAGAAAAGGAGATTAGCTTGGGGCCATGCAGGGCTACCGTTAGTGAGGCAGAATATTCTAAGGGAAGCAGGGATGTATTAACCCCATCTGCAAGCTCTAAAAGGCATGCACTCATAGCTTAGTGTTTATAGCGCTTAAGACTGGCTATCTAAGCGCTTTATAGGTGCCATAATGTTCCAAACACTCCAAAAATACCTATTAGCTACAGAGCTAGGGCCCTATCCCTGCCTGTCTATCAACAATGCATAATGTGACCTATCACTCATACTAGGCCTGCATATTCCTTGTAGCTCACTACTGCATAATGGAAGTGCTACAACAGACTACTGTCAGCATTTTTAGCACATACTTTGAATACACGATTGGCTTTCAGCGGCTAATGCTGTCATCTAAAGCCCTGATTGGCAAGGTTGCAATTTTGTGTATCACTACACATGTTTGGTTCTAATTATCTCTGCTTTGTAAAGGGAGGATATTTCAGTTACTTTATCTTTGTTCTCTTTGGTAGGTGGGTTTTTCCAAATGGTTTTGCATTTCCTCTTTTCAGTTCTAAGGGTTTTGAAGTGTGGGGTAAATCATGTGTTAAGATGTGCTTTCGGTTTACTTTTGCAGAGTTTCAAGTGGGCAATGACGTCTAGGGCGTTGGTCAGGGTGTTGTTGAATAGGTTGATTAATTCTTCTGGGTCTTCAGAAGTGGAAGAGTTTAGTATTGTGATCAAAATAGGAGTTAGTTTCTCAGCTGTGATGTTGCGCTTATTCCTGATAGGTAAGGGTGGTGCTATAATCCTAGTTTTGATGGCTGGTTGGGTGACATTAATGGTAAAGGTAATCGGGGAGTGGTCCGTCCATGTCTGTGGTTCAATGGCAGTTATTGTGGTAGCGCATTTATAGTCAGCCAGCCAATCTAAAGTTTGTCCTTTCACATGTATGGGTTGATAGATTATTTGTGTAAAGTTAAGTTCACTCAAGGATTAATCCAATGATTTAGAAGCCTGGTCATTAAGGTCAGACGGGCCTCGGTTGAAGTCACCTAAGACTAAGATTTGGGACAAGGGTTTGGTATTATCTGAAAGCAACATGATAATATCCTCCTCAAAGTCTCCAGTAGGTCCTGGAGGCCTGTATATGAGGTGGAGAGTAATGGTGCTGGTATGGGAGGTTGTTAGTTTGACTGTGAGGAGTTCACAGGACTTGAATGTGGGGGAGGTTGAGAGTCTGAGTGCCAGGTTAGCACGAGCTATGATGGCAACCCCTCCGCCTTTTGAAGTTCACCTGTCTGCTCAAAGAATGGTGTAGGAGTCAGGAATGACTATCACTAATGAGGGACTTGCAGCAGCATGGAGCCAGGTTTCTGAAATTGCAAGGAAGTCGAGTTAATTGTCTCTGATTAGGTCTGCTATGTCTGTTGCATGAGCAACAACAGATCTTGCGTTTATTAAGGCCCATTTAATGATAGGGGCTTGGTCAGAGAAGACTTAGTTTGCAGGGGTAGATCAGGAAGTCTATCTCGCTTTTGCTTGTGTTTTTTTGGTAGTGGGTTTGTGGGAGCACAGTGCGGTAGGCTCGGTGTAGAGGATTGAGGAGAGTTAGGCTGAGCAGTTGTCTCAAGGTAGATGTTGTCTGGGTGTGCATCAATGATGAGCCTAGACTCAAATCTTTTGTTTCTATAGTCGCCACAGCATGGTTGGTTAGGGGTGGGTTTGGAGGTGAACCGCTCGATCCATTTATAGCGAGTAAGGGTGGATAGGCAGTTAGGGCTAGTTCGGCTAGACTGACTCTTTTCTTGGTTTGGGATCAGTTTAGGTAGGAATGGAGTGGGATTGATAGAAGAGATGTGATGCGTTGCTTGTAGTGGTGGGAGTAAAGGTGTGGGTTTGATCTTGTGGGGTGGGGGCATTTTCTTAGCAAACTGAAGGTCAATCAGCGCACCTGAGAGAAATAGGTACAGTGTTGCGAGGCCCAAGAGAATATCAAGGAATAACATGATGGTAACCATGCTCAGTTCAGAGAATGGTTGGACCTAGAGGTAGAGCAGTAGGTATCAATAAGTCAGCATAATCAAGCGAGCGCAATGCAAAGGTATCAATAGGTAGGTCCCATCAGGCTAGTACAAAGCATTAGGTATCAATAGGCACAATCAGATTAAAATCAGTGGTAGCAGTGCGATGGCACAATCAGGCTAGTACAGTACATTAGGAATTAATAGGCACAATCAAGCTAAAAGCAATGGTCGATCACAATCAGGCTAGTATAATGCAAAAGGTAGCAGTGGGGCTAGCAGTCAAGCTGAATGCAGTGGGTAGCGATAGGTTGGCACAGTCAAGGTAAAGCAATGCAGTGTCATATTGTGCATGAGATAATGACCGCAGTGAGAGAGTACGTTATGTATTGTACTAAAGTCTTGATATAATGGTAGTCACTTGCTCGCAGCACAGAGTTCTGTGGACCGGAGCTGTGGGTAGTTTAGGGAATTAAAGGTGTGGGGCGGCGGTGCAATGCTCCTGGGTAACGGGTTATATTCAATACAACGTGTGGCTTGTCATAGTGTATCGAAGTGGGCTTGCAGCATATGGAGAATCTTAGATGGTGGGGGTTAATGCTGATAATTACTTACAAAGTGTTGCAGTCGAAGGTGCAGGGCGCCAGCGGCCCACCACGGACAGGCACAGACAGGCCTGACCCTTTCTGCGTGGCCCTTCCTGCAATGGCCGGATCTCGCCTTCCGGTGGGGCCGTTGCAGGGGCGTGGATCGTGGCAGCCAATCAGGTGGCTGTTCCCGAAAGCACGGTTGCCTAGCAGCCGATAAACAGTGGTACGGCGGCCATTTCCTCAGTGTCGCGGGCTGATCACAGCTCTGTGTAGGGGTACATCATGAAAAAAGGGCAGATGGTGATTTATAATGGCGAATTGGGCCTATGCAGGTGGGATGAGAGCCAGAGGGGCAAGGTGTGGAGCGAACCTCCTGGTTGCTGTGGGGGTCGTCGGTGCGGTGCCTGTTTCTTCTCCTCACACGGTATGACAATGCTGGGGGAGAGAGAGCTCCTGCCCACCTCCTTCGATGTGCAGCGCTGAGTGGGGGGTCGGCACCGGCAGGCCTGACACTGCAGAAATTCAGCAATCATAGGAGAGACTTCAGTGTAGTTACCACGTTGCAGTTACGTTCTGCTCTCAATACTTTGCATTCCTTACTCTGCTATTGCCTTCTTCATTTCCATGTGCAGCAGCAGTGTGGTAATATTGTTGGATGCACACGTCACTTTGTGTACTGGTGAATTCCATTATGGTGCATACTCTATGCCTTTGGTCTGTTTGTTTCACAACTACAGAGCTTGCACACTTAACTTATTTCATTATCTTTGCAATGTACATACATGGTGCTATTTGTTTATTCACTTCGGTGAATGGTAGCAATATGTAAGAGAACTCATGCTGTTTCCAGCAGTTTGAATGCTAGCCGCTATATGTGCACAGACGTACAGTTTGTGGTTACTGTGCTCATCGGTATGGAAACATCAATTTCATTAGTGTTACATCCCATTACCGGCGTTGGTCATTGTGGCATCGCGGTAGACTTTGTCATACGCTGTCTGTGTCCCAACCTAAGATGGCTGCTGGAAATCCCTTCTTCATCTCGGCGGTACATGTAGACATTGCATGCTTGGATCGGACGCCAGATGGTGATCACGTGACAGCATATAGTGGTTCGCATTGAACTGTGTGGCCCGATGCTACTCTTCAGAAAAACGGTCCGTAAATGTTCGTTTCCCAGGGCATCCCTCTCTCTTACTGATACCCGCTACTAACCTCTTCCTTTGATCTTATAGGTCTGTAGAATTCCAGTGCCCATTCCGCTCTGTATCTCATCCTTGGAACTCGAATCACGTCTCCAGGGACGCCTTCCTACTCAGAGACGTATCGTCTTTCCATTTCCGCTCTTTGAATGCGCTTATTTTCAGAACACATAGGTAGGGAACTCACTCACCCACGAACCCATAGAGGAGATAGGCGCAGACCGTAATTTATAATTTGTATCTCTTTCTTGCTCGTAGAAGCTCTTAAGTCCCAGAACTGCTGATTCCCGATCCTACAGTTCGGCTGCCTCCTACCTTCCGGGCAAAGCTTTCTTCTTGCTGCAACTCCAGAGCAGTTCATGTAGGTTTAGGGGTTCTGTTTCACAGTATTCTCTTCGGTTCTGAATTTCCGGAACCCAACTTACCGGCCTCTCCTTCTTGTTTAGAAAGAAGACAAATCCGCTACCAGTAGGACAACAGACCACCTTCATTTCTAATCAGGTGAGTGGTGTCCCCTGGAGTTATCTAACTCTCTCTTTCTTTGCTCATTTCTTGAGCGTACGTATCCTTCTCTTTCCACTATCAGAACCTTCCCAAAGGGTCTTCCAGTAACTACCGTCCACACACTCCTGACCGCGGATCTGAGATGTCAGCCTAGCGTCCCGGTTCGAAATCCACGGATCAGCAAGTTGCAGGAAACTCCTCACCAGTGTTCACCACAGGGTTTTCTGCCCCAGAGGGTGTCCCTGGGAGTGTTGCTCCCTCTCCTCCTGGATTTCTCCAGACAGAGGGCGGTAGGATTCTCAGGGGAATCTTCACTTGCTCCACGTCACTGCTATCTGACCAGGTTAGTGGATTCTGCAGTTTTTGATATCGAGGATATTCGTTATAACAAAGCTGAACATATAACACTTAACAATATGCTGTATGGTAGATCTACACAAACGAATGGCTTTCTGGTGAAATTCAGTGAACAAATTTTGTTAAAGGGACTTTATGATTATGTTGCACTACTAAATACCTATCACCTTCACTGAAAAATCTATACTGAAGGGACTTTCTGGATCCACTGCCCTACTAAAAACCTAACAAATAAACCCACAAAAAACGTTGTTAAAGGGACTTTATGGTTAAGTTGCACTACTAAAAAACCTATGAAATTCAATGGAAAAACGTTGCTACAGGGACGTTATGGTTACAGGTAAAACCGAAAAACCCTAGAAATTCGCCAGTTATGGTAAGGTACACAACCATAACTTGCGCTACCACTGTGCACTGCAAGGACTAACACCCATGACCTAAAGGATGACATCACAAATGTCATTGATTACATCACTGATGCCATCACATGTGCCTTTAGTTTGAATAACAAGCCTCCACAAGGGATTGTTAATATAATGTTGCCACAAAACTATCAGAGGTCATTGGGTGAACTATCATGAGATACATCATTCAATGTACAATCCATTGCTATAGACACCATTGCACTACAGACTTCTTTCCAGTATTGCAACCACCTCATGCAGAAACGTAGGTATTGTCTGCAGCATGCACCATAGAGGTCCAATATTTAAATGTTTGGCATGTTACATAGTACAATGCTGAATGCTTTATTTTCCGATTTTTGCATACTGTGAAACATGTAATAAGTTCCTAATACCCCCTCACTTACTAGATATTTGTACTACTACACACAATCCATAAAGAGAGCACAACACACACAGATATGCCCACATATCGGGAAAGTAAAGTAAGCAAAAAAGCAGCTCTATTACCAGAAAGTGTTCATAACCTAACTAATTATCTTCATGCACACAAATGATTGCTGTGTTTCAGGACTGCTTCTTCCCCTATGTACATGCATCACATGATGTGAATTAACCCTTAAGAAAAGAGTGTAAGGACATATGAGAAGGGTGAGGTCTACAAATATAGTACCTTTTGAATGTTCACTTCCTGCCTGTCAGTGAATAAAACCACCTGCCCTACATATGTCAGTGAACAAGAAAAGACCGAGGCAGAAATGTGATGGCATCAGTGATGTCATCAATGACATTTGTGATGTCATCTTTGAGGTCATGGGTGTTTGTCATTGCAGTGCACAGTGGTAGCGCAAGTTATGATTGCGTACCTTACCATAACTGGCAAATTTCTGGGTTTTTTTGGTTTTACCTGTAACCATAACGTCCCTGTAGCAACGTTTTTCCTTTGAATTTCATAGGTTTTTTAGTAGTGCAACTTAACCATAATGTCCTTTTTACAAAGTGTTATCACTGATATATATGTATATATATATATATATATGTATATATATATATATATATATGTATATATATATATATATATATATATATATATATAGTCAACCCTGTACGCGAGTGCAGAGAAAGCGGAAGGCACTCCAGGAAGCAAGTTCTGCTGGTAACAATTACGGCAAAACACTGAGGCAGCAATCCATTTAGGTTCAGTCAAAAAATTATATATATATATATATATATATATATATATATATATATGTATTTGTACTTGTATGACCAATTTGGCACATACCACTAATGAGATATAGTGCCAGCACGTGACCAATGTGGAGCTGGAGGTTTCAGGGAGGGCCTGCCATCCGAACCCTCCCACTTCCCAGCCCACGAGCAACTACAAGGTTTCCATTGCGGTTCCAGAGGAAGCAGGCTACACTACAGTGGAAGACACAGGAAAAATTACCCAATGAGGAGAATTACATGAAAACATGGACAATTATAGAGGATTGGCCGAACGCAGATGACTTGCCAACACATACTGAAAGGCCAAACAAATGAGGTACAACACAAGGGCAACTAGAGTGCCTCACGGGTGCAAGAACAGAAGTGACATCAAGAAGTGGCAAGAAGTTCAAGCTGCTTACACAGGTAGAAACCAAGGCAGGCCTCTGTCCAGAATGCCATCAAGAATAACACCATCATGTTGCCAGAATTAAGGTTAAGTAAACAGTGCTGAGAAAAGAGGCTGTAGACGCATTCCAAGGGTACATAGCACGAGAAGGGAAGACAACAATATTCGCAGACAAACACTGGGCCAGAAGCTCACATGCAGGTGCCACCCAAATGAAGAAGAAAATGTGTCATAATGCCATCGAGCACACCAGCCTTCGTGATGCCCCAGAAAGACACAGAAGTGAATGGGTGCCCCGAACTGGACACCCAGTGGAGGAAGAAGAAGGTGCTGAAGCTGAGCTGGGTGAAGAAGAGGAAGTGACCTGGAACACAAACCAAGCAAGAAGGAGCTGAAGCAACCCGAGGGGGTGACAAAGGTGTGAGAAAGCAAGACACCCATCAGTGGGTAGGGGCTTTGAGATTGTGGTCCAAGATGAGTGGCTGGACCAGAGGGGGGACTGTTGAGGGGCTTTTCAACCCACCAGCATAACCCCAAGATGATGGATGCCACCCACCGGAGCAGCCCCACAGGCCATACCCGAATGACATCACCAAAGTAATCATGAAAGGACGACATGGCTGAACACACCCGCAGAGACATTAGACAGGTACAAAGCAGCACACATGAATTGCTTGCTCACACCGAAAAAGCAATTATCAGCTAAATGGAAGCCACAGCTGCATTGAAAAGAATTGGGAAAGCTCAAACCACAGGGCTGGGGCCTGATACACTGACTTTTCTGAGAGATGTGAAACACGCCTAGCAGCATGTGCAGCCCTACCAAGGACACTGGGGAAGAGGGCTTGAGTCAACTGAAAAGATACAGCACCTGCAGGGATAAAAGGGCTGAAATGCCCCATAAATGCAGAGAAAATCATTTTTACGGTCCCCGAACTGGTGACCTGGAGCTAGGGAACAAAGCCCATTCAGACAGATAAAGTTGTTCCCAGCAAATTGAAGACAGAAGATGGAAAAATACAACGCAATATGAAGATGGAGAATGGAGTGTCCTTGCTCAAGGTCTGTGAAGCCAGAGGGGTGAAACAATAGTGTGAAGCAGGCGGTGCTCTGAGCTCACCTTCCCCAGCCATAATTTTTGCTCACATGCTGGTAAACTTCCTTAACTGACGAGGCTTACGCTGACCTGGGGGGGGGATTGCGGGTGCCAGGTGGAGCTACCAGATCTAGCCAGACCAATCAAATTATCTGTTCCCTCTAGACTGTAACTATGCCCATACTGTTCACCCAATCCTATTTTGCCTAAGAGCAAGGAATGTATCTTTCGGGTGTGCGGTCACAACAGCTTAAAAACTCACTGCCCACCTGTAATGAGCTGAGAGTACACTTGGAGTTGTGGAATCCGTGTGCGTATCCCTACTTGGACTAAATAAAGCCGCAACTTGTCACATTCCTGGGTTCCTCCATTTCTGGGCATGAGGGAATTTCCCTCGAGACTAACTCTGTTTTTCTAACTACAATTCATCCCTCTACCTCCAACCTTATCCGCCACACTGCTCTGTATGAGATTATTAAAACCCTGGTAATAATTGGAGTTAACTAGTAATACAGTTTCTACTTGATACAGTTGCATCATATGGGTTTTGGACAATGTACTAAATATGTCCAGGAGAAAAAAACAAGGGGAATCGACGGGTCCAATAAAAATATAAATTGAAACCACTTGACACAAGTAGACTGCTAGTACTGAGTAGCACGATGCAGGTCTGCCACTGGACTGCCTGCATTAGTCATTGAGAAACTGCCCTCATTACCTTTTCTACACACAGAGAACCAAACCCACTAGAGGGGAAGAGATCTGGGCACTGGCTAGCGATAAAAGGCTAATAAAATAACTAGGTGTACTCTGGCCTTGGTGCTTCACCTAACTAGGTAAGGGGACAGTAAAGAGAGCATACCCTAGTCTGGATCACTACTTTCCTACTTCTAAAAGTTGTGCACTGTTGGGCAGTCAACAATCCTCTTTAATAGTGTTGCTGTCCTTCAGTGTGACTTATCTTAAAAATTCCGTAGGTAGTCTACCAATTTGGTGGAGCTGGTCCCACTGAGTTTCTAAAAAGTGTGTGTCCTATGTTCAAGCTCACTTGCAGATTTTCGCGAGACAAGTGTGTCGACCGGTTTCAGCGGGGAAACTAATTTGCCGCTTTCTTCAGGACTATGAAACATGCCCCATGCGGACACTCTGCTTTAACATAAAAAAGACAGTAATTAATTGTTGCTGTCTTCCAATTTCTTTGTCACGGGCCTCTTCTAAATTGCTGGGACATCTTGTCTGTACGTCCACTCCCTAAAAGGGAAAATATACAAATCAAGAATCTGGAGTATCCATAACTGCTGTATTCTATGATTCAGTGTCCTCAATCTTTCTTACCGGAATATATGGCCTTTAAAGTCTAGGCTTGAGTCCAGTCTCTTTTTACGTGGTGGTAAAAATCTTGGATACCTGTAGGTTAAATGACCATAGGTCAATTTTTGTCTAGATCATAGTACATTCTAGCAGATTGCCTATGTGATCTCTTTGCAGACGGTATCACTGTGGGCACTTATCCTGTTTTTTTCAACTTCAGTTGCCTCGATGTATGGAGGGGTTTTTGTGTCCTTCTGTGATTGGCAGTCCTTCTTGTGCTGTTTGTGGACTGTACCTGAAATAATGAGGTAGTGTGAGACGAGGCGTGTTTGCCAGATAATGAATACTAGAGGATCTAGCCCAATACAGAGGGAACAGAGGGTACTGACCAACTGCAATACCTCGAATGTAGGCTACCTGATAAATTGCCCCTGTAATAAGATATATATAGGGATGACCACAAGACCTATAAAAGTACGGATTGGTGAACACAGATCTAATATAAGGATGAAAAGGACCACCGCCCCTCTTGTTGAACATTACTTACAAATGAAACATACGGAGAATGATGTAAGCTGGACGATACTGGAAGAGGTATTAAAACCCAAAAGAGGTGGTAATTTGGGAGCAATGCTGCTAAAACGAGAACAATTGTGGATATTCAGGCTTAAGAGCCACCTGATTGGCCTGAACAAAGGAATATGTTTGCAAACCTTATCAGTTTTGTGAACACCGATATTCATCAACCAACATCAAAATAAATGTGGTAGCGGTGACCAATTAATACCAGCAGATGTGCTATTCACCACTTGATATAACTATACAGTATGCCACTTGCCATTAGAAAAGAGGCACAACAATACACACATTTGGGCCTCATTACAAGTACATTGGTCCGGACTTAACACCACCAGTATAACCATACCGGCACCGTTTCCGCGTCCACCCAATCATGACCTGCGGACCCAGAAATAGCACCACCTCCAACCGCCACGGCGGAGTTTAGGCTCCCGTAAACTCCACCTGCACGGAAACCCCTCTGTTACCGGCTATACTAAACACTGCGAGCATCACAACTAGCGCGGACATGGAAACACCGCCTGAAAAATGGCGTTAAAACCGTGTATGGTACCGCCGCCACCGCGAACATGACGTTAAACAGTGCCTGCTGACCTGAATAAGGGCACAGGTGCACCAAATCAGCCCAGCTGGACCCAGCAGGCCACTGGGAGCCTACAAAAGGGCCACACCCAGCCCAACACAAAACAGAACCATGCAGGCAGCAGCTCTAGTAGCATTGGGACTGGGCCTGCTCAACCAACAGGCAGCGCTGCACATGATGGCAGTAATAGTGCAGAGGAGGAGGCGGAGGCGTAGGAGGCGCAGGCGGCAACCAGCTAACCCTGTACCTATGGCAAACCCCATTGTCCAGCCGGCACCACCCCACAGGCAGCCTGCAATACCACGCATCAGGGCCTCACCCTGGAACCTTACCCCAGGACAGATCCACACACTATACCGGCTGGACGTCCAACAATCCTGTACCTCACCGCCATGATAGAGGACGACATCAGCAGCCACATAGACACCGCCACCGCCATCCCCCCCTCCTGAAGGTTGTGTCTGTTCTGCATTTGCTTGGCACCGGCACCTATCAACACCCAGTTGGTGAGCTGCATGGGCTATCACAACCCTGTTTCTCCAAAGTCCTGGTACAGGTACTGGATGCCCTGTTGCGCCATATGTCGGAACAGATAGCCCTACCCCGTATCCTCCCCGAGGTCATTGCCACCAAGTTGGCCTTCCATGCCATAGCAGGCATGCCAAATTGCATAGGTGCAGTCGACTGCACCCACATTGAGCTGACAGTACCACCTGCAATTGAGATGGTGTTCCGCAATAGGAAACAGTACCACTCACTGAATGTACAGATGGTATGTGATGCCACGCAACTGATAACACATTGCTGCGCACATTTCCCAGGCTCAACCCATGACTCAATGGTACCGCGGAATTCCACATTGCCACGGTACATGGAAAGCTATGCCGGACAAAGAACATGGCTATTGGGTGAGTACAGCTGCCAATGCACCGACCCTGTGGAAGTGGTGTATGTGTGTCCAGGGCAATGAGCAATGTGAGTGTGCTGCTGTGACTGCACATGCATCACCCCCCCGGCCATCAACTGAATAGACAGCGGAACCTAAACATCACAAAGCAACACATGACAGGTTACCACAGTGTCCCCGTACACACCCTGCCACATGGCACACACAGCCGATACTATCACTGTCCCATACACCTGGAGCCACTGCAAACACCCACCCACAATATGCAACACTGCCCTCCCAATGCACATGATGCCTGTACATGAGACGTCCTGCATCGACTACTTCATCACGGTGGAGTTACTCTGCCATGTGTGCACATCACTGCACAATGCCATACTCACAAGCCAATGTCACCCGCAGGGCAGAGTTCAAATGCACACCAATGCGTTGGTCAATGTCCAGTTGCCAAGTCCTCTACGATGGCATAACATAACATAACCACCCACCGATCCAACCACTGCATGCCACATATGCATGAATGAACAATGACACAAGATTGCACTGCATCTGATGAAGACATGATACCACAAACACTGGCATGTCCCCCCCATCTACATCCCATGTAGGTGATGCTGATATGCACTCACGCCATGGATGATGACGCCTGTACGGAGGCCAAGGAACAGGCATACAACAGGGCACATGTCCGCACACGTGGCATGATTGAGAGGACATTCGGACTGCTGAAGGCCCAGTTCCGCTGTTTGAGCAGATCTGGCGGCTCACTGCTGTACAGCCCAGTGAAGACGGGCAAAATCACGCTTGTTTGTGCCATGCTGCACAATCTGTGCCTGCGCAGGAACATTCCAATGCCCCCAGATGCAGATGATGAAGATGGGGATGGAGATGGGGATGGGGGATGGGATGGCACAACCTCCTCCTGGGGGTCCACTAGATGGGCAACGAGCATGGGATGAACTGATTCGCATTTACTTTTGAGAGACAGCACATTCACAGCATTGCATGGATATGGTGATGCCAATAAATTAATTGTTGTACTGCAAATGAAATGATGATGTCCACTCATGTATGTTTTTTGAAATGATGATATATTGATGAATTAACAACAGGGAAGGAGGTGCAATGGTTAGGGAAGCTGTACCCCCGTGCCCATCCACCACCAAAACGTACCCACCCCCGACCGGGGCCCAATATTCAAACCCCCTAATTGACCTCCCCCACCACCCAAATGTACCCACCCCCAACCAGGCCCCAATATTCAAACCCCCTAATTGACCTCCCCCACCACCCAAACGTACCCACCCCTCACACCCTTCAAGTCCACATGTGTCGTGCAGTGCCCGACACACACACATGCCATCACTTCCGTGTGCGCTTCTGTGCTTGTGCATCCTTGCCCGAGAGCCCTGTTAGCCGACTCGAGCGCTTCTGTGGACTGGCAGTCGTGGAGCTGGATGGGGTGGTGGTATTGGATGGCACAGAATCAGGAATAGGTGGCATATGTGCAAGATTTGCCTGTTGGCCAATCAACATGGTCTCAATGAGCCTGGAGGTGTTGTCATTGCCCTCCCGCACATGGCGTGCCAGGGTGACTATAGTGCTGGCAAAGCGTCCAATGGACCTTGAGAGGTGACGTACTGATGTGCTGTAGCACTCCCTCTGCAGCCTAGATTCCTCGAGCTGCCTCTCCACCAGCTGGGTGAGGGTAGCCTGCTGCTCCTCCATCCGCTGCATGCAGGAATTTAGCTCTGCCATTGAGGGGGTAGGTGACCTCATGGGACTTCGGAGTGATGTGGGGCTGAACTCCAGCTGATGGAAGGATTCCAAGTCATCCAATGTGGGCATCTCCCCCTGTGGCCCTGTATCAAACTGCACTGCCGGGGCACTGTTGTCACTACATGCTGCCTCCTCTGCAGTGCAGCTGCTTTCTGTGGTGGGTTGGGTGGGCATGATGGGTACCCGTGGCACCTGTGTTGCATCAGGCAGCGTGGAGACGGTGGGGATGTTGGTGATGGTGGCCGGCACTTGTGTTGCAGTTGCTACGGGGGGCAGGGATGCCGAACTGCTGGCAGCATCCTCCTGTGCAGGGGCACTGGCTTGGACCCGTGCCGGAGCTGATTGCCTGGGCTGTTGTGCAGTATCACTGTCACTTGATACGGCTGTGGGGACACAGAGGGCATGCAATTAGTTATGTGGTGGTGCCTGATGGGTGCATCACATGCATCATACAGGTTGATCATTTAATGGTGGCATTTACATGCATCTGCTTGTTGGCGGAAATGCATTGTAGTGATATTGGTCACCATATGGATCATGATGGGTCCTTTGGCCCAGTCATGCACTGCCTTGGGGGGGGGGGGGTTGTTAATGGGTCCTTTGGCCCAGTCATGCACTGCCTGGGGGGGGGGTTGTTAATGGGTCCTTTGGCCCAGTCATGCACTGCCTGGGGGGTGTTGTTAATGGGTCCTTTGGCCCAGTCATGCACACTGCCTGGGGGGGAGGGGGTGTTAATGGGTCCTTTGGCCGAGTCATGCACTGCCTGGGGGGGGAGGGGGTGTTAATGGGTCCTTTGGCCCAGTCATGCACTGCCTGGGGGGGGTGGTTAATGGTCCCTTTGGCCCAGTCATGCACTGCCTGGGTGGGGGGGTTGTTAATGGGTCCTTTGGCCCAGTCATGCACGGCCTGGTAGGGGGGTTGCTAATGGGTCCTTTGGCCCAGTCATGCACTGCCTGGGGGGGGCGGTTGTTAATGGGTCCTGTGGCCCAGTCATGCCCTCAACATATACTCATATGGCATTCATGTTTGCGCACTTACCAGCATCTGCAGGTGGGCTCACTCCTGCCTCAGCCTCCCCGATCCCATGGATGCCCTCAAGGTGGAGGACACTGCTGCAACGCTCCTCCCATGCTTGCAGCCTCAGTGGGGAAGGGGGCCCTCCACCTGTCCCACTGCTGCGTTGGTGGTGTGTGGAGATCAGGTTCCGCACCCTCAGCCTGAGGTCGTCCCACCGCTTGTGGTAGTCCTTTACACTCCTCACAGTCACGGCCACAGCGGTGCACTTGCGTGCTGCTTCCGCCCACACTTCCTTCCTCCGCTGCTGTGTGGCACACCGTTGATCGGCACTGAACAGCATCTCAGCATGCTCCACTATGTGCTCGACCAGAACAGTTAGCTCTGCCTCACTAAAGCGCTGTTTGCGCTGCCTCTGGGCTTGAATCCTGGCAGACATGCTGGTGGTCCCTTTTGGCTTCTCACAGTGTGGATTCTGCTTGTGCTGACTCTGGATGGCAATGGATTGTGCTTTATATGATGGCCGTCTCTCTATTTCCGGTTTCGGCGATCATGGTAATTCCGGTTCCATGTCCGTGGCAACGGTGGCGGACACGGGTTTTGTGCAATGTGTGGCGCCGCAATGTCCATTTCCGTGGGTGTTTCCGTGACAGCGGTTACAACGTTTCTGCATCCATGTGGTGCGCGCGACTGACATCACGTAATCGGACGGTCTTTCCGCAACCTTGCGGATGCGGAAAATTTGTTACCGCCGCTGCGGAATCACTGCGGTCCGGACCAGAAAAGTTGTAATGAGGCCCATTATACGCAAAAGACACAGATTTGGTGTCAATGCAACATCCAAATTCTGCCTTCAAAACCATGAGGCACTATGCACAGCGCTATACTGTTAAAATTACCACCAAGTATTGCATTATGAATACTGAAAAAAGACTAAAATGTGTACAGACTCACCATAAAGATACTTACTAACTAAAAAAGAAAAGACAATGGGCCTCATTACGAGTCCGGCGGTAACCGCGGCGGTAAAACCGCCTGGTTACCGCCAGACTCATATTACCATTCCGCCTCCGTGATTCCCGGAATTACCTGGGCATTACAACCCCGGTTTTCCGGGAATCACAGAGGCGGAATGGTGTAAATCCCCATTCCCATTGAGTCCTATGGGACTCAATGGGAATCGGGATCATGGAAACACCGGCAGCATCTCGTAATGCTGCCGGTGTTTCCTCGTCCGCCTGCATGCGGGAGGTGTTAAACCCGCCAGGTCAGACCTGGCGGGAACATCACCTCCCGCCTGCAGGGGTCGGGATCAGACGGTCCGGAAACAACGGTGGCGGCGGGTTTACCGCCACCATTATTTCCGGACCGCCAGGGTCGTAATGAGGCCCATTGAATCCATGTGGTGAATGGACGGCCAAAATAAACAATTGTGGTATAAAAAGACAGTAGCCTTGCATATACGAGATGTAGTATAGAATTACACATCACCGATGTGAGTACGAGCCGTTTGTACCTAGAAACTAAAAAAGGACTTCAGAGTTTGGAGGCTGAATTAAAATGAATATCCTCTCAAAATGGTGACCGCAAACAACTCTGGATGAGGAAAGAAGACAGGCATTGTGTGACGTTAACTACATAGCAGGTAAACTGAGAGCTGTACTGTGCCTACTCTCTACTCTATAACAGGATGTGTAAAGATGATAGTATCATGTAGTTTGCCGTGATCGGCACCGGCGTAGCACTAGAATAACCATACTTCCTGGCACCACAATACAAACACTTGGGCACAAGAGCTAACGCAACATGCGATTGAACATCCCGCATGTTATAATCTCACCACCTTGAGACCACCTGCTGAAGTAATGCCGAATGCTACGCTAATACAGCAACGAGGGATAAAACAGTCGCGTAGCCCCATATGTATATGTTTTATACAAAAAGAGTGCCATATGAGATTAATGATGCACGGCATATACAACCGACCCGGCAATCTAGCAACAATAGGATACTAGGACAAAACGCACCAGCCTCTGCTATTTCCCGTTTATCATGCAAAAATGTCCATGAGGGAATCAGAACTGCTTAAGTAGACATATAAGTATTGAAGGGCAGGGGAGGCACATAATAGGGATAATACCCCATGTGCCTCACATATAAGAGCGATCCCAACACAGTAGTCCCAAGTGCACAGCTTAAGTCTATAGTCTTGAAATGGACAATATGGGAGTTCCTTATCACGTACTGTAACCCCTGGACACGATATTGGGCTAGAACCTCTAGTATTCATTATCTGGCAATATGGGAGTGCCCTATCAAGTACTGTAACCCCAGGACACGATATTGGGCTAGACCCTCTAGTATTCATTATCTGGCAAACACGCCTCGTCTCACACTACCTCATTATTTCAGGTACAGTCCACAAACAGCACGAGAAGGACTGCCAATCACAGAAGGACAGAAAAACTCCTCCATACATCGAGGCAACTGAAGTTGCAAAAAAAACAGGGTAAGTGCCCACAGTGATACCATCTGCAAAGAGATCACCATAAGCAATCTGCTAGAATGTACTATGATCTAGACAAAAATTGACCTATGGTCATTTAACCTACAGGTATCCAAGACTCTTACCACCACGTAAAAAGAGACCGGTCTCACGCCTAGACTTTAATGGCCATATATTCGGCTTAGAAAGATTGAGGACACTGAATCATAGAATACAGCAGTTATGGATACTAAAGATTCCTGATTTGTATATTTTCCCTCTTAGGGAGTGGGCGTACAGACAAGATGACCCAGCAATGTAGAATATGCCCGTGCCAGACAAAGAAATTGGAAGACAGCAACAATTAATGACTGTCTTTTTTATGTTAAAGCAGAGTAGCCGCATGGGGCACGTTTTATAGTCCTGAAGAAAGCAGCAAATTAGTTTCCCCGCTGAAACTGGTTGACACACTTGTCTCACGAAAATCTGCAAGTGAGCTTGAACATAAGGACACACACTTTTTAGAAACTCAGTGGGACCAGCTCTACCAAATTGGTGGACTACCTACGGAATTTTTAAGATAAGTCACACTGAAGGACAGCAACACTATTAAAGAGGATTATTGACTGCCCAACAGTGCACAACAGTGCACAACTTTTAGAAGTAGGAAAGTAGTGATCCAGGCTATGGTATGCTCTTTTTACGTCCCCTTACCTAGTTAGGTGAAGCACCAAGGCCAGAGTACACCTAGTTATTTTATTAGCCTTTTATCGCTTGCTAGTGCCCAGATCTCTTCCCCTCTAGTGGGTTTGGTTCTACGGTGTGCTCTCTTTACTGTCCCCCTTACCTAGTTAGGCGAAGCACAAGCGCCATACTAGGGATATAACATCTTAAGGGACAGTACGTTTTTCTGTATAGGGACATTTAGTTATTTGTAGGGACTGAAGCGAAAGGTCTAAATAATTTACAATTCATATAATTGATTCTGCTCGTGATGTGTTAACATAAATGGGGGAGGAGACAGAATCTATAACCCATGTGACTTCAATTGTATTGAACTGTACTCTGGCCTTGGCCATGGTCTGGGGCATGACAGCGGTAATAAAGGAGCAGGAAAAGGGATTGGAAAGGGCTTACTGTCTTTTGTTTACAATCTTTGTTGGTCAAAGCAAACTTGTTGGGATAATTGTTTGTATGGAGGGCAAAGATGCTCAAAGATAGGCAACCATCATAGTTGTGTTTTTGCCTGAGTAGGGCTCGTTACATGTAAACGCAACCTCTCCTCCCTTGGCCAGTGTTTTTTGTTGTTGTTTGTTTTGACAATGTAACACCAGCTTATTTCCCTATTAGTTGTATAATTCCCTACTGACGCATCTTCAGTAACATTAAAACATGCACACAAGTGTTATTCTAATGACTTTTTAACATCTGGAAAGTTACTTGGCTCCCATAACAGTATATTAAAAAAATTAGAAGGACTACACTACGATCTAGAATTTGGTTATTAAAGGTTTCATGATGCCTTTCTTTAAATTTTTCAAGAATTCACATTCTCATGTTCCAAATGATTCATGTTGCAAGTTTGATTATCAATAATCGCCTTTGACAATTGTATGCACAAAAATTTGAACTTTGGTTTGAACACCGCAAACAATGTAATAATATAATAAGACAATTTGGTGATTTATGTAGCTTCTAATTCCGGATTTCTACATCTTCTGAGCAATGTAACAATCAGTCTCAGTATTTTTACCCACTTGTGGTACTTAATTTATCGACTTGGAGAGGCTTTGGGTGTGATTGACTGAATTGGAGCAATCAGGGTATCGAACACAAGTCAAACGGCACTGTCCTGTTCCCAAGGCGAGAGTCATGCACTTGAGCTAGCCTCACGACTTAATAAAGCATACACCCACTCACAATTCTGTACACATGCATCAGACCTGTAATTCAAATATATATACTTCTATCATGCTGACCATTGCAAAGCAAAATGTATGGTATAATTGTAGTATTACCTAATTTGAAGGAACTGTTGTGAATATGCTGGTTTGGCAATGTTATTCCTCTTAACTGTTTAAAAATGAACACTTAAAGATTGGATGTGTTTAAATTCCTTTCTTGATTAATTGTATCTCTATAGATCAAACAACCAGATGCAGGCCACACGTCTTAGTAAAAACTCCAGTAACTTGGGGTCCTTAAATCATGCCTTAAAATGGCTGATCTGGTCTGCCGGGCAGATGTTTTTCACCACTGTATTACAGTATTAACATATAATATAACGCAGTGTTTCATTCACTATATTCGATTATTACAGATTGTATTATTACGTTCTACAGCTTAACATTTTCTTGGTTTCACCAGTGCCAAGGCGATGGGCTTCCTGGGGGGAAATTCTTCTTTGATTTTCTTGGATTTTGTCTGCACTTCTGCACTGGGCTTTTGGCATCTTACAACCGCAATTCACAATAGGCAACACTTCTGTAGAGAGGCAGATGTACATATCACTCATGGAGCCTACACACTTACCTTGTTTATATTGGAAGAGCAACAAGAAGACACTGGGCCTCATTACGGGTCCGGCGGTAACAATGCCGGTGCTACTGGCGGGTTGCCGCCGGACCCGTAATATTTTACCAGCGCCTGACAATCCCGGGGCCATCGGCTCATTATGAGTCCGGCGGCCTGGGAAGTCAGGCGCCGGCAAACTGTAAGTCCCCATTCCCCTAGAATCCTTTTGAACTCTATGGGAATGGAGACATGGAAGCACCATCACCATTAGCAACGGTGCCGGTGCTTCCGTGAAAAGTCTGTTTACCGTGGCCGCAGCGCCCGGCAGGTTCAGACTTGTCGGGCACAGCGACCACGGCAGGCAGACATGTAGTTTTGCCGGTCGGGAAACAAGGGTGCCGGTGAGCTTATAATGAGGCCCACTGTGTTTGACACCTGGTATAATTCCAATACCGCATCAGAGATATGAAAGACGTAATGAGCTCAGGCTACCGTATCTTATGTATCCCAGAACTGAAGCAAGAGATATGAGCCTGCAAGCACCACTGAACATAGAAGAACTGTGAGTAAAATATGACAGATGCAGAGTGATGCCACTAATGAGAGAAGATAAGCTAACGCATTGAAATCAAAAGTAATTGATGTTCAAAGAATGAAGATGCAACTGAAATGGAAAATTAAATATATATGCGAACATGAAGAAAACCATGGACACTGAGAAGATGAAGAATAAGCGATGCAATAGATGTATATAGGCAAAAACTCAAGGTAGACAAGACATATAGAAGCTTATTTAAGTAGGAAATATAACGCGAGCAAAGAAGCCATGTTGAAGAAATGGACGTCGGCGGAATCGTACAAAAATGTCGCAATGATTTTGGCGACATTACTAAAACTGCAGCTGAGCGTGTTCCAAAAATCCTGACCCCCATTACTGTGCCCAAGCTTGTGGATTGTGGCGATGTCCCCCGCTCTCCTTGGAATATATCAGGGCTCCTGGTTAAGAACCCCTTCTGCCCAGCAGGACAAACTACTATTAGACACAGTAACAGGAGTCAGGGGTTGCGGGGGTGTCCCCTGCTAACCCTTACGGTAATCGGGGGATAAGATATACACTTTTCTTTTTTTTTAAAGGACCTTGCGGCATCAGCACCGCCCCACATAAGTGGGAGGAACTGACACAGCAGGGTTACAAGGATGTCGGCGCCACACACAGGAGTGTGCTGCAATAAAGATAAGTGTGGGAGTCGGTGGGTGGTTTTCAGGATTGTGGGCCGGGGCAGGCAGGCAAAAGTGACCTATCTGATCACTGCGCCGTGCCGTAACTGTAGTCAACATTTTCGTCGGCGGAATTATGGGCGGTGCAGTGATCACATAGATTCGACGTCGGCATCGTATAATAGTAAGCGAGAAGCCTTGAGGATGGAAAAGTAGGCAGAGGTGCTGACAGGCACCGGAATACAAATTTGTGCAAAGCAAAGGATATTTGTTTGGCTCACATCCAAGAATGCTGCAGACATGATTTGAACTCACTTGACAAATGACTTTTGTATGGTTGGCTAGTGAGTTGCAATTTGCATTTTTGCCCCACGATTCTTGCTCCCTCTGGAGATTTTCTAGAGAGGCTCTATCCTAACACTCACCAGGATCATCAATGCGGCTTGATGGGAAAAGTGCCAATGTCAGGTGCTCTGGTTCAGTCTCCCCCTCAGTCACTTCCTTTTACTCCTCTCCCTGATCTTAGAACCTCCTTCCTTTCCTATCTCCCACCATCTCATCTCCCTTCCTTCTCCCTCACTCTTCCTTCTCTCTCTCTCTCTGTCTCTCTGTTTCTTTCTCTCTTTACCCTGCCCTTTCCCTGCCTGTAACTACACTACTCTCCTCCCTCTCACTACAATCCTTTTCTCCCCTTTCAATACACCCCTCTTGTCACCTCACACTGCACCCTTCTCACCTCTCACTACACCCCCCTCTCCTCAACTCTCACTACACCCCCTTTCTTTATCTACACCATACCACATTCTCTCCCTATCTCTTACCACTACCTTCACCCCCTTTCTGCTTCAATATGTTCACACATCTACTCACATTACTGCTATACACTTTCCCCACATCCTCCTTCCATACATTCTTTCTATCACTCTCACTCTCTCCATAATTCCCTCTACAATTTCTCTCCCTCTTTCTTTCTCTCGCTCCCCCACCTTTTACACAGTCTCCCATCCTCACTCTACACACACACGCACGCAGGTACGTACACACACACAGACAGACAGACACACACACACACACACCTAGTACCTCTCTCTCTCTCAAATATCTCACCTGCTTTCTGCTCCAATTCCACCATCAACTCTCCAGCGCTCAGCTTCTCTGTCTTCCTCCATCTGGTCTCTTGTTATTTTTATTATCATTAGGATATTTATTGAGCGCAGACAGAGCATTGCAAAGCAATGGTGCACTTTGCAAATCATAGGGGAAGGACACAGTGAGGGAAGCAGAGATAAAATGGAGTTAACAATGGGGGAGGTTGGGAGTGGGCAATTTGGCAGCAAGTGATCTACAAGCAACCATGGGAGCAAACAGTGCCGATCAGATCATCTAAGTCTCAGGTGGGGTGGAGAGTGTCTTGACGTATGTTTTAGGGAGGAGCCATTCCTTGAATAGGAGAATCCTGAGCTCCTTCCTGAAATGTAGAAATCAGGGGGTGAGTCTGGAGTTGACAAGGAGGAGGCTCCAGAGTCTTAGGATGTAGGCAGAGAAGGCCGGTCTTCTGGTACCTTACTTTCTTGACCGGCAGAGTTCAGTCTGCCCATGTGCTTACTTATGTTGGATCGTAGGCCTCCAGTGATGCTAAGCTTCTCACTTAGATAGCTTGGGGACTTCAGGATGACATCCTTGTAGATGATGCAGCAGGATTTGAAGATATGTGCTTGAAGCGGTGCCAGTGCAGTTTGATAAGAGTCAGGGTGATGTGGTTGAATTTGCAGAGTTTTTTGGTCCACCTTCCCACCTCCCGATCCCACCCCTGCAACACACACTCTCCCTCTCTTTCTGCCTCTTTTTATACTGTGTTCCTGCTGGTTCTGTCTCCTCCTCCCTTTCCCTTGGCTGCATTGCTCACCTAACTTTAGGCACCAATCTGTGTGTGATTTTTCCCCAGAGACTTTGTTACGCGGGTGATATGCTTTAAGCAACCTTCTAAACCCTTCCTCCTTTTGCAACATGGTTTTGCTTCCCATGTCTTATTGTGTGGTAGGAGCCAAGGCCTCAGACTGCTCGTTCTCCCTGTGGCTGTCACCATTTTCTAGTGAGTTTTGTTGTCAATTCGGTTTGGGCAAGTGGTTTATGTGTCTCTACGGTCACCCTATACCCTCTCCTCACTCCCAGTATATTTTCCGTTGCCCCACCATTCACCTGGGATTTGTTTGGTGTTGGCAGGTTGTGTGTCTCATTTCTTTCTGGTTGGGACATTCCCAGTCCATTCACTGGATTGTCCCGGGTCCATTCTCCTGGATCTAGTCCACGTTTTCTTGATTGCTCCCATGTGCCTACTGAAAGCTATTGTTCTGAAGCAAAACAAACAGAACACAGGCTAGAAAGAGCACTGGTAGGCATTATGTGAGAAAAAGCAATACCATTAATGACAATCATGGCACCCCTGTGGTTTCAGAGACTGGGCTCCCCCATCTCCCACTCCCTGTAACTGTGACAGGGTTTGTTCTAGATTTTATCCAGGTGAGCCTCCTGCCCCAGTTTGGGAGTAGTCCCTGGCCTCGCATGACAAGTTTATGACCCTGATCCTATCACATACCTCCACCCCAGTATTTGCTCGGGTAGGCCGGCCATGACCATCATTGGGACTATGAGGAGTTGTTCTAGCACCCACATTTCCACCTTTGCCTGGGGATAAATGTTGACGTCCCTCGGAACACCAGTGTTTTGGGGCCAGAGCTCCGGGAAGAAATGTTCTGGGGCTATTACGTAGGGCTGAATGCCTGTTTTCTTGCTTCCTGGTTCCAATAAGACATTATTCGATATTCTTTAGACTACAACCGGGAGGATGTGTTTCTGGTCTGCCTTTCCACAGTATTTTCATAAATCCCAGGGACTCTAAGGCCTTGTTTTCTTCCAAAGCCTGCTACTTTTGAGGAAGAGGTGTAGTTTTATACTTTGGTATTGTTTAGGTAGGTGTCCCACCGATGTCTTCTGGTTGGGCTTCTGCCAGTTCTACCATTGCTAGGTCTTGTGAGAACAGCGGGTATTGGACTTCTCTTTGCTCTATCACTGTTTCGCCACCTCCTGTCTCTGGCGTCCCGCTGATCTCCAGAAATGCATGGTATGCCAACCCAGACACGTTCTTGTTCTCTTTTCATTCTCTGCCATCTTACAGATTCTTGCCTTGGCGTTTCTTCTGATCCTGAAGTTGGGATGTCCTCAGAGTCTGCTAGTCACATCCTGAGGTTGGGTCCTGGATGAAGTTGCAAGGTCGGTCTGAGTTTTCTCATGCCTTAATGATGGCTTCCCGCTTCCACTTCTGTAACCCAACCCCTGGGATAAGGCAGGGAGCAATGAAGGGAGAGTGGTAGACATAACTGACACAGGACCACACTATAAAAGGCGACAGGAGAGGCAGAGAGAGAGTGTGAGAGAGAGAGAGAGATAGTGTGTGTGTGTGTGTATGTGTGCGTGTGTGTGTGTGTGTGTGTGTGTGTGATGAATGATAAAGAAAGAAAGAAAGATAGGGAGAAAGAGAGAGAGAGAGAGAGACAGAGAGAGAGAGAGAGAGAGAGAGAGAGAGAGAGATAGTGTGTGTGTGTGTGTGTGTGTGTGTGTGTGTGTGTGTGTGCGTGTGCGTGTGTGTGTGTGTGATGAATGATAAAGAAAGAAAGAAAGATAGAAAGCATAGAGAGTGCAAGAGTGCAAGGCGGCAATGGGAGTAGAGGTGAGTGCAGAAAGGGGGATGAAGGTAGTGGTAAGTGATAGATGAGAGAGTGTGGTAAGTCACCAGTAGGGAAGAGGGGTGGAGTGAGAGGTAAGAAGAAGGGTGCAGGGAGAGGTGAGAAGAGGCATGCAGTGAGAGATGTGAATGAGAGTGTAGTGAAAAGTGAGAAGATGGGTGTGGTGAGAGGTGAGAAGGGTGTAGTGACCGGTAAGGCAAAGGGGGGGGGGTTAGATAAGGAGAGAGGGAGAGAGATGGAGTGAGGGAGATAGAGTGAGAGAGAAAGAGAAGGGATTAAAAGGTTGTGGGAAGACCCGATGGAGTTGGGAGATGGGAGAAAGGAAAGGAAGGAGGTAGTAAGATCAGGGAGAGGAGTGAATTGGAGCGCTGGAGGGTGAGACCAAACCAGAACATCTGAGATTTGCACTATGCCATAAATAGCTATCAAATAATATTCTGAACATTCAGATATCTATTCATCCTGATTCATGCAGAGCTTAAATCAATTGCACTTTCTTCATTAGCCACAATTACAATCCTGAGGAGTGTTAGGGTTGGGCCTTTCTGGAAAATCCAATGAGGGAGCCAGATAGATAAGGTTGCTGCCTCAAGGCCCTCACTTTCAGCTAGCATTATGTGTTACTGAATTAATAGTTGGGAAAACCTGGGATTTGGGGTCATCTGGGATAGTGCGGTAAAGCCCACAAGAGACGAGATAGGGCCACCCATTAGTATACCCGCCCCCACACCTTTCAAGCCTGGTGCAATATATTTTACCATACAGGTCTTGTGGGATGTTTTTACCCATGCATCCAAGCCCTACCTCAAAAACTGTGCAGTACTGACATGGAAAACATCATGATGGCCAGAGCTTCCCAGAAAATGCCCAGGGAAGTGCATGAAGAATAGGCTGCCACCCATTTTGCCGATGTTATGGGCACAGAAGGGCACTGCCTAAAACCACCATTGGACTACCCATACAGTAGTCTGAAACCATTGGGAATGGCAATGCTGACTGCTAAAAGCAACCTAGAATTGTGGGGAATTCATTTTCTTAAATCCCAAAAAGGGGTGCAGTACCAGTACTCACCACTATCAGAAAGCCGGCGTTTTAAAACCACCAGATTTTGTTTAAAACTGAATAAATGAACCCCAGGCAAGCCAAAGAAAGACTTACTGAGAGGTGGATACAATCTAAAGTTATATTCTGAAGTGACTCGAAGGTTTATAACAAGACTGGCTGAGCTGTGGATTTCAGCAGTTTAAGTAAATTTGGACTGAAAGACACTAAAAACCTAAATGTTTAAAAGAAATGAGTGACCTACTTTTGAGTGTCACATAGGTTGCAATTGTTTAAATGTCATAGTCTTAAACTTAGAATCAGAATCCTTGCTGCATATGTAAAAAATTGTCTTGACTTAAACTGGGGAACAAAAGTGACATTAGCTGGGGCCTGGCTTAAGGAACTGAATTCTGCCCACCAGCTACCCCCGACAGGAGTTGAGACTTGCACAACAGCTGTGTTCCCAGGCCTATCTGCCTTTTGCTGCTCCCACCAAAAGGGATATGACACTTCCCTGATTGAATTACCTGGGCTCTGCAGGAAATTGAACAAAGCCCTGTCCTGACTCAGGCAAATGTTTTATTATGGGGGCCGTAAAAAGTGGCTTCCTCCTGGAAGTAAAGGGGAGGAGCACTGCCTGTGAGAGCAAGCTGGCTTGGCAGAACTGGAAAAACCAGAAATTCAACCTTGTGCTGGGGGGAAACCACACCCCTGTAGCCAGAATATGGTTTTAGAAAAAGATGAATAAATCATAGAGCGGACTTGTGAAAATTATTTAAATGATACCATAATTCTTGTGATTTTTCTGCCCACATTTTAAGAGGTTTTTAGAACCGGTGGCATGATCTGGGGGCAAGCTAGCAGTTAAGAGGGTATTACTGAAAATGTATGCATGTTAAAAATCTGACACTTCATCAATTAATGTCCATACTCCTTGCGCACATGTGTGTAAATTTGGGGTAATGTGCGATATTGCGAAACCAGTTAAAAAGTGCAAATGTCACCATTTCTGATTGCAAGCTCCCAGGAAGAGCAGATTTGGACAGGGTATACCTCCTGTGATATGTGATGGGTGCATGTAATTTTAAACAAATGTGTACCTGTGCAAATATGTCTTTTGGGTCAAAATATAGATTGTGTGTAATTTGACAGGGGTGGGTTCTCTGTACCATAAACAGACCTCATCATGATGACACTTCATTTCATTCCCCCAATCAAGGGGAAGAGGATAAAGTGGCCAATGACAAGTGGATAGGGGTAGAGCCTAGTGATGCTGCACACACACCCATTTTCAAAACACATAAAAGCAGACAGTCAGGACAGATAGGGACCTTCAAATCCATTTGCTGCGGGACGCTCTGCCGGGAAAATCCGTACTTTACCTCCATCAACCTTCAGAGAGCCAACATAGAGACTTCAATCTATCCACCTTCAGAGACCAAGACTTTACTTCAGAATTTGTAGCAGAGAGGTCAACTACAAGCTAAATCCCTCCTTAGCAGGCCTAAAATCACTGCCACTATCACAGCCAGTCGAGCTGTTTGAATTCTTTGCAAGAACCCTTGCCATTTGCCAGAGAGCAGTGTTGTATCCAGAGAGAGACCAGCTGAACCGGAGACCGCTGTATCCGGACTCACAGACCTGATCAGAACCAGAGACCCAGACCAGACCAGCAGAGTAGAGCTGACCCAGACGCTGTGCGCAGAAACCGTCCGTGGCGAGTGAAGAAAACCTGGCCAGATCCGTGGCGAAGCCCATTTATTTCAAAAATATATTGTGAGTACCCAGCAAACTGTGCAGAACCCAATCTCTTAGTTAAAATAATCTAATGCAAGCTATTTTAACTTGAGTAAAGCTGTCACCTGTCATTTTCTAGTTGCTAGCTGTCACTTGTCTTTTTGAACTTTAACATTTCAAATCTGAAAAAGACCTTTACCATATCGCTCATAACTCCGTAACCGTTTGTGCTAGAGACTTGCAGTAACTTTCCTCTGAAAGCTGGGAACCGTGGCTTTTCTACGAACCTAGAACCGCATTCCTATTCCATACACTTTTGCCGCAATCGCGAAAAACGCACTCGCGAATTTGCCGCGATTTGCAAAATTTCTTCACGTGTGAAAACAGCAGTTTTCTTGCTTTCATTTGCCAAAAATTCCTTTAACCTGCTAGTTACTCCTAGATCCTTGCTAAAGTGAGCCTGAACTCATCCCAAGTATATTTCACTCACCCTGAACCTCCTAGAGGGAATTAAAAGCATTTCAGCATATTCCTCACTTCATTGCCAGCACATATAAAAGGATTTTGGGCCTGTGTTTCCAACTTCTGTAGTGTAAGCTTGCTGGGGTGAACTGAATTACATTTGATTGCATTTCTGAGAACTGTGTGCTTTCCTTCCATTTCCTTGCATTGCATAAAGGGGGGAGGGGATTGCCAGAGAAAAGTGATTACATTGTTTTGTTGAACGCATATTGAGTATTTTCTGTACTGCATTTTCATTCCACCTTGCATCCATTTGAAACCATAAAGTATTGTTGCTATCTTATCCATCCTATAACCACTCATCATTGATTATAAAGAAGTGTGCTAGTGCCAGACTATTCATTATTGATTACTGCTCAGATTCAGTGTGATATTCAATTATTAATTTATTATAAAGCGTGATCTATATATATATTGTTTAAATTATCAAATAAACCTTTTAAATTGCAAAACAGAACTACTTCTTGGCTCAGTGGGGTCAGGGGGATTCCTAGAGAGGGGTGTTTTATATGGGTAGTCATCCAGAACGCATGAACTGGACATAAAGATATATTAATAAGGGTTTCCATTCAGTATCCCAGACTAGGCATTGACTTAGCTGTAGTGTTGAATTGAATCCTCTTACAAATTGGGGGCTCGAGCGGGACGTTTGGGTTAGATCTATCACTTGTGCAGATTAATACAGTGTGCCAGCTGACCAGATAAACATATCCGGTCGGATCACCACGCTGTGTTACGCTGTAAAGCACTCCTCAAAGGAACGCTCTAAGGAAAAGGTCTGTTTTGCAAAAATAAAATACAAACTTCTGTAAGTCAGGAAGGAACTCAAATTCCAGAATGACGACCTTAGTAGTCATGAAAATAGCCAGAGAGCACTTCTTACATAAGTTATTTGTGAGAGGTGAGTGGACTCACCAGGACCGCATGGTCTGGTTGCAGGCCATCACGCAACAGGTCACGGAAACAGGGTCAGATATATGGAGAGATCAGGGTCCCTTACATGTGGCCCTGAGTGAACTATACATGGCTCCTAAAGCTAAGGATGAACAAGACAAGATGGTTAGGATAGCGGCATACCTGTACCTATATATGGGAGACATGCAGGATAAATGTACTGAAAGCCAAGATCTGGCGAATAAGCGACAGATGGCGTTAGAGAAGGTCCAATCTGACCTGGTCTCTTCTGAGCAGAGGCTGCAGGGGAGCCAGGAGTCAGAAAATGATAGTAGGCAGTATATCATTAAAATAAAAGAGGACATGGATATACTGCAACAGGAAAAGAGAGACCAGGATACCGGAATTCTGGCTTTGCAGAAGGAACGCCAAGACAGTTTGGACTCCCTACTGCAGAGCCAGAAAAAGCTGGAGCAACAGATCAATTTCAACAGGGCATGCACAGAGCAGGTAGCCACCCTGCAAATCCAACTAGACAGAGAGAAAGAGGAGAGCAATAAACTGATCCTGAAAGACCTGGATACCCAGGCAGAGTTTGATCAGGAGCGCCAGAAAGCTGGTGCCTTCCAAAGGCAAAGGGACGACCTGGCGTCACAAATTCAAGCTCTTGGTCAGGAAAGGGACACCTTAGGCCAGGAAGTCTGCCACTTAAGGAGAAAAATGGAAGAAAATCACCTGGCCCACCAGGGACTGGGTGACCTCCAAAAAGAACACCAGGACTTGCTAGAGCACACCAGGAGGGTGGAGGAGGCTCTGGCAAGACAGGAGCAGGCCAATAGGGACACAGCTCAGGAGGTAACCCTCCTGCAGCAAAGACTGTCCCAGTGCTCCAGGACCAATCAGGAAATGCAGAGAGAGAATGAGGCTCTCTGCCAGCACAATGATAGACTCCAACAACAGGTAGTGATGCAGGAGAGACTGATAGAGTCTAGTAAGGCCTTAACTGAGGAACTGAAGGCGCAGGCTCTTGTATTGCAACAGGGAGCAGGGGCGGATAGAGATGAGGTTCGCTGGGAAAGAGAAACTCCTGAGCATAACCCCAGGAGCCCTAGTACCAGAGGCCTTTATTTCTCTCAGTCCCTGGACTCTGCCACCCCCATGTCCCCTGGCGCACATGAGCACAGGGCCACAGGGATGGCAGATTACTATCCAGCCAGAAGCATGGGGCTCATAGGCCAGTACCACCCAGGAATGGAGGGGCGGGCATCCGGGTATGGGCACCCAAGCACAGTGCAATTTGATGGGGAACCCCAGGTGAGTAGGCCCATTAAGGGCATCCTGAAAACCTCTGCCCAGTTAGGTCAGTGGGGGGGGTACCCATCAAATCCTGGCAGCAAGGAGGGATCTGAAGACTCCTCTGAGCGGTACAGGACACAGGAGACCAGGTCCCCACATTCTGCCAGCCATTCCCAGGCTTGCAGAATCCGGGAAAACCTGGAAGAACAGACGGGAACCTCTGGGAGCAGTGCCTCTGAGTCAGAAGATGAATGGACCAGGGTTACCCGGACCAAAAGGGCCAATAAGACAAAAAGGGCCTTGATTAAGGACCCATTGAAACAGATTAAGGCAATCAGGAGTGTCATCACGCCTTATCACAAGAACGCCAAGTACTCTGTTTGGGAACACTTGGAGCTCTATGAGCAAATGATAGAGACTTTTCATTTGAAGGACAGCCAAAGCTGTATCCAATATGTAAAGTGGACATTCTCCCCAGAGTACTCCAGTTTCTTTGCAGGGCTGGAGGACCAAAATCATTCCAGGTGGTCCACCTTTAGGCGGCCATATAAAAACATTTTTCTGTTCACAGAAATCCCCAAGAGGCTCGCAAGGCAGCCTACAATTTGAAGTGTGGGGAGGATCAGGCCCCACAAGAGTTTGTGCAAGAACTGAAACGTGCCTTTGCGCAGACCACCAGAAGGGTGCGCACGGATAGCAGAGAATTTATTAATACGTTTTTCCATGCCTTGCCCAAATACATAATGACCCAGCTCGTGAGAGATTTTCATGAGAAAAGATCTTTAGAATGGGTCATTGAACAAGCCACCCGCATCTACGAGGTGCAGAAACCAGTGGAAAACAAAAACCAGCCCAAAAACCCCAAAACTAACAGCACCCCTGCTGCTGCCAAGGTGGCAGAGGTAAAGGTCACCCCCGTTTTAGAGTTGGAGATGGGGGGGCCTAAAAACCTACCTGCACCTAATAATGCTTGGCCCAGAAGATCCTCGGGCCAGTCACAGACAGGGAGCCAAGGAGGCAGCCCCACAAATGGGGTCCCTCGCTCTCCTGATTATGTAAGTCCCTGTTACAAGGGAAATCGACCCATCCTGGGTTATGTGTGGACTCCTCCAGCCCAAGGGGGGGGGATCCGGCCAAGCACCTAACCCAGGGAACTTCCCTACTAACTTAACCCAGGAGGGCAGAAATTCTCCAAATCCTGGGCAGAACTTCTTCCCCAGGTATCCACCCAATTTCCAACCCCAAAATCCTCCACCCTTCTTTCCCCAATTCCCTGAGCCCAGACAACCGAATCCGGGAGAGGGGAGGCCAAGGGTGGAGGGGTATCCAAATCTTCCCAACCAGGGGTACTACCAAAGAAGAGATAGCTACCCTTCCCGGGATCAGCCCAGGGGAGAAAACAGGGCCCCGTATCAGCCTGAGCGGGTTTCCCAGTTAGAGCGCCAGGTCCAAAATATGGCACGGGATCTGGGTCAAATACTGAGGGCACAGCAGAACCCCCAGATGGGCATGCCAGTACAGAACGTACCCAACTCTGGACCTGGTGCTCCAGAACAATGACGGGGGCAGCACCCCGATAACTCACCGGTTCCCAGGGAGGAGGCACAAGGGGAAGGGGGGTGTAAAGCCTTGGAGGAAGCTTCCTTCCTCACTTGTAAACAGCCCCTGGAAACCCAGGAACCGGAAACAAAATCTCTTGCCCCTGAAAGTCTGCCTCCTAAGGAGCAGAGGGGGGGTAGGAGAAACAAAAGACCCAAACAGACTCAGTTTGAGGAGGAGGTACAGATCTTCCAATTTGAGGGAGAGGGATCCTCAGAAGATCCTGGGAAAAGGATCTTCTCCTTCAGAGAGGGGGGAACTCCTCCCAAAGAAAAATGGGTCCCTAGGGATGCAAATCCAGACTGGGGAGATGTGGAGACTGAGCTACCGCCGCCCACCATCTCATCCCAGAACCAACAGCAAGAAAATCCCCTGGTTCAAACCCATCCTGGTGACTGCCTCCAAAAAGGGGGGGGCGGCCCAGAACTGGAGCCAGGGGAACCCACAATGGCTCTGAACTCCAGTTGCCAACTTTTTCATTCAGATTCCCAAGGCTCTCCACAGAATTCTGCCAAAATCTCTTCTCTAGCAATGTCCAAAACCAGAAAGCTAGCCCACCAGTTGTCCAAAAATGTGCATTATCTGTGCCCCCTTGAGGAGAAGGAGGGAAGATATTATGCCCCGGTACAAGTACAGGGGCAGGGTACAATTTTAGCGCTGGTGGACACGGGATCTCAAGCTACCCTTCTGTCCAGAAGGGCCTTTGATGAACTGAATGCAGGAAGGGGAGAGAATGACCAAATTCCTCTCACCTCTCTTCCTGGACAACTCCAGAACTTTGACGGGAAGGAAATTCCCGTTGAGGGGACTGCAGACTTGGACATTAAGATCGGGCGACACAAGGTGAAACACCCGGTCATAGTAGTGACTCCAGAGGGCACCCCTTGTTTACTAGGGAATGACCTCCTGAGAAGGTTGTCATCCCTAATAGATTGCGTAAACAAGGTCCTCTGGACCCAGACTAGCCGACCAATAAAATTAAAACAGAGTGTCAACCATGTTAGTTTAAACGGCACCTGCCACATGATTGAACAAAAATCTGACCAAGTAGAATTTCACTTCCAGAATAGCCAAATTCCAGACGTGACAGTAATAGCAGTAGGACAACAGACTGGTGATGGAGGGTCCTCTCTATTTCTGAAAATCAACCTTCCTTCCAGTCTAAAGTGGTACTCCACGCTGGAAGGAAACACTCTGAGATTCTATACTAATCCACAATCAGAAACTCCCACTCCTATAGTCCAGAAAGATGTGAAATCAGCTCAGAGCCTGGCTGATATTCAGCAAATTGGAGAGCAGTTGTTCATCCCTGTTCAGTTAAATGATGGGAAGGACTCTGTTCTCGCTCGAGTGTGTGTGAACAACGGTAAGAGCTTCATCAGCGAAGCCATGTTCCGCCAACTCCCAAAAGATCCAGCCATTCCCACATTCAAACTGATAGACAAATGGGAAATGGACCTGGAAGCGCCTAATTCCAAACATCTCCTGCCAAGCAGGTGTATGCTCAAAATCTCCATTGGCAACAAGAGCATAGTCCATAATTGTTGGGTCGTGCGAGATGTCACTGCCGCCTTTTACTTAGGCAGTGACATTCTCAATCGCTTTGCCATTAGTTTGGACCTAATAAACTTCAAAGCTTGGTCCCGATTAGCGGATAATCCCATGGGCTTTGATGATCCAGAAAAAGCATTTAGGTCAGCTCAATTGCTACCTTATGCAGTTGAAATTCAGTTCAAAGAGGAATTCACCATCCCAGAAAGTACCCGACAATTCTCCCTGGAAGTGAAAGTTAAAAGAGGACAATATTTGCAAAACCCTGATGCTTACATACATCTAAACGCTTCTCCCCAACAGCAAGGGTTAGGGGTAAACCCAACACCATTAGTCAACATAGAACATGACACCATTCCAATAGAGGTGGATAACAGCGACTTAAAGAGTATTACTCTAGCCGCAGGCACCATTATTGGAATGGCGGTTGATGACCGACATTTTTCCATAGATTTAGGTAATGAACTGTTAGGGCCAATCCCCAAGGACTGCTTTGACAGTGACAGTGATGACAATACAACACCAGACAGGATTTTTACCCGGCATGGGGGGAACTTCCTGGTGTACACTTCTTGCCCTTATGGTAAGGAAGATGTGACTTGTGACTTCAGGAGGGATGAGGTTATTTTCCAGGTCCATGAGGGCTGCCTTTCCCACCTGAAGCCTCCAGTCCAAATCAGCACTCTGACCAGGGACTTCTCCACCCAGCTGGAGGAGGCCGCTGAAATAGCCAAACCAGAAGTCTTTCCAGGCTTCAGGCAGATGGTGGAAGAGAGAGTCAACCTAGCTGATGCCTGTGTGACTCTGGAACAAAAGCAAAAGTTGAAACAAGTTTTCTTGGATTTCCAAGATCTCTTTGCGGTAGACTCATATGACTGTGGTCGCACTGACATCCACACAACAACAATCCCCACGGACCCTGGCATGACTCCTGTGTTTGTGAAACAATATCGCTTGCCTCTCGCATCAATGGAGTCCCTTACTGAAATAATTAAGAACCTTGAGTCCCGGGGAATAATCCGTCCAGTCCACAGCACCTTCAATAATCCGGTGCTGGGAATATTAAAGCCAAACGGCCAGTGGAGACTCTGCGCCGACCTCAGGGAGCTCAACAAACGGGTCCATACTTCCCGATGGCCTCTGCCCTACATTGACCAAGGGCTGGCCCAGATCCAGGGGTCACAGGTATTCACTGCAATAGACCTGACCAATGGATACTGGACCGTGCCGGTCAGTAGGGAGGACCAATACAAGCTGGCTTTTACCTTTGGGGGCCAGCAGTACACATGGACCCGGACTCCCTTCGGATACCTTAACTCCGGTAATGAGTTCAATATTTTCCTACATAAGGCCATGCCCGACCTGGGTGCGAGGGGTAACCTGGCTTATGTAGATGATGTCCTCATCAAAAGTTCATCTGTGGAGGAACACATAGCGTAGATCCGTTATGTTCTGACCCAGTTGAGGGCCGCCGGAGCAAAACTTTCCTTTCAGAAAGCACAGTGGTGTAGAACCCGTGTTAATTTCTTGGGGCATGAGATTACTCCTCAGGGTCTCTGTCCCCAGGAAAAGAAAGTGGAAGCACTTCAGAAACTGAAAGCACCCACAACTCTGCGGGAACTAAGGAGCCTCCTTGGACTGACTAATTACAGCAGAAAGTTCATTGAGGGCTACGCAGAGATCACCAGACCCCTGATTCATCTCCTGAAGGGGGGGGGGGGTCAAGTGGGAATGGGGTCCAGAACAATCCGAGGCAGTAAGACAACTCAAAAGAAGCCTCTCACAAGCGCCTTGCCTAGCTTACCCTGTCAGAAACAAGGAGTTCTTCCTGGAGACGGGGTTCTCTAATACGTTCTTGACAGCAGTATTATACCAAAAGCATGACAAGGTCAATAAAGTAATCTCCTATGCGAGCAAAACTTTATCCTCTGTGGAGGAAAAATTAAACGATTGTGAGAAGGCACTCCTGGCAACGGTGTGGGCATTGAAGAATTACCGCCCGTTTATCCAGGGGGAACACATCATAGTGGAGACTCCACACCAGCCTCTGCAATATCTCCAAAGTGACAGAATCCGGCCCGGAAATGTGAGTAATTCCCGAATTACTTCCTGGATTCTGTCAATGCAAGGCTTTCCTGTGGAGGTCAGATATGGCCAAAACAAGAAGAGTCCCCTCGCGCAAGGTCTGGCTGACTTGCATGATTGTGCCAGAGAAAACTGTCTCGAGGACGAAAGTCTAAAAATAAAGGACAACATGGAGGCATACGTTAATTCCCCACACAAAGTCTTTGACGAAGACAAGTGTGAGGGAATGCCCACTGTCTATGTGGATGGATGCTCTTACCATGTTGACAACAACGGGGAGAAAGAACTGGTGGCCGGCGTAGGGAATGCATGGGTGAATGAGTCCCCAGAACCCTCCGCTGGATACAAAATTGGTCCCCGAAGTAGTCAGGTGGCAGAATTGATGGCGGTGCATAAGGCCATCCTCTTTGCTGTCCAGCATCAACTCCACGAACTGGTCATAATCACAGATTCGGATTATGTACGGAATGGGTTCGTGGAGCACCTGGTTAATTGGAAAACCAGAGACATGTTATGTGCTAACAACAAACCCTTGAAACATGGGAAGTTGATCCAAAACATTGATGATCTGGTCACCTCGAATGAGATGACCATCTATTGGAAAAAGATCAAGGGTCATTCCAAAGTAGAGGGACCAGACAAAACTGGAAATGACCTAGCTGATCAGCTGGCCAAAACCGGGGCCATCAAGGGGATCTAATTGAGATTGAGTCCCTGTTGGGGGAAATCCAGGTCATTGCTATCACTAGGTCCCAGACAGATGCTCACAACGACCTTTCAATTGCACAATGGAGTAAGGAGACCCCTGATGCTGATTTGATTACCGCTCAGAAGGGGGATCCAATAATTGGTAAATTTTACCAGCACCTTGAGGACCCTGAGAACTTTCCCCTGACGGATACCGATTACATTGAGAAAGAGGACCTAAGGGTGTTGATGAAATGTCCAAAAATGTTCCGGATCCAAGACGGTTTGCTGGTAAGGAAATCCAAAGCTGGCCACGATCAGTGGGTGGTTCCTACCTCATTCCGAAGCCTGATGTTAAGTCACGCCCATGATGCGGCCACCGCCGGTCATAGGGGGTTTCACACAAAATTGGAAATCTTAAGAGAGGTTGCATACTGGCCACACATGGGGCAGGACCTCGACCAATATTTGAAGGGTTGTCTTGTGTGTGCACAATTTCAGCCATCATCCCTCACGCACCGTGCGCCTCTCCAAAAGAGGGGGATGACACTGCCATGGTCAGATTTACAAATCGACTTTGTAGGCCCTGTGATTCGCTCTGCTAGGGGGAATAAGTACATGTTGACTGTGACATGCTTGTTTACCAAGTGGGTGGAATGTCTCCCAGCCCCAAACTGCAAGGCAGAAACGGCAGCTGCCTTGATGATTAACCACATCTTTTCCCGTTTCGGTCTACCTCAAAGGATTGAGTCAGACAGGGGTAGCCACTTCACCAGTGAAGTAATGACAAAGATGTGGGAGATACTGGGGGTCAAAAGGAAGTTGCATATTGCTTACCGGCCAGCTTCTTCTGGGGCAGTAGAGAGATATAACCGAACCATTGTGAGCATATTAAAGAAGTTTGTGGCAGATTCTGGGCCAAGTTGGGATATCCGATTACCTCTGGTCCTAATGGCCATCAGATCTACCCCTTCATCTGCAACCAAAATGTCACCATTTGAGTTGATGACTGGGCGCAAGATGGTGCTTCCTCAGCATTTGCTCTACAGGACCCAAGAGCAGACACTGATAAATGCCTCCACAACCCATGAGTATGTGGAGAATTTAAGGAAACACCTTCAACATGCTTTTGCTTATGCTCAGCGGAATCTAGAAAGATCAGCTGATAGCATGAAGACCCACTATGACCTGAAGACTTCCAGGAAGGAATATCAGGTGGGGGACCGGGTCTATCTATACAATTTCCAAAGGAACCAGGCCAAACAGCGAAAATGTTTGCCTACATGGAAGGGACCCTTTCAGATTATAGACAAAATCTCCCCTGTGGCCTATAAGATCCGCATCCCCAAAGGCGGTTTGGCAGAGGGGGAAGACAAGTGGGTCCATATAAACCAGTTGAAGTGTTGCCATCCCAGGCACACTCTGCAACAACTGGAGGAATCCTCTGGAATCCTAGAGGGTACTGTCTCAGATTAATTCAGTTCTAACTTAAAATATCCTACATATCGCCTATCAAATTCTGAGTTTCTCAATGTGGGTGTTTTCGTTTTTGAATGCAAAAAGAAATGTGCAGGTTCATGTGTTTTGACTATAAATTTATATGCCACCCCACTATATCAATGGTGGGGAGAAATGTCCATGAATAGGTATTGCCGCTCTTCCTTTGTCGTCCTAGGAGAAAGAAAACCTGGAGACGGGCCAAGGAGGACGATCCGGAGACCGGGAGCAGAGACGCAAGGGGCCCAGAGTACCGCCCAATATTCCCATCAGGACCGGCGAGGAGAACCGATCGATCAGTACCGGATGGAGGAAAAGATGCTGAACTGTGCCATCTATTGGAAAAAGATGAGGAAACATCCCAGGTCTTGCGAGTTCCATCATTGAAACAGAATGGCCATCGCAAGAGGGGGGCTTGTGGGATGTTTTTACCCATGCATCCAAGCCCTACCTCAAAAACTGTGCAGTACTGACATGGAAAACATCATGATGGCCAGAGCTTCCCAGAAAATGCCCAGGGAAGTGCATGAAGAATAGGCTGCCACCAATTTTGCCGATGTTATGGGCACAGAAGGGCACGGCCTAAAACCACCATTGGACTACCCACACAGTAGTCTGAAACCATTGGGAATGGCAATGCTGACTGCTAAAAGCAACCTAGAATTGTGGGGAATTCATTTTCTTAAATCCCAAAAAGGGGTGCAGTACCAGTACTCACCACTATCAGAAAGCCGGCATTTTAAAACCACCAGATTTTGTTTAAAACTGAATAAATGAACCCAAGGCAAGCCAAAGAAAGACTTACTGAGAGGTGGATACAATCTAAAGTTATATTCTGAAGTGACTTGAAGGTTTATAACAAGACAGGCTGAGCTGTGGATTTCAGCAGTTTAAGTAAATTTGGACTGAAAGACACTAAAAACCTAAATGTTTAAAAGAAATGAGTGACCTACTTTTGAGTGTCACATAGGTTGCAATTGTTTAAATGTCATAGTCTTAAACTTAGAATCAGCATCCTAGCTGCATATGTAAAAAATTGTCTTGACTTAAACTGGGGAACAAAAGTGACATTAGCTGGGGCCTGGCTTAAGGAACTGAATTCTGCCCACCAGCTACCCCCGACAGGAGTTGAGACTTGCACAACAGCTGAGTTCCCAGGCCTATCTGCCTTTTGCTGCTCCCACCAAAAGGGATATGACACTTCCCTGATTGAATTACCTGGGCTCTGCAGGAAATTCAACAAAGCCCTGTCCTGACTCAGGCAAATGTTTTATTATGGGGGCCGTAAAAAGTGGCTTCCTCCTGGAAGTAAAGGGGAGGAGCACTGCCTGTGAGAGCAAGCTGGCTTGGCAGAACTGGAAAAACCAGAAATTCAACCTTGTGCTGGGGGGAAACCACACCCCTGTAGCCAGAATATGGTTTTAGAAAAAGATGAATAATTCATAGAGCGGACTTGTGAAAATTATTTAAATGATACCATAATTCTTGTGATTTTTCTGCCCACATTTTAAGAGGTTTTTAGAACCGGTGGCATGATCTGGGGGCAAGCTAGCCGTTAAGAGGGTATTACTGAAAATGTATGCATGTTAAAAATCTGACACTTCATCAATTAATGTCCATACTCCTTGCGCACATGTGTGTAAATTTGGGGTAATGTCCGATATTGCGAAACCAGTTAAAAAGTGCAAATGTCGCCATTTCTGAATGCAAGCTCCCAGGAAGAGCAGATTTGGACAGGGTATACCTCCTGTGATATGTGATGGGTGCATGTAATTTTAAACAAATGTGTACCTGTGCAAATATGTCTTTTGGGTCAAAATATAGATTGTGTGTAATTTGACAGGGGTGGGTTCTCTGTACCATAAACAGACCTCATCATGATGACACTTCATTTCATTCCCCCAATCAAGGGGAAGAGGATGAACTGGACATAAAGATATATTAATAAGGGTTTCCATTCAGTATCCCAGACTAGGCATTGACTTAGCTGTAGTGTTGAATTGAATCCTCTTACAAATTGGGGGCTCGAGCGGGACGTTTGGGTTAGATCTATCACTTGTGCAGATTAATACAGTGTGCCAGCTGACCAGATACACATATCCAGTCGGATCACCACGCTGTGTTACGCTGTAAAGCACTCCTCAAAGGAACGCTCTAAGGAAAAGGTCTGTTTTGCAAAAATAAAATACAAACTTCTGTAAGTCAGGAAGGAACTCAAATTCCAGAATGACGACCTTAGTAGACATGAAAATAGCCAGAGAGCACTTACATAAGTTATTTGTGAGAGGTGAGTGGACTCACCAGGACCGCATGGTCTGGTTGCAGGCCATCACGCAACAGGTCACGGAAACAGGGTCAGATATATGGAGAGATCAGGGTCCCTTACATGTGGCCCTGAGTGAACTATACATGGCTCCTAAAGCTAAGGATGAACAAGACAAGATGGTTAGGATAGCGGCATACCTGTACCTATATATGGGAGACATGCAGGATAAATGTACTGAAAGCCAAGATCTGGCGAATAAGCGACAGATGGCGTTAGAGAAGGTCCAATCTGACCTGGTCTCTTCTGAGCAGAGGCTGCAGGGGAGCCAGGAGTCAGAAAATGATAGTAGGCAGTATATCATTAAAATAAAAGAGGACATGGATATACTGCAACAGGAAAAGACAGACCAGGATACCAGAATTCTGGCTTTGCAGAAGGAACGCCAAGACAGTTTGGACTCCCTACTGCAGAGCCAGAAAAAGCTGGAGCAACAGATCAATTTCAACAGGGCATGCACAGAGCAGGTAGCCACCCTGCAAATCCAACTAGACAGAGAGAAAGAGGAGAGCAATAAACTGATCCTGAAAGACCTGGATACCCAGGCAGAGTTTGATCAGGAGCGCCAGAAAGCTGGTGCCTTCCAAAGGCAAAGGGACGACCTGGCGTCACAAATTCAAGCTCTTGGTCAGGAAAGGGACACCTTAGGCCAGGAAGTCTGCCACTTAAGGAGAAAAATGGAAGAAAATCACCTGGCCCACCAGGGACTGGGTGACCTCCAAAAAGAACACCAGGACTTGCTAGAGCACACCAGGAGGGTGGAGGAGGCTCTGGCAAGACAGGAGCAGGCCAATAGGGACACAGCTCAGGAGGTAACCCTCCTGCAGCAAAGACTGGCCCAGTGCTCCAGGACCAATCAGGAAACGCAGAGAGAGAATGAGGCTCTCTGCCAGCACAATGATAGACTCCAACAACAGGTAGTGATGCAGGAGAGACTGATAGAGTCTAGTAAGGCCTTAACTGAGGAACTGAAGGCGCAGGCTCTTGCATTGCAACAGGGAGCAGGGGCGGATAGAGATGAGGTTCGCTGGGAAAGAGAAACTCCTGAGCATAACCCCAGGAGCCCTAGTACCAGAGGCCTTTATTTCTCTCAGTCCCTGGACTCTGCCACCCCCATGTCCCCTGGCGCACATGAGCACAGGGCCACAGGGATGGCAGATTACTATCCAGCCAGAAGCATGGGGCTCATAGGCCAGTACCACCCAGGAATGGAGGGGCGGGCATCCGGGTATGGGCACCCAAGCACAGTGCAATTTGATGGGGAACCCCAGGTGAGCAGGCCCATTAAGGGCATCCTGAAAACCTCTGCCCAGTTAGGTCAGTGGGGGGGGTACCAATCAAATCCTGGCAGCAAGGAGGGATCTGAAGACTCCTCTGAGCGGTACAGGACACAGGAGACCAGGTCCCCACATTCTTCCAGCCATTCCCAGGCTCGCAGAATCCGGGAAAACCTGGAAGAACAGACGGGAACCTCTGGGAGCAGTGCCTCTGAGTCAGAAGATGAATGGACCAGGGTTACCCGGACCAAAAGGGCCAATAAGACAAAAAGGGCCTTGATTAAGGACCCATTGAAACAGATTAAGGCAATCAGGAGTGTCATCACGCCTTATCACAAGAACGCCAAGTACTCTGTTTGGGAACACTTGGAGCTCTATGAGCAAATGATAGAGACTTTTCATTTGAAGGACAGCCAAAGCTGTATCCAATATGTAAAGTGGACATTCTCCCCAGAGTACTCCAGTTTTTTTGCAGGGCTGGAGGACCAAAATCATTCCAGGTGGTCCACCTATAGGGCGGCCATATAAAAACATTTTTCTGTTCACAGAAATCCCCAAGAGGCTCGCAAGGCAGCCTACAATTTGCAGTGTGGGGAGGATCAGGCCCCACAAGAGTTTGTGCAAGAACTGAAACGTGCCTTTGCGCAGACCACCAGAAGGGTGCGCACGGATAGCAGAGAATTTATTAATACGTTTTTCCATGCCTTGCCCAAATACATAATGACCCAGCTCGTGAGAGATTTTCATGAGAAAAGATCTTTAGAATGGGTCATTGAACAAGCCACCCGCATCTACGAGGTGCAGAAACCGGTGGAAAACAAAACCAGCCCAAAAACCCCAAAACTAACAGCACCCCTGCTGCTGCCAAGGTGGCAGAGGTAAAGGTCACCCCCGTTTTAGAGTTGGAGATGGGGGGGCCTAAAAACCTACCTGCACCTAATAATGCTAGGCCCAGAAGATCCTCGGGCCAGTCACAGACAGGGAGCCAAGGAGGCAGCCCCACAAATGGGGTCCCTCGCTCTCCTGATTATGTAAGTCCCTGTTACAAGGGAAATCGACCCATCCTGGGTTATGTGTGGACTCCTCCAGCCCAAGGGGGGGATCCGGCCAAGCACCTAACCCAGGGAACTTCCCTATTAACTTCCCCCAGGAGGGCAGAAATTCTCCAAATCCTGGGCAGAACTTCTTCCCCAGGTATCCACCCAATTTCCAACCCCAAAATCCTCCACCCTTCTTTCCCCAATTCCCTGAGCCCAAACAACCGAATCCGGGAGAGGGGAGGCCAAGGGTGGAGGGGTATCCAAATCTTCCCAACCAGGGGTACTACCAAAGAAGGGATAGCTACCCTTCCCGGGATCAGCCCAGGGGAGAAAACAGGGCCCCGTATCAGCCTGAGCGGGTTTCCCAGTTAGAGCGCCAGGTCCAAAATATGGCACGGGATCTGGGTCAAATACTGAGGGCACAGCAGAACCCCCAGATGGGCATGCCAGCACAGAACGCACCCAACTCTGGACCTGGTGCTCCAGAACAATGACGGGGGCAGCACCCCGATAACTCACCGGTTCCCAGGGAGGAGGCACAAGGGGAAGGGGGGTGTAAAGCCTTGGAGGAAGCTTCCTTCCTCACTTGTAAACAGCCCCTGCAAACCCAGGAACCGGAAACAAAATCTCTTGCCCCTGAAAGTCTGCCTCCTAAGGAGCAGAGGGGGGGTAGGAGAAACAAAAGACCCAAACAGACTCAGTTTGAGGAGGAGGTACAGATCTTCCAATTTGAGGGAGAGGGATCCTCAGAAGGTCCTGGGAAAAGGATCTTCTCCTTCAGAGAGGGGGGAACTCCTCCCAAAGAAAAATGGGTCCCTAGGGATGCAAATCCAGACTGGGGAGATGTGAAGACTGAGCTACCGCCGCCCACATCTCATCCCAGAACCAACAGCAAGAAAATCCCCTGGTTCAAACCCATCCTGGTGACTGCCTCCAAAAAGGGAGGGGCGGCCCAGAACTGGAGCCAGGGGAACCCACGATGGCTCTGATCTCCAGTTGCCAACTTTTTCTTTCAGATTCCCAAGGCTCTCCACAGAATTCTGCCCAAATCTCTTCTCTAGCAATGTCCAAAACCAGAAAGTTAGCCCACCAGTTGTCCAAAAATGTGCATTATCTGTGCCCCCTTGAGGAGAAGGAGGGAAGATATTATGCCCCGGTACAAGTACAGGGGCAGGGTACAATTTTAGCGCTGGTGGACACGGGATCTCAAGCTACCCTTCTGTCCAGAAGGGCCTTTGATGAACTGAATGCAGGAAGGGGAGAGAATGACCAAATTCCTCTCACCTCTCTTCCTGGACAACTCCAGAACTTTGACGGGAAGGAAATTCCCGTTGAGGGGACTGCAGACTTGGACATTAAGATCGGGCGACACAAGGTGAAACACCCGGTCATAGTAGTGACTCCAGAGGGCACCCCTTGTTTACTAGGGAATGACCTCCTGAGAAGGTTGTCACCCCTAATAGATTGCGTAAACTAGGTCCTCTGGACCCAGACTAGCCGACCAATAAAATTAAAACAGAGTGTCAACCATGTTAGTTTAAACGGCACCTGCCACATGGTTGAACAAAAATCTGACCAAGTAGAATTTCACTTCCAGAATAGCCAAATTCCAGACGTGACAGTAATAGCAGTAGGACAACAGACTGGTGATGGAGGGTCCTCTCTATTTCTGAAAATCAACCTTCCTTCCAGTCTAAAGTGGTACTCCACGCTGGAAGGAAACACTCTGAGATTCTATACTAATCCACAATCAGAAACTCCCACTCCTATAGTCCAGAAAGATGTGAAATCAGCTCAGAGCCTGGCTGATATTCAGCAAATTGGAGAGCAGTTGTTCATCCCTGTTCAGTTAAATGATGGGAAGGACTCTGTTCTCGCTCGAGTGTGTGTGAACAACGGTAAGAGCTTCATCAGCGAAGCCATGTTCCGCCAACTCCCAAAAGATCCAGCCATTCCCACATTCAAACTGATAGACAAATGGGAAATGGACCTGGAAGCGCCTAATTCCAAACATCTCCTGCCAAGCAGGTGTATGCTCAAAATCTCCATTGGCAACAAGAGCATAGTCCATAATTGTTGGGTCGTGCGAGATGTCACTGCCGCCTTTTACTTAGGCAGTGACATTCTCAATCGCTTTGCCATTAGTTTGGACCTAATAAACTTCAAAGCTTGGTCCCGATTAGCGGATAATCCCATGGGCTTTGATGATACAGAAAAAGCATTTAGGTCAGCTCAATTGCTACCTTATGCAGTTGAAATTCAGATCAAAGAGGAATTCACCATCCCAGAAAGGACCGGACAATTCTCCCTGCAAGTGAAAGTTAAAAGAGGACAATATTTGCAAAACCCTGATGCTTACATACATCTAAACGCTTCTCTCCAACAGCAAGGGTTAGGGGTAAACCCAACACCATTAGTCAACATAGAACATGACACCATTCCAATAGAGGTGGATAACAGCGACTTAAAGAGTATTACTCTAGCTGCAGGCACCATTATTGGAATGGCGGTTGATGACCGACATTTTTCCATAGATTTAGGTAATGAACTGTTAGGGCCAATCCCCAAGGACTGCTTTGACAGTGACAGTGATGACAATACAACACCAGACAGGATTTTTACCCGGCATGGGGGGAACTTCCTGGTGTACACTTCTTGCCCTTATGGTAAGGAAGATGTGACTTGTGACTTCAGGAGGGATGAGGTTATTTTCCAGGTCCATGAGGGCTGCCTTTCCCACCTGAAGCCTCCAGTCCAAATCAGCACTCTGACCAGGGACTTCTCCACCCAGCTGGAGGAGGCCGCTGAAATAGCCAAACCAGAAGTCTTTCCAGGCTTCAGGCAGATGGTGGAAGAGAGAGTCAACCTAGCTGATGCCTGTGTGACTCTGGAACAAAAGCAAAAGTTGAAACAAGTTTTCTTGGATTTCCAAGATCTCTTTGCGGTAGACTCATATGACTGTGGTCGCACTGACATCCACACAACAACAATCCCCACGGACCCTGGCATGACTCCTGTGTTTGTGAAGCAATATCGCTTGCCTCTCGCATCAATGGAGTCCCTTACTGAAATAATTAAGAACCTTGAGTCCCGGGGAATAATCCGTCCAGTCCACAGCACCTTCAATAATCCGGTGCTGGGAATATTAAAGCCAAACGGCCAGTGGAGACTCTGCGCCGACCTCAGGGAGCTCAACAAACGGGTCCATACTTCCCGATGGCCTCTGCCCTACATTGACCAAGGGCTGGCCCAGATCCAGGGGTCACAGGTATTCACTGCAATAGACCTGACCAATGGATACTGGACCGTGCCGGTCAGTAGGGAGGACCAATACAAGCTGGCTTTTACCTTTGGGGGCCAGCAGTACACATGGACCCGGACTCCCTTCGGATACCTTAACTCCGGTAATGAGTTCAATATTTTCCTACATAAGGCCATGCCCGACCTGGGTGCGAGGGGTAACCTGGCTTATGTAGATGATGTCCTCATCAAAAGTTCATCTGTGGAGGAACACATAGCAGAGATCCGTTATGTTCTGACCCAGTTGAGGGCCGCCGGAGCAAAACTTTCCTTTCAGAAAGCACAGTGGTGTAGAACCCGTGTTAATTTCTTGGGGCATGAGATTACTCCTCAGGGTCTCTGTCCCCAGGAAAAGAAAGTGGAAGCACTTCAGAAACTGAAAGCGCCCACAACTCTGCGGGAACTAAGGAGCCTCCTTGGACTGACTAATTACAGCAGAAAGTTCATTGAGGGCTACACAGAGATCACCAGACCCCTGATTCATCTCCTGAAGGGGGGGGGGGGTCAAGTGGGAATGGGGTCCAGAACAATCCGAGGCAGTAAGACAACTCAAAAGAAGCCTCTCACAAGCTCCTTGCCTAGCTTACCCTGTCAGAAACAAGGAGTTCTTCCTGGAGACGGGGTTCTCTAATACGTTCTTGACAGCAGTATTATACCAAAAGCATGACAAGGTCAATAAAGTAATCTCCTATGCGAGCAAAACTTTATCCTCTGTGGAGGAAAAATTAAACGATTGTGAGAAGGCACTCCTGGCAACGGTGTGGGCATTGAAGAATTACCGCCCGTTTATCCAGGGGGAACACATCATAGTGGAGACTCCACACCAGCCTCTGCAATATCTCCAAAGTGACAGAATCCGGCCCGGAAATGTGAGTAATTCCCGAATTACTTCCTGGATTCTGTCAATGCAAGGCTTTCCTGTGGAGGTCAGATATGGCCAAAACAAGAAGAGTCCCCTCGCGCAAGGTCTGGCTGACTTGCATGATTGTGCCAGAGAAAACTGTCTCGAGGACGAAAGTCTAAAAATAAAGGACAACATGGAGGCATACGTTAATTCCCCACACAAAGTCTTTGACGAAGACAAGTGTGAGGGAATGCCCACTGTCTATGTGGATGGATGCTCTTACCATGTTGACAACAACGGGGAGAAAGAACTGGTGGCCGGCGTAGGGAATGCATGGGTGAATGAGTCCCCAGAACCCTCCGCTGGATACAAAATTGGTCCCCGAAGTAGTCAGGTGGCAGAATTGATGGCGGTGCATAAGGCCATCCTCACTGCTGTCCAGCATCAACTCCACGAACTGGTCATAATCACAGATTCGGATTATGTACGGAATGGGTTCGTGGAGCACCTGGTTAATTGGAAAACCAGAGACATGTTATGTGCTAACAACAAACCCTTGAAACATGGGAAGTTGATCCAAAACATTGATGATCTGGTCACCTCGAATGAGATGACCATCTATTGGAAAAAGATCAAGGGTCATTCCAAAGTAGAGGGACCAGACAAAACTGGAAATGACCTAGCTGATCAGCTGGCCAAAACCGGGGCCATCCAAGGGGATCTAATTGAGATTGAGTCCCTGTTGGGGGAAATCCAGGTCACTGCTATCACTAGGTCCCAGACAGATGCTCACAACGACCTTTCAATTGCACAATGGAGTAAGGAGACCCCTGATGCTGATTTGATTACCGCTCAGAAGGGGGATCCAATAATTGGTAAATTTTACCAGCACCTTGAGGACCCTGAGAACTTTCCCCTGACGGATACCGATTACATTGGGAAAGAGGACCTAAGGGTGTTGATGAAATGTCCAAAAATGTTCCGGATCCAAGACGGTTTGCTGGTAAGGAAATCCAAAGCTGGCCACGATCAGTGGGTAGTTCCTACCTCATTCCGAAGCCTGATGTTAAGTCACGCCCATGATGCGGCCACCGCCGGTCATAGGGGGTTTCACACAAAATTGGAAATCTTAAGAGAGGTTGCATACTGGCCACACATGGGGCAGGACCTCGACCAATATTTGAAGGGTTGTCTTGTGTGTGCACAATTTCAGCCATCATGCCTCACGCACCGTGCGCCTCTCCAAAAGAGGGGGATGACACTGCCATGGTCAGATTTACAAATCGACTTTGTAGGCCCTGTGATTCGCTCTGCTAGGGGGAATAAGTACATGTTGACTGTGACATGCTTGTTTACCAAGTGGGTGGAATGTCTCCCAGCCCCAAACTGCAAGGCAGAAACGGCAGCTGCCTTGATGATTAACCACATCTTTTCCCGTTTTGGTCTACCTCAAAGGATTGAGTCAGACAGGGGTAGCCACTTCACCAGTGAAGTAATGACAAAGATGTGGGAGATACTGGGGGTCAAAAGGAAGTTGCATATTGCTTACCGGCCAGCTTCTTCTGGGGCAATAGAGAGATATAACCGAACCATTGTGAGCATATTAAAGAAGTTTGTGGCAGATTCTGGGCCAAGTTGGGATATCCGATTACCTCTGGTCCTAATGGCCATCAGATCTACCCCTTCATCTGCAACCAAAATGTCACCATTTGAGTTGATGACTGGGCGCAAGATGGTGCTTCCTCAGCATTTGCTCTACAGGACCCAAGAGCAGACACTGATAAATACCTCCACAACCCATGAGTATGTGGAGAATTTAAGGAAACACCTTCAACATGCTTTTGCTTATGCTCAGCGGAATCTAGAAAGATCAGCTGATAGCATGAAGACCCACTATGACCTGAAGACTTCCAGGAAGGAATATCAGGTGGGGGACCGGGTCTATCTATACAATTTCCAAAGGAACCAGGCCAAACAGCGAAAATGTTTGCATACATGGAAGGGACCCTTTGAGATTATAGACAAAATCTCCCCTGTGGCCTATAAGATCCGCATCCCCAAAGGCGGTTTGGCAGAGGGGGAAGACAAGTGGGTCCACATAAACCAGTTGAAGTGTTGCCATCCCAGGCACACTCTGCAACAACTGGAGGAATCCTCTGGAATCCTAGAGGGTACTGTCTCAGATTAATTCAGTTCTAACTTAAAATACACTACATATCGCCTATCAAATTCTGAGTTTTTAATGTGGGTGTTTTCGTTTTTGAATGCAAAAAGAAATGTGCAGGTTCATATGTTTTGACTATAAATTTATATGCCACCCCACTATATCAATGGTGGGGAGAAATGTCCATGAATAGGTATTGCCGCTCTTCCTTTGTCGTCCTAGGAGAAAGAAAACCTGGAGACGGGCCAAGGAGGACCATCCGGAGACCGGGAGCAGAGACGCAAGGGGCCCAGAGTACCGCCCAATATTCCCATCAGGACCGGCGAGGAGAACCGATCGATCAGTACCGGATGGAGGAAAAGATGCTGAACTGTGCCATCTATTGGAAAAAGATGAGGAAACATCCCAGGTCTTGCGAGTTCCATCATTGAAACAGAATGGCCATCGCAAGAGGGGGGCTTGTGGGATGTTTTTACCCATGCATCCAAGCCCTACCTCAAAAACTGTGCAGTACTGACATGGAAAACATCATGATGGCCAGAGCTTCCCAGAAAATGCCCAGGGAAGTGCATGAAGAATAGGCTGCCACCAATTTTGCCGATGTTATGGGCACAGAAGGGCACGGCCTAAAACCACCATTGGACTACCCACACAGTAGTCTGAAACCATTGGGAATGGCAATGCTGACTGCTAAAAGCAACCTAGAATTGTGGGGAATTAATTTTCTTAAATCCCAAAAAGGGGTGCAGTACCAGTACTCACCACTATCAGAAAGCCGGCGTTTTAAAACCACCAGATTTTGTTTAAAACTGAATAAATGAACCCAAGGCAAGCCAAAGAAAGACTTACTGAGAGGTGGATACAATCTAAAGTTATATTCTGAAGTGACTTGAAGGTTTATAACAAGACTGGCTGAGCTGTGGATTTCAGCAGTTTAAGTAAATTTGGACTGAAAGACACTAAAAACCTAAATGTTTAAAAGAAATGAGTGACCTACTTTTGAGTGTCACATAGGTTGCAATTGTTTAAATGTCATAGTCTTAAACTTAGAATCAGCATCCTAGCTGCATATGTAAAAAATTGTCTTGACTTAAACTGGGGAACAAAAGTGACATTAGCTGGGGCCTGGCTTAAGGAACTGAATTCTGCCCACCAGCTACCCCCGACAGGAGTTGAGACTTGCACAACAGCTGTGTTCCCAGGCCTATCTGCCTTTTGCTGCTCCCACCAAAAGGGATATGACACTTCCCTGATTGAATTACCTGGGCTCTGCAGGAAATTCAACAAAGCCCTGTCCTGACTCAGGCAAATGTTTTATTATGGGGGCCGTAAAAAGTGGCTTCCTCCTGGAAGTAAAGGGGAGGAGCACTGCCTGTGAGAGCAAGCTGGCTTGGCAGAACTGGAAAAACCAGAAATTCAACCTTGTGCTCGGGGGAAACCACACCCCTGTAGCCAGAATATGGTTTTAGAAAAAGATGAATAACTCATAGAGCGGACTTGTGAAAATTATTTAAATGATACCATAATTCTTGTGATTTTTCTGCCCACATTTGAAGAGGTTTTTAGAACCGGTGGCATGATCTGGGGGCAAGCTAGCAGTTAAGAGGGTATTACTGAAAATGTATGCATGTTAAAAATCTGACACTTCATCCATTAATGTCCATACTCCTTGCGCACATGTGTGTAAATTTGGGATAATGTCTGATATTGCGAAACCAGTTAAAAAGTGCAAATGTCGCCATTTCTGAATGCAAGCTCCCAGGAAGAGCAGATTTGGACAGGGTATACCTCCTGTGATATGTGATGGGTGCATGTAATTTTAAACCAATGTGTACCTGTGCAAATATGTCTTTTGGGTCAAAATATAGATTGTGTGTAATTTGACAGGGGTGGGTTCTCTGTACCATAAACAGACCTCATCATGATGACACTTCATTTCATTCCCCCAATCAAGGGGAAGAGGATGAAGTGGCCAATGACAAGTGGAGAGGGGTAGAGCCTAGTGATGCTGCACACACACCCATTTTCAAAACACATAAAAGCAGACAGTCAGGACAGATAGGGACCTTCAAATCCATTTGCTGCGGGACGCTCTGCCGGGAAAATCCGTACTTTACCTCCATCAACCTTCAGAGAGCCAACATAGAGACTTCAATCTATCCACCTTCAGAGACCAAGACTTTACTTCAGAATTTGTAGCAGAGAGGTCAACTACAAGCTAAATCCCTCCTTAGCAGGCCTAAAATCATTGCCACTATCACAGCCTGGCGAGCTGTTTGAATTCTTTGCAAGAACCCTTGCCATTTGCCAGAGAGCAGTGTTGTATCCAGAGAGAGACCAGCTGAACCGGAGACCGCTGTATCCGGACCCACAGACCTGATCAGAACCAGAGACCCAGACCAGCAGAGTAGAGCTGACCCAGACGCTGTGCGCAGAAACCGTCCGTGGCGAGTGAAGAAAACCTGACCAGATCCGTGGCGAAGCCCATTTATTTCAAAAATATATTGTGAGTACCCAGCAAACTGTGCAGAACCCAATCTCTTAGTTAAAATAATCTAATGCAAGCTATTTTAACTTGAGTAAAGCTGTCACCTGTCATTTTCTAGTTGCTAGCTGTCACTTGTCTTTTTGAACTTTAACATTTCAAATCTGAAAAACGACCTTTACCATATCGCTCATAACTCCGTAACCGTTTGTGCTAGAGACTTGCAGTAACTTTCCTCTGAAAGCTGGGAAACGTGGCTTTTCTACGAACCTAGAACCGCATTCCTATTCCATACCCTGTTGCCGCAATCGCGAAAAACGCACTCGCGAATTTGCCGCAATTTGCAAAATTTCTTCACGTGTGAAAACAGCAGTTTTCTTGCTTTCATTTGCCAAAAATTTGTTTAACCTGCTAGTTACTCCTAGATCCTTGCTAAAGTGAGCCTGAACTCATCCCAAGTATATTTCACTCACCCTGAACCTCCTAGAGGGAATTAAAAGCATTTCAGCATATTCCTCACTTCATTGCCAGCACATATAAAAGCATTTTGGGCCTGTGTTTCCAACTTCTGTAGTGTAAGCTTGCTGGGGTGAACTGAATTACATTTGATTGCATTTCTGAGAACTGTGTGCTTTCCTTCCATTTCCTTGCATTGCATAAAGGGGGGAGGGGATTGCCAGAGAAAAGTGATTACATTGTTTTGTTGAACGCATATTGAGTATTTTCTGTACTGCATTTTCATTCCACCTTGCATCCATTTGAAACCATAAAGTATTGTTGCTATCTTATCCATCCTATAACCACTCATCATTGATTATAAAGAAGTGTGCTAGTGCCAGACTATCCATTATTGATTACTGCTCAGATTCAGTGTGATATTCAATTATTAATTTATTATAAAGCGTGATCTATATATATATTGTTTAAATTATCAAATAAACCTTTAAACGTGCAAAACAGAACTACTTCTTGGCTCAGTGGGGTCAGGAGGATTCCAAGAGAGGGGTGTTATATAGGGGTAGTCATCCAGAACGCATGAACTGGACGTAAAGATATATTAATAAGGGTTTCCATTCAGTATCCCAGACTAGGCATTGACTTAGCTGTAGTGTTGAATTGAATCCTCTTACAGTGTACAACCAGAGAAACAGACAGTCTGGGAGGCCAGACAGCCCCAAGTGGCTAACCGTGACTATACAACAAATAAATGTAAGGGTGGCACTACTTCTAGTTTCTGATATATAACTTCTTCGTTAGTTTAATCACGTTTTCCAAATTATTCGGAACACAATGCTATAAACAGCAATTAGCACAAGGGTATATAATCCAACAGAAGGTCCCAGGGCTGCCCTTCGAACAACCTCGTGCTCATGCCTATGCCATAAATAGCTATCAAATAATATTATGAACATTCAGATATCTATTCATCCTGATTCATGCGGAGCTTAAATCATATAGTCCATATGAGCATTTATCACACAGTTATTTTAATTAATAATGTGAGGCAGCATCAATACAGATGTTTTATGTAGCCAATAAATTTCGGACTACGTCCGTTCTCAGGGCCAAACAATAATGTATGTAATCACTCAGCAAAATTAACTGTGGTTGATCATTAAAACGTATTACATGTTGCAATCCACACTCCTCCTTGCCAGTCTTCTCTCAACCGAGTAATAACTCAGAGCTGTGAGGCCGCGCGTGTAACCCTGAAAATACCCCACATGTGGGTGAGTACAAAGGAGAATTAAATGGTCGAAAAAGGCCTGACAGCCCACTCAGCGCTACCCTTGCAAATACCACTGGATGGAGTCTGTGCAACCAGCAGAGTATCAGACCGCCTGAGAGGCCAGAGAGCCCACAAGGGGATGAGCCAGAGAATAACCCAGAAGCGGGTCAAAGCCACATAATAAGGGGACGAACTGAGAGGTCAGAGAGGCCACAAGAGGCTAAACCACAGATACCTCATGTGGAGGTGAACATCATACAGTATCGAGGCAACCTGAAGGGTCAGATAGTCCAGGCCGAGCTAAAAGTTGCAAAAAGCCAGAGGAGGCTAAAAGACCCAGTTAGAGGGATCCAGAGACTGGATATGAAAATTGGAATAAAACAAACTCATAAATATGCTCCTGTTACAAACAAGGACCAGGTTTAAAGAACCAAGTACTCCAAAATTGAGATGACATTATTTTTTTTATTTTTTATTTTTGGTTATTTCTAATGCGCACCAGGCAGACCAAACTGCATTCGGGCTCTGTTGTTGACATTTAGCTGTGAGGAACTGTACTTGCCCTTATTTTTGGGTTCACTTAAATAGGAAGGTTTTCAATTCTTTCCTGAAACCTTCCAGGGACAGGCATGATCGTATAGCAACGGGTAGCTGGTTCCATAATTTTGGGCCAGAGACAGAGAACCACCTGTCACCTTTCGAGGTGCATTTGGTCCGTGGAACATCCACCAAAAGTTTATCTCCTGACCGGAGGTCTCTGGTTGGTTGATAATGGTAGATTCTAGTGGTCAGGTATCTGGGTGCAATTTTATAGTAGCATTTATACGTAAGGCATGCCACTTTGAATTTTACTCGGTCCTCCACCATGAGCCAGTGGAGTGCTCTCCGGGATGTTGAGACGCGATCACTTTTCTTTAAATGGGTAATAAGCCTGACTGCTGCATTCTGTGCCCTCTGTAGTCTCTGCATCTGTTTCGCTGGAATCCCTATCATCAGACTATTACAGTAGTCAAGGTGTGAGTTTACCAGCGCTCCTACAACTACACAGTGACTTTGGAGTGCTATAAAGGGGAGTATGTTCCTAAGCATACGCAAGGAGTAGTGTGCAGCTTTTACTCTAACCCCTACCTGTGCCTCACGGGCCAGGGTCTCTTGCCATATACACCCAAGGTATTTCACTTTCTTCGCAAACGGAATCTCTTCACCCAGAATCTGCGGTATAATATTTATTTCTATGCTTTTATTCTTTTTCTCTGATCTAAACAATATCACCTCTGTTGTCGTTGTGTTAAGCTGCAGCTGGTTACATGCCATCCATTTTTTTACATCTTGCATACACCTATTAATCCCTTCAAATTCTTCGGGCAGGTTGACTGTCTCCACATAGATCTGCATGTCGTCGGCATAAGAATGGAATCGTAAGTCGTGTTTCCTCAAGATGTCAAACAGCGGTCGAATATACAAGTTAAAAATCAGAGGTGAGAGCGCTGACCCTTGGGGTACTCCACAGCTCAGCTGTATTAGCTCTGAGAGGAAGGCTCCCAGGGTCATCTGTTGGGTTCTATCCTGCAAGAAGGAATCAAACCAGTCCACCACTACTTTAGCGGCTCTCCCTATTTTTCCAATCCTTTGAAGGATGATCTTATGGTTGATCATATCAAATGCCGCAACAGGTCAAGCATCAAAAGTATACTGGAGCTTCCCCTGTCTGCAGCTTCCAGTAGATCATCCTGGACCGCCAGGAGGGCGGTCTCTGTCTCATGGTTAAGGCGGAACCCTGATTGGAATTAATATAACAGGTCTTTACTATCTATGAACTGCTGGAATTGGCCGCAGACCACTTTTTCCAGGATTTTAGTGGGCTAACATAAATTGGCAACCGGGCGATCATTTTTCAGCACCATAGGATCTAAATTAGGCTTCTTCAATAAATGTTTTACCAAAGCTCCTTTTTATGGAGCGTAGAACACAGCCCTCCCTTAAAGATTTATTTATAAAGGAAGTTATAAATGGGGTAAGGTTAGCAGCCAAACGAATGGCGGTACATGCTGGCATGGGAAAGGCCAGGTCCTTTGTGGGTTTTAGTTGTAATATTAAGGCTTGGGCTGCTTCCTTCTCAATAGATTGGAAACAGAAGCTCTCCTCTTCTTCCTGATTTTCCTCCACTTCTATCTCTTCTCCAGGTTCTTCCCACTTATCTGCAGTCATCACTTCAGTAATACTTTCCTGAATAGCCACGATTTTTTGTTCAAAAAAGCAGTTGAACTGATTAGCTTGTTCCTTTGAATCAGCTATGGGTACTGCCATACATTTGGGATTCCTAAACCTTGCCACAACCTCAAATAAGGCTCTGGCTTGGTTACCTGCTTGCTTGATTTCTCTTTGAAGGAAATCTTTTTCTGCAACAAAGATGGCTGTTTTATATTCCTTTAAGCAGGCTCTTGCCTTCTCAGCGTCACTGTCCGCTTTGGAAGACCTCCATAGTCTATTGGCCTGACGTACCTGTTTACGCATCAGCCCCAGTGCTGGGCCAAGCCAAGATTTGGATTTTTTAGTAATTTTAAGTTTGAGCGGTGCATACTTGTCGCAGATCTCTTTTAATATACCTGTTCCCTTATTGAAAAATTCTTCACAAGGAAGGCCAGGGTCTAAATTTGCCAATCGATTCTCCACTTCCTCCCCAAGGATTTTGTCCAGATCCGTCGCCTTCCGGCTCCAAACTAGAGTCGTCTCCCACCCTTTCTCCTTGTAATATCCTTTAATAGAGAATAGTTGCAGGCAGTGATCTGACCACAGAAGAGGGATAGATTTACAAAATGGTGCCACCCCTCCTGTAATTGCCAGGAGGTCTAAACAGTGACCCTTGTTACGGGAGGGGTCTCTGGTAATAACCTCTAAATCATGATTGCCTAGGAGTTCCAACAAGGCGGCATGATTGGGGTGGGTGTTATCCTTCTCCAACAAATGTTCCAGTCTCCTAAACATAGTAAGTTTTTATGTTTGCTTCCCATTAAAGTGAGGTGTGCATCTAATATTTCCCAAAAGTTCTGTAGGGGACCAGGTGGTCTATAGCCCAACAACACTTTTATAGATTGAGTATGGGACAAAAAAACTGAGAATTCTGCGAACTGGGCATTATCATTCCAGTCCAGTTTCTCCATGTGTGAAATAGTCAGGGAAGATTTATAAATTATTGCAATGCACCCTCCTCTCCTCTCCTCTCTGTTAATGATCTGAATAATATACTTCTCAGGTACAAGCTTGTGAAATATTGTTTGTGACCCTTCCTTGAACCACGTTTCAGTCAGGCATAGGAGTTCCAAATCTAGCCTTTGAATTAGTTCTCCCACTTCCAGAGCATGTGCCACTGCTGAGCGTATATTAAGTGAGGCCATTTTTATGCTGACATTATCCTCCTCTCGTACAATCAAAGCATCCCTTTGTAATCCATGCTGTTGCATTTTGTTTAAGCTTCTCAAATGCAAATGACCCTGCTCATGATCCCAGGATTTCAATTGTGTTGGCGTGTAACTTACTTTGATTTCCCTCTTTTCCATCATCTAGGTTTTGTCTAAGTAGTATGGCCCCGCGACCTTCACCCTCAGCGATTCCCGCCGCTCGCCGCTCCAGGCCGCAAACAGGCCTAAAAAGGCTTCGCATCAGCACTTTGCGCTGACGCGAACCAGTTATAGGCTGTGTCTGGGGTGAATGATGTGTCTCAAGCGCATCCCACGCACGTGTATCTGGGTAGTTTAGTCCGTATGGAACTGCACTCTACCCAGGGTCACGAACGCGCGAAAATGCAGACACGAGTGAGTGAAATGTGACAAAGTTAGCAAATTAACCCTTCAGTAGTTTAATGACTTCCCCCCACCAAATTAAAACATGTTCCAGTCGTTATTCAACAAATTTAAAAATACGTCCTAAATCAATTAAAAAGCTAAAATAAGCATATAGGTGGTCACCTATCGACTGTCCTGGGCTAAAAGCCACTTCCCACAGCTAATCACAGTCTAACTGCCTCGCACTGACGCAAACCAGTTATAGGCTGTGTCGGGGGTGAATGATGTGTCTCAAGCGCATCCCACGCACGTGTATCTGGGTAGTTTAGTCCATTTGGAACTGCACTCTACCCAGGGTCACGAACGCGCGAAAATGCAGACACGAGTGAGTGAAATGTGACAAAGTTAGCCCATTAACACTTCAGTAGTTTAATGACTTCCCCCCACCAAATTAAAACATTTTCCTGCTATTATTCAACAAATCTAAAAATATGTGCTTAATCAATTAAAAAGCTAAAATAAGCATATAGGCGGTCACCTATCGACTGTCCTAGGCTAAAAGCAACTTCCCACAGCTAATCACAGTCTAACTAACTGCCTCGTGCTGATGTGAACCAGTTATAGGCTGTGTCGGGGGTGAATGACATGTCTCAAGCCCGTCCCACGCACATGTATCTGGGTAGTGTAGTCCGTATGGAACTGCACTCCACCCAGGGTCACGAATGCGCGAAAATGTAGACACGAGTGAGGCAAATGTGACAAAGTTAGCACATTAACACTTCAGTAGTTTAATGACTTCCCCCCCACCAAATTAAAACATTTTCTTGCCGTTATTCAACAAATTTAAAAATACGTGCTAAATCAATTAAAAAGCTAAAATAAGCATATAGGCGGTCACCTATCGACTGTCCTGGGATAAAAGCCACTTCCCACAGCTAATAACAGTCTAACTAACTGCCTCACACAGAAGCAAACCAGTTATAGGCTGTGTCGGGGGTGAATTACGTGTCTCAATCGGTCGTAATGGGCCCGTTGTTAGCTCCCTCTCCCATTCCCATTGAGCCCTATGGGGGTTCAGATGGGAATGGGGAAGGTCCGAGCCCGGGTTCCCAGAGGGAGGAATTACCGGGCCCTCCATACTCGGAATGGCCCGGTAATTCCCCATTCTGGGAACCCGGACCCGATTTTGGGTGCGGGTTCAGTCACACAACCATCCACCAATCAGATGCAAGACCTCTACATCTATCTCTGTGATCACACTTCAACACTTCAGATCTACTGTTGAACACTCTGGCTAAAAGTCTACTGTGATTGCAGAGCACCTCCAGAACAAAGTACTGAACAACTCCCCAACATATCTGCTTCCAGATGTATTCACATCTACATCCATCAATATCCATCAACACAAACTTATAAATGTCTGTGAACAAAATACATGCCATGTACCCTGCATAACCTACTCCATAAGCATGCTGTCATGTGTCCCATCTCATACCATCAAGTGGCACTTACAATGATGCGTGCGTTAAAAGTTTTCTTTTAGCCATATAGCCAATAGCGGCATGGCTACCGCCAAAGCCGTAATGAGGCCCAATATATGCTGCAGTATATGGCGTATATGGCGTAACTGGATTTACAAAAGAGAACCGTTGATCAAAAGAAAAAGTTACATTTTTAATAACCACACTAGTGCTCATAGATAGAGAATATCTGTATCTGCTAATGCACATAAACAAAGAACCCTTACTAGTGTAGACAAGAGAACATAGGTGTATTGCAGCAGGTTTCTTCTGAAGCTGATCTGGAGGGGAAACGCTTGGGGGACCTGTAAATCCCATCTGTGAATAATTACCAAAGCTGAGTTTAGGACCTTTTATTCCAGAAAGCAATCTAAGGTAGCTGAAAATATCACTCCAGTTAAAAGGAAAAGGAGGTATAGGAAACCCCGAAGCTAAATCATGTGGAAGGTGAGCACAGACCCAGCTATCAGATCTATTCTGAATTCAGGCATAGTGCCATGTAGCATGTTTTGGGTTCGGACATCCAATCCAAAGGTGTGCATTAAGGTCCTCCGATTCCTGGCAGGAGGTGTTGAAAGCTGTAATTGTTACTGTAAATGACAGCATTAAAAAGTGTAGAAAAATCATTTCTAATGAGTTTTTGTAAAATAGTTACTATCTCAGCTGAAAGTTCTCAGTATGTTAGATGTAAGGGTGCAGAAGTAGACGTGGGACACAAAAGTGGCATGCTTATTGGCAGAAACTTTTATTGAACTACAAATAAGTAATAGTACCCTACCTGTCCCTCTAACTAAGAGGGGTTTCTCTGCCTCAAACAAAACTAAGGATAACGTCAGAATGCCCATCAAAAGTAAATAGTGCACTGTCCTATGTCCCAAACCTATTTCCATCCCTTACACTTCAACAGAAACCTATAACTAGAATGTACCCTGCTTATAGAAGGATGACCCCCTCCTTCAGGATGGTTCAGGCAGTTTATATATGGTGGGCAAATATATTTCTTCCCCTAGCCGTCACTAGGCTTTAATGTGTTGTTCCCTGTGATCGGGGAGGAGGTCTTTCTCTCTCCAGACCTTCTCAGCAATGTTCCAAGTTCCAAAACAATATTGGGAAGGCGTCTTCCTTCCCCAAGCCTTTCTCTAGCTCTCTTTTCTAATAGCTTTATTTGTAGCAAAGTTCCAAAACAATATAGGGAAAGGTTCTTTCCTTTGCCAAAGCATATATCTCCCTTCCTTTGGTCTTCTTGTAACTTGTGCAAAAAGGATCTCTTCTCTCCTTGGGCTTTTTGTGACTCATGCCAAAGAATCTCTTCCCCTGGACTTCTTGTGACTCGTGCCAAAAGTTTCTTCTCCTGGACTACTCATGTCATTGCGTGGGTCCCAGGCTCCTTTCTCAGCTCTGTAAAATGGATTTCTTAAGCTCGGTTCACTAACCTACCAGGCATTATCTGGTATGTATAACTCTGTTGGTTTCTCAATGTTCGGGTCCCCGACCTCTCTTTTAGCTTTGTAATGTGTATATTTCTCAATGTCCGAGTCCCCAACTCCTCTTTCAACTCTGTAATGTTTATTAACTAGGCCTGGTTCACTATCCTGCCAGGCTTCACTTTGAGTCTCATTGGGGTGCTCATTCAGAGGCTGCATTCTCGACTGGTCTCTCTCTTCGGTCCCACTGTAACGAGGAAGATGGCTCTGCACTTCCTCCCACCCAATAGCCTTTGGGGCCTCCAGATATGCCTTCCCGGCCCCCCTCCACGTACCTTTGCACTTGGTCCACGAGGGTTACGGTCCGCAGGAACATGGGTAAGCTTCTGTGGCTTCTCCTGGACTCTCGTTGTCTTTATCGGCTTTCAGTGGTTCCATCACGCTGGTTTCGCACGGCGCGTCAGGTCTCGCCTGGACCACTTGGCTGTCTTGGTTTCTGCCACCGGACGCCATGCTCCCCAACAACCAAGTAGGTGTGGCTCTTCGCCACTGTCTCGGTCCCTGCCTTCTTGCTCCAAGCGTTCAGGTCCACAGTGCATCCTCTACACGTTGCTCTGCTCCCCAGCGTGAAGCTGCTCCGGGTCAGGTCTGACCTCGAGGAGAGTCCTTCATCAGTTTTTATGATGGATTGTCTTACTAGCTTCCAGTAGCTAGTATGTTCGTATCAGTTCAACGTAAGCCTCATCATTGCCCTGCTCTTCCTTGTGGCAGTATTTTCCGAGTCATCCATACTCTCTCTTCCCTCACTCTTCCTCATCAGAGTGCTATCTGCCTGATATACATAATTTCTAGGCATACGGAAATTAGTAGAAGAAAGAGGAGGCAGAGCGGATGTGGGTGTCTGAGCCCTATTTGTAAAGGTTAGATGAAATAAGTCTGTCATCGTGATGGTGTGGATACGCATTCTCCCTCGACAGTCCTCACTTTTCCCATAGAGGGGGTCCCCAACCATGGGATACTCCCACTGAGCACCACCCCATGTCTGGAGGGCCCTAACAGGTAACTGGGCAAAATGTGTCACAGATTGGTGAAACGGTGTGGAATTGTGTAAGGAATAATGCTTCACCAAGCCACAAACACATTTTGACTTTTGCTGAAATCAGGGCAAAGGAGTGGGAGTCCAAATGTCATGTAGCCAGTAATGTCCGGAGGGTACTAACAGGTAACTATGCAAATTCTGGTGCAGATTGGTGAAAGGGCGTGGAATTGTATAAGGAACAACGCTTCACCAAGCCACAAACTCACAAATGTTGACTTTTATTGATACAGAAGATTATGTTAGTTGTTATGTTTAGCTGCCAGGAAAGACCAGGATCGGGCCGTAGCACCAAATGAAAGAACATTTGCTTTGGTCCGCTTTCAACCTTCCCGGGAACTCTTGTACATACTTGGCTCACAACCATCCTGATAATTATTGTGTTGATTTTTGTACACATTGTTGCCCCAGGGGAATTGCATTGTTTGGCCACGTATAGACAACCCTAATAAAGACATGTTGGGAACATTTTGTTTATGTCTGATGCTTCTATGCTTTATGGCAAGTGCCTTTACTTTTTACCTTGGGGTCTACTAAGATTCAGTTAGTGAGTGGTGCTTTAGGCTGGGGATGGACTGGGACGCCTGGGGATTCCACTGTTTATCTCGTCTGGGGGCTGCATCTCAGAACAGGTGGGAGCAGTCAATGCAGTTCTTCAGTTCTCCTCCATTACAACTTGCTAATACTGCACTGCAAAACTATCTTTCACTGCTAACCTGGGATCTGGCTTTTATATAGGCCTTGCACTGAAAGCTTCTCCATGAGTGGCAGGAAAGGTCAAGTGTTCTGTCTGAGGATGCTCAGTGACAGGCTTTCTGGTCCTCAGTTTGGAAAATAAGTCTGTAAATAGGACATCCACCGTTTTGTATTTCTTTTCTGTGCAGAGCTGCAAGCCGGTATGATGGTGCTGCTGTCTTGACTCTCCCCCTCTGGTTGCCCATGCTACCAAATCAAGAGGGTCATCGGGAGCATTATATTCAGTCGAGCATATACATCAACGCTCTGAAGAAGCAAGTGAGGTGGGGAGGCCGGCGCACTGCAGCCCCTCTGACTGGCTGTATGGTGCTAATCTGGTGAAGGTTGGTGTTGTGGAGACCCTGCTTTCTGAGCACTACATGCAGAAGGTACAGGGACAGCGTGAGGTGGGTGCTGGTGACTGATCAAATTCCGGTAAGGAAAGAAGGATTCCTCGAGATACACCAGGGGACAAACAAGGGCACACTTGTGACAATACAATAATCAAATATCAGTCACTCATAACAGTATGATTTTTCACAAAACAAATATATTCATATGTAAATGTACACTTTAAGTTCCTTTAAAGTCATTAAAGCAAGATATTCAGTTTAATTAATATCCAAACATGATTTGCTTAACTTTTGACATTCAATTGATACAGAATTCACAAGATGTACATAATATCAAAACAATTCAATTGACATTTAAATGTTCATGTGCCTCATTTCTCAAAATGTATATGTGTGGTTAATCCAGACATCTTGATAGGAGTAGACTGTTGATGCTTAGGTGTTGCTGTAATTTGCTCCGCAACACATTGCCTATCCTTTAACTACGCGTTTCGATCCTTGTGTGCCCTTCTTCAGGTTTAAGATATCAGGGTTTTATGCTTGTTTCTGGAAATAAGCAAATGGTTCTATTTAGTATAAATTACTGAACAGATTTTGCAATGGGGTAGAGAGACTCCGGCTTCCGAGGGGCACTGAAACTGCTGGTGTTCACCTCAATCCTTGAAGAGCGGGTAGTCGTTGTCTGCTCTTGAAGACTGTGCATTGCTTGAGTGGACGGGCACAGAGGTGCCATTGTGAGCACTACGTATGACATGGTGGCTGGATATAAAACATTTTGAGATTCAGTTCCTGTGTACTATCTGGGTAGGTGTAAGGTGCCTGCATTGAAGGTACAGGTAGAGCAATGGCACCTGCCCTGCGCCCAATAAAGCTCTTGGAAACCCAAGATCACTTTGCAGCTTCCCACACCCATACATAAAGGAGTGGGAATCCTGAAGGAGTGTTCTGTGGTATTGCTCATGGCCAGGGTGATGCAGTATACTGAGCCAAATTGGAGACCATTGTTATCAGATCGATACAGTCAAGGCAAGTACTGACACAGGCTGGTCCTTGGTGGACACGTACACTTTCACTCTCTTTTTTACAAACTGGGAAAAGTCAGGCTTCTGATAATACAAGATGTGTAGAGACCAGTAAATACAACAGTCTGAAATGTATAAATTCAAAAATGATCAACCGAACAGAAAGACGGTGACACAGCCGTCCTCGCTGAATCAGAAAATGGTATGAGACCCACATTTGTAGGTGAAGTGTCCTTGGTGCATCTGCTGAAGGTGAGACAGGAATTCAATTGAGAATTCAATTGGCTCAGCTGACTCAGATGTCATGGTCCCCTGTCAAGAACTGCAGATGGTATGCATGGCAGTAAGAGAAACAGAAGTGGGAATCCCTGTGGCAGAGAATTGGATGCAAACACAAGAGAATCGGTATGAAGGCAGTTGTGGAGAAGGTGGTGGTCCGAGAGACAAGGTCAGAAGAGGATGCAAGGGGAGTTCCAGGCCAAACAACCAGGGGCTCGTCTGCTTTCCAAGCGGAACTGAGAGACGCAGAGCAGAGAGTGTTGTTTAGTGCTGGGTGCAGAGCCTCATGAGCCCAAATAGTTGTCTAACTGAGCGGCCAGAGAGGGTTTTGGTCAAGTGTTACCATGAGGGTGCCCTTCCACAGACAATCTTTGCAATTGAGGAGTCACATTTGAAGCATGGACAGGGAACCTAAACCATCTACTATTGAAGCAGACACACTTATTTAGCAGACCTCATCATACAGTTCTGGAATCATGATGTAAAGAAAAAACTTGTCCTGAGAAAGCACCAGCATGGTGCAAAACAAGTGTTGGCAATTGCAAATTACAAAAGTGAATACATCTTATTTTGAGTGGAGATTTGCTGAATAACCTGGAATCATCAATACCAGCCTAGTGCGGCTGATGGATGCCAATTACACTTTTATCAACCTTCAAGGGTTCTGCATCCCGTTCCAAAGGGAGCCTTTGGAATGAAAACAGTGACATGTACATCCTTCTGGACTACGCCCTTGCAGCACAGAAAGCTTGATGCTCATCGTCATAAAATAATACAGAGACTACATTAGGGAGGTCAGGCAATGGCACGTGACAGAAACAGGTTGTGTTAAATCAAGTACATTTTATTAATGTGATTTGTAAGGTCTGAGTTGGGTCAATAGCCACTAGAAACGTGGGACGTCTCCAAATATGAAAAATGACTTCTAAAACTAAACTGTGGCAGAGTTCCAAAACATATAACATATATTTCCCTCCTAATCTACAAGACAATGACGAAAGGATGTGGCCAACAGAAAGTTCCAAACCTAAGTTTAGTAAGTGCAACTTCTGGTACTTCAACTGAGTGATTCTTGAAGATCATTAAATATTTGCATAGGTCTTTCTTGCATACCACAATATTTACGGGTGTAAGTCTGACCATGACCTGACTTTCAAGGTTCATTGGTGTGGTTCTCAACAGGACCGTGATGATACGCTTTTTCCTAATCAGATCCGGCTACAACCTAGGATCAGCACTCACTTTGACAGGTCTCTCCACAACCTGGGGTTCAACATTTACTTGGACAGGTGTCTTCCTGATACTGGTTTCAGCATTCACTGTGTCAGGTGTGATTAAATCCAGTGGAGTCTTCACGGATTGCCCAGCAGTGACCTCCTCCCATGTGACCAAGAGAAGGCAGCAGCTAGCTGATCCTGACCCTTTGGGCGGCTTCATGAGAGAGGAGACGGCTACCGGGGAGATGTCATGACTTCACTGGATGAGACGCAGTATCTCCCCCTTTCCCGTAAGGAAGATTCCCTAATTGCCAAGACCCTTTTTTATGATGAAGAACCTCTGATGGCCCAGACCCTCATGGCATACTGTCAGATAAGTGCTCCCACTGATAGGAGAAGGGAACCCTCTTCTTCATATTTGTTTGGCCAAACACAGAACCATAACACCAACTCGCACTGCTCTAACATAACAACTTTTTCTTCTAAAGTTCCTTTAGGTAAAACCAGTAAACATAACTATTCACATGCCATGTGTTTAACAAAATCTATGAACTTGAACTCCCAGAATTCCCCAAGTTCTGAGACAAGGAGGATGCAGGAGTTTGAAGCGTGTACCAAGAATTTGAACGATAATGAGCAGTCTAGTTGTTGTTCCAAAACACATGTGCATGGAACATTTAAACTTGACGAGCACACTCTTAGATAGGCACTGCAGGAGAAGACGTTAGCTCCTACGCAAGAGTTCACAAAAGTGAAGGCCATGTACTGGCGTGGCAGAGAAGAAGAGGCCACCACAGGAGAGACACTGAGTCAGAGACTGGAGTGCCATGGAGACGCTGGGAGCTGCGAGGAAGGTCCTTGGTGCTCTGCGAGTCGAGAGGCTAGCATTCTCCATTCTGGATACTGAAGGGAAGCAGACGTGCAAGCGCGGAGCTGCAAGGGAAATCGGAAGAATGTCTACAGGCTCCAGATTGAAATGTGGGTGAAACCAGCATGCCACAGAAGCGAAACCCCAACTGGAGATGCTGGAGAAAGGCAGCGAGTCTGCCCAAGGCCAATGGGGACCCGAGGGCGTTCCAGTGACCATTCCAACAGCACTTTCAACATTATAGCCTTGTGAATATGACAAAAGTCTTGTTTGAATATCAAAAAGCTAAAAGGCAAACCCCAATGAACTGTAAATATCTGAAATGTAAATGTGGGGCCAAACATAAAGAAACCTTACCAAGAGTATATATCGCAACCCGAGAGCCATACATACAATATTGATGATACAGCGATAGTATATGAGAAGTCCTGGTAACTCAAAGACACTGGTCGAGTGAAATATATGAGAAATCTTGGCAAGCAAGACAGCAAGCAATTGATGTATATAAAAGTCCTGGCAGGCGAGTATTCCAGGCAAGTGAAACACATAAGTCAAGACCTGGCAGGCAAGGACACCAGGAAATTGGTGTTGGAGAAAGGGTCCTGGCAGGCAAGTACACCAGGCAGTTGGCATTGCATAAAGGAACCTGGCAAGGGAGTAAACAATGCAATTTGCAAACCGCAAGAAATGTTAAGGAAAGAAAGGATGTTTATTTATTGAACCCTGGGAAATTGAATGTTAGAGAAAGACATTGCTATCCAGACTGAGTAGAAAGCAGCATTAAAGAAGGACTGTTAAAGACTTGGTTGCCGAAACAGGAATCGTGTGAGTTTAAACAAGACACCAATGAACTGATTACAAAAGTGACAATTTTTCTTATCATTAAGAAACCAGGGCAAGGGATCCACCCTCTAGAACCAAGGGCTTCTGCCTTTCAGAACATGTTTGTTGGAATTATACTTATTTCAGTTGTGAACACTTTTTGACCAGTTGAATATATTTTCTTACAAACTCATTTGATCATAATGGGAGGGTCGGGATAGGACATTTTGGATACAAGGACAGTTTTTCAGGTATTGACATTCTGACATAGACAGATCCTTAGTTTTGATTTACAGGCAGGGAAACTCCTCTTTAGCAGAGGGTCAGCGAGGCGTTTTTTCCAACCCTTTTTCTTTTAATAAATATCTTTAGTACAAACATGTGAACCTTGTGTCCGGCTCTCATTTCTGACCCCTCACACAGGTCTCTCCACAACGTATGGTTCAGCATGTACTTTGACAGGTTTCCTCCCCCGACCTGGGCTTCTGCATTTGCATAACCAGATATCCTCCTGCACCTGGGACAAGCTTGGTACCTTTAAGTCCTGACTCAAGTAGCCATCACCTCCTCCAGCAAAGCCACCAACTTTGCCCACATGGCGTTCTCCCTGGAAACTGGGAGGATCACATCCTCTCTCCTCCATGCTGTGGATTCTATTCAAGACTCTGTTGCCATAAATGAGCTTTGCTGGCCCCTTTTGTACTGGCTTTGTATTTGGCCTCTGTGTGTGTCAACCCTGCTTATTAGTCGAGCATGTTAGAGTTGTTTTTCCTAGTTCTTGATTGGTTGGTCTTCAACAGATTTTTTAATAGCTTTAATTGGGTCTCTCCACAGTCACTAATTGCTCATTTGTTCTCACCTGTTTGATGTTGTGTGCAGCAAGCGACTTCACCATCATCTTGGATGTTTACCTGGTCATGCTCGCCTGTCTGCGGCATCCTGCAGCATTCTGCGTCTGCAGGCAGGCGTTCTGCAGTCTCCGTTCCGGACCGAGACTCACTCTCATTGAACACCAACTAAGCCGTTGAAGCTGTCTCTTTTCTCTTTGAACGCTCTACACATGTTTTGTTAAATGCTGAACATTTACAGTCCATGTCCAGAGGATCCCCTGATCAGCTTGCTTTATAAATCCAATGTCCCCTTCTCTTGTTGTGCGGGATTTACACATTGTTGGTAGCACATCTTGAGACTTGTTTAGATGTCGTTATTTTGGTACCTAATAACAGGCTCTAAAATACCCTTGAGGATGAATTACCATACCCTGGTAGGGGTGGCGAGCCTGAGGGATCCCATGCCTTCCACCCTACGTGAGGCACATTGGATAGCAGATAGACCAGCCCAGTCCCTAGTGGCTTGCCCCCATCACAGGAGTTTGTGGAATTCACCACCCTATGCGTGTTGTCTGTGAAATACCTGCACCTGTTCCCTGCCAATATAATGGACAATGGCAAGTCATCATTTATTGACAAAGTTCTGGAGACATGGAAGTGGGCAGAGAGATTAGGGTGCAAGGAAGAGGAGGCTGACAAGAGTCTGCATCACAAAGCCCCCATGCAGTGGATCATGCTGAGGTGAAGTCCAGTGTGGCTTGAAGAGTAATAGGCAGTCTCCCACGGGCACTGAGATGGAAAAGGGCATCTTATGATGTAATGGGTATTTACGTGGTAGGCAATGAAATATTCATCAGTTCTTATTAGGAGGTTCTTGCCAGAGAGTATGTTCCGTACACAGTATGCTCAGCGTGCATCGGAAGGGGCTGTGGGGTTTCAATTTTAAGGGGGAATGCTATTTTTCTGACAATACTGTGTTACCTACCCTATGAAATGCGTTCTAATTGTAAGTGGTTTCAACCCAGCACTCCAACTTAGTCAATGCTTAGCTGTAATGCCCAGCTGGAACCCTTATTTATTTATTTTTATGCCAAAAGTTCTTTTATTTCTGGATGATGTAACCTTATATAACGCCCCTCTCTTTGAATCCCCCCGGTCTCACTGAACCAAGAAGTAGGTTTGTTTTGCAGATTAAAAGATTTATTTGATGAATTGAACAATATATATATTACACTTTTATGAATATGAATAATATCTAAATATCACACTTATTAATATTTCTACAGTGATCAGCAATGGGTAGTATTACAATAATCAACAATCTCTTTAATCAATTAGGAGTAGGAATAGGAAGAATAATGTAGCAGAGAATAACTTTGAGTGGGTTCAATGAAATGCAATGATATGGAATTAATGCAGCACAGAAAGAAAACTTGATATGAATTCAATCAAAGACAATGTAATCACTCTTTCCCCCTGTTACTACTCAATCCCCCCTTACATGCAGTATGAAGAGATGGAATGAGGGCACACAGGTTCCAGGGATAACAATCAACAATTGCAAGTTCAATCCCAATTCCCCCAGCAAGCTTAGAGAACAGGAATGATTTTAAACAAGTCAAATGCTTTTGAATGTAATATGAAGTGATGGGAAAAATGCTAAAATTACTTTAATTCATTAAATTGATTCAGAACTAGTGAGCGTTGCTTTGGATTGGTTCAGGTAAGCACTAGCAATGATGTTTGAATGATTGGCAGATTGAAAACGAAAACCAGAGGTTGAATGCAAGAAATAGCTATTCTACATGGAGTGAAATTGAGCCAATTGCAAATCGCGGCAAACTGTTCAGCACGCGAGAAAAGGGATTACAGAGGAAATATAAGTTGATTTGAATGCTGAGGATGTTAGCTTCAAAATGACAGTTACATTTCGTTCCTAGCATGTACGGTTCAGAAGTTACAGAGGTTTTAGTAAAGGTAGATTTTTCTCAAAAAGAGTAACAAATTTACAAATGGGTTGCGCTTTTGAAGATTTACCAACAAAGATTTCTTAACACTAGAGAGTCTATGGAGCCGCAAACTACACAACAGCACAGCCACCTATCCAGGGGCACCCCCGGATGGTTTCTATCTGCCGAGACACTTGCCTTTCTCCAGCAAATATATATTAGCGCAAAGATGATTATCACTACAATTATCACAGGATTTTATGGATTAGAGAAGGATAAAGGATAGACACAAGAGATTCTCCAATGCAGTTCTGGATATGTTGGAATGGGTTAGATAGGATTACTTAAAACTAAGAGATGGCTATGGACAGTTCTATGCTAAATACTCACAACTATGGGTTTGGAATGGAATAGGCCCGTCAGGATCTGGTCAAGGGTTTGGCTGGAATTCGCTCGCCACCGGACAGGTCTCAGGCGCTTGGTTCTGCTCTCAGCAAGGCACTCGGTCTGCACGGCTTCCTGGACTGGATCTGACGGGTTGTTCTGGGTACAGCTCTGCTCTACTGGTTTGGATCTCTGGGTTCTAGCAAGGGTTCTTGGCAAGAAGCAGCAAAACAGCTCAGCCAGGCTGTTGGATTGGTTGTGATGCCCCTGGAAAGTTTGGGGTTAAAATCAGGTTGCAAAATTCTAAAGGCCAACCGAGAAGGGTTCAACTTTCTGGATTGGGCCTTCTGCTTCAGGGTTCTGGAGTCTGGATATAGGTTCTGGAGTCTGGATATGGGTTCTACCTGCAAAGCGCTTCGCCAGTCGATCAGTTGATGGGTGAATGTCCCTGTCTGTCCTCAGCAGTCCCTATTTATGTATTTTTCAAGGGGGTGGGTAGGCTAATTATACTATGCCCAACCCTCTAAGAATCTGATAGGTCAGAGAATTCCCTCTCCCCTGATTTGAGAATGGAACAGTGTGTCATGATGTGTGTTGATGTGTCAGAGTGACACTGTGTTTATGGTCCAGAGAAAACCCCTCCCCTTTGTTTTTACCCAAAAAATCTATTTTTCATTAAAAAAACATATTTCCAATATCCCCAACTTGTTAATAATACATATTTACATTATAGATTAACTAAGGTACGTTTCTGTCAAAGTCTCATCTTCCTACGAGTTTTGGTTCACAAATGACAGTTTTTCACGCTTTTGGTTGGACACACATTGTCCGATCTGTACAATATTTTGTACATGCATGCACATAACATCCAAGTATATTCCTGTAAATTTTCATATTCCTAACATTATCACAATTGCTACAATCTTAACATTTTCGTGGTTCAGTCTCTGAACATCGCACAGATTCCAGATTAGTTTTAAACTATGAGCGATCTTTTCATTTTAATAACCTCTAAATTCCATATTGTTACCAGTTCAGCACAATTTGCTATAAGTCTTTTTCTCAAACATACAGTTACTTCAGTTTCAAATCCACATTTTCCGTCTGGCCCGCCTCCAAGGCCTGGCTGAGCCAGAGAGTAACATGAGCTTGTTCCTGCCTGGGCTGGTTTCTGCTGACGCCCTAAATTAGCATTTTCTTTCAGTTCAAGAAACCCATTGTCTCTTTACCAGAGCAGCAGAGCAAGTCTCCTCCTCTTCTCATTAACATCCAAATGAGAGATCCTCTCCTTTTGGTGGGAAGGAAAAGGGTGGTGTGTTCTCTGTGGGGGAAAACCTCTTTGAAGTTTAGCTGAATAAGGGTACCTTACAGTAAATTGTGACATTGTTCCTTGTGAAATTTAAGTTACACATTTAAAATAAGCAAACATATCTTCAATTCCAGTCTTTTTCAACATGAAAATTAAGTAGTGGCAACCTATCTTGCCTTTGATAGGAAGTCTCTTCTTTCGCCACACAAGTTTAAGATGACAGGTTTAGAGATCGGCAGCTTCTGACACAGGCGAGTGGCGGTATTGCGTCCATTTTCAACATATTTTCCAAGCAAGCAACTTTAAATGTGGATTTTCTTCTGATAAATGTACTTTTGCTGACATTGTATTTATGTGAATTCTTGAAGTAAAATGATTTTTAACACCCAACAAGGAGGTTGGATCTTTTGTGTGGTTTGTGAACCATGATTTTTGCAAATTTGACAGCCAAGAAAAAACAGATTTTCAAACAGCACTGTGTTTCTTTTGCAATGCTGCATTACTTTTTCAAGTAGTTTCCTTTGACTTTGTGGGTAGCCAAATGATAGGTTTTGGCAGTGGTCTCCTGTGTTACCACTGACATATGCAAAAGTGGATTGGCGGCCTATTCTTTAGATTTTCCTGCGCACTTCTGGGGGATTTTTAGCACGCATACTGCTTTCTGGCGGCCATTCTGATGTTCCTGATGCAAGCAGCGCACAGGAATGTTGCAGGGCCTGGACTAGTGAGTTAAAGCATCCCACGTAATCAAGGGGGGGGAGTTAGTGTGGAATCTAGTCATTCAGTGATTGCAGGATGTAGTGAGAAGAAGATGCAGGACTGCTTACTTTCATATGTCTGGTCAAAGGGCATCAGAAGTGAAATTACACACTTGCACCAACTTCTCATGGCACCCCAGCCACCATGGCAACCAGTGCCACAACCCCCCCCCCCAAGAGGGAAAGTATTTCAGCCTTCAGGGTGAGCCTTTGACTTTTGGGACCCATGCCCATTGTATCCTCCCTGGGCCGTATCGGGCAGGGGGGCTCATTAAGGGGGGGACTATGGCACAAATGATTTGCAGGATCCACCAGAACTTCAGTTCCTAAAGACCTTTGGTCTCCAAAATGAAATCTTGTGGGAGCTCGGGACATGTGAGTACTGATTGACAAATTCTTGTGGGATCTGGAGATCTTGCAAGATTTCCACCCGGCAGCTAATTTGGCAAGCAAGGCCTATATAAGTCTATGTACCACTCCACACCTTGCTTACCTGAAAAATACAGATGCTTAGCTGAACCTTTTTCTCCTCTTCTGGGAATCTTCTTCCTCTGATCTCCTGGAACAGCTTCTCCTTAAAAGAAACAAGATCACAGTTGCTTCAAAAGACAACAGCGAGTACTCGCCAACAGCACCATTTATTTATTGGGTATTTATAATGCGCCTATGCACAATGTGTTTCAAGCCGCATGACATGAATGACATTGTTTTGGACACTGGATTAAAACTTTGGGGCTTGCTTGGGGGAAAAGAACCTTGGAAAATGTATTAGAGTTTGGTACCGTGATTTGGGAAACAGACGGGAAGATCCTAATGATTATTTGAACCCAGATTGAACACTCTAGCTCCCTATAGGCAGTGGTTGGACAACATCAAGGAGCCTTGTCTGGCTGGAATACACAGCACACCAACTATTTGGGAATCTCTTTCACAAGCAACTCCAACGCCTACACAGGTATATGGGAGGAGTGGAGGGAGTTATGATTAAGAGGAGGCTCATAGGAAGAGTGCTAATAAGGGTTGTTGATCTTGTTTTGGCTCCAGGCAACATATATTGGGTAACCAAGGGACCCAGCCACCCAGTACAATTGGGGTGCATCCACCCACACCAACTATAAATCCATTTCCCCCCAAGAGCTCCTGCTGTCATGTGTCTTAACCTCACAGACAGAGGGAGCCTAGACTAAGAATAAGAGGTCTCCACAGTATTCCTGCGGGTAGACCAGGTAAGCATTACAAAATGATAAGCCCACAAATTGTTCCCGCTAGAGCTCCTTGGACCCCTCGGGTCTAAGCACCAATATTGCCACCCTGTTGAAGATAGAAAGGCGAGCCAGTTAGCTGGAATCCAGCACTGTATGACATGCCTGGTGGCTGCCTCTCAAAGTTAGCTGCCTTACAGGCTCATCAACAACCTCTTCCCATAATGGATACACAACTTCAACAGAGGGAAGGCCTTCTACTCCCATGTGTACACACACACCACAGATCCAATTCAAGTTGGCACTCCAAACCTGGTCTGTTAGCCCCTCCTGAACAGTTCCTAGCAAATCCACTGAAATTCACAATGTTCATGCATCACTGTGAGCTTCATTTCCTGTGCCATCCAGCAGCTTTGCCCAAGGACAGTGCCAAGGTGGCTTTGATACTGTCATAAATGGGTGGGCCTGCCGCCAACTTGTCAACCACATTGGTTTACATGACTTTCTGGGACTTAAACATGAACTCAAGAAACTTAAATGGAAAGCACATGTTCCGGCCCTAGACTACTCTCCTCACCTCACCTCACCTTGTATTAAAGGTCACAGGATTAATTGACTTACATAGACACCTCCAATCAACTTCAAGCACACATTTCTGTTTTACTGGGGATTACGGAACAAAATAAAAGATGTTTTGGCACATGTATTCAATCTGCCACCAGCATGCATGGAATACATAGACATGGTGGTGGATCTTTATCAGAGACTCGCAGAAAGAAAGAAGGATAAGGGCTGCATAGAGAGATGACTTATATATTATGAACCACCAACAACAACACTTCCCAGCACAGGGTTGTTCCACGGAACACTTGAAAATGGGTGGACTAAAAAGCCCTCTGCCCAAGGAAGAAAGGGAACGGAGAGGACAGCAACAGTTGCACTTGTACTGCGACAAGGCAAATCAATCCCTTTGTGAATGACGTACCAAACCTAAGATTAGACACAAGTACCTATGGACAGTTTCACCCCGGATGAAACTCAGGAGCCACCACAGAAAGAGAGAAACGTCCTAGTCTGGCAATGACAGGGGTTGGTTTGTCAGATGAAGAGAACACATGGACCCTGCTTTTATCCCTCGCAGTCACATTGGGTTTTGGACAACAGAAGATACAGGAAATGGCGTACATCGACTGGGGGGCTTCTGGAAACTATTTGGACATTTTGTATGACCTTAATCTAAATGTCCCAACTCATGCAAAGAAAAACCCTGAATGTGTAGGGATGGTGGATGGAATCAGGCTAACGTGGGGACCAGTAACGACACTTGTTGGGGATGTACTTCTCTGTTGCTGACATGACCATCAAGAAGTATGGAACTATGGAATGCCTTACCCAACGCCCTCAGAGTAGAACCAGTACTCTCCACCTTTCGCAAAACCTTCAAAACCACCCTGTTAATTTAGCCTATGCCTCACCCCATCCGGCACCCAACTCCTCTAACTAAGCTAAGTCTATGCATACTCTTTGAACAGCAAGATCATGTAACTTCAGTACTGGATTTATGCATACCCTGTTAACAATAAGTTCTATGCTTTTTTCTATGTAACCAGCAAGTATCACTGTAACTGCGCCACGATGCCTAAGGGCTGATACGCGCTCTATAAATGCTAGTAAATAAATAAATAAAATTATTGCATTTTGGCCTCATTGGTGTCCCAGTTCAAGATTATCCTAAGGATGCCATGACTAAAGAAGCATAATCCAGCCATTTATTGGAATATGAGGCTCCTGTGATTCGTTTCGCCCCACTGTAAGTAGCAGTGTTATGAAAATAATGAATCTGCTTGTTTCCATGTTCATTGTCTATTTGCCGGGAAGGATGACCCAGAACCTTTGGGTGTGTTTAGGCAGACAGATAAAGGGTGTATATATATATATATATATATTGCAGTTCTTTTTCAGAAGGATAAGGCCAGCACCTAGCTGCTGCAATGCTCCTATGATTGTCGTATACAACTGATTCCCAATTCAACTATCTGGTATAATAGAATATACACTCTGACGGCCCAGGAAAACGGATTGGGGTTGGTTGACAGAATTTATTTGCCCATGGTCAATTTGGCCGAATGTTCTTTTTTGTGTGGTCGTTTTGACCGCAAATATATGCGGCGGGAGACACCCTGCAGCCTTCCCCTTAGCTTCCTATATTATTTATATATATATATTTTTATTGTAACAATTAGTTTATACATACTTTTATTACAAATCGAAACAAAGAAAAACTTCCAATTAAACATTCCAGGTTCCACACATACTCCTCATTCTCTAACACATTCCTGTCTTTCAAATGTTCCTTTTTTTTCAACCAATTTCTCAACAAATGATTAAATAAAAAAAACAGATAAAAGATACATGATGAATCAAGCAAAATAAGTTCTAGATAACTATCTCACTTGGATGTTCATCATGAGTTGCTTTCCAATACGATGGCAACTCCCTTTAGCAAGACCTTATCTAAAAAGTCTATCACAGCACACGCTTGATGTACGTTATTGCTAGAAAGCATCATAAACCACTAGTCTTCCATATTGTCATTTAAAGGGGCGTATCTCCCCAGATAGAATGATCTTTCAATGGCGATTTCAGAGCATCCAATGATCAAATGTTTTAATGACTCAAATGACTTTTTTACAAAATCTGCAAAGGTTATGATTTGTTTCTTTGTCATTCTTAATCCACAACATCTCTTTTGTGTTATACGCTTTCAACGGAAGCCTCAAAAATTGATTGCGATGATATCTTGATGGACATTTTTTCAGATATTTCGGAAGATGATCAAGACTATTTGCTGCTGTTCCTGTACACAGGGAAGTCTTCAGCTCACTACGTTTGTTATTGTTTTGTATCCAGTTCCATAGTCTCACTTTGTTCTTGGCTAGTTGTGGATTAGACATCACTGTTTACCATTTTATATCAACACACTCTAAGATGCACTTTATTTTATTTGCCAAACTCAACAGGGTGCCAGAATGAGGATTTAAGCTCAAAGGTGCCAGGATACAATCTGATGGAGCTGGGTCAGTTATACTCATTTTCCTTAGAACTGAAATTGTTCTCCATAACACAGTACGATATAGTGAGTCAAGGCCAAGTTTGTGTCTTGTTGAAATTATTGAAATGTTAATCGGTAATCTGAGAATTCGTCTCCAGGTCAACCCTTCTAAAGATGACCAGATTTGATAGTTAAGGTTCCATCCTGCCTCCGCTCCAAAAGTGATCGAGGGTACCACTTTCTGCTTACAGAAGATCAATACTGGCTCTAGCGTGAATTTGCCATATTCAGCATGTAACTTGCTCCTTGAAGGGAAAAAGTTGTCATTTGTTGTTTCAAGTCAGTTGCCCAATCCCACTCCCTGATTGATTTATTGAATAAGACAGCTATATATCGAATGGCTGCAACTTTCTCAATTGCCTTGCCTGCAACAGTCCACTTAAATCTTTTGTCTTTTTTTGTCTCGTTGCACCAATAGCCAGAATCTTTGTCTTTCTTTCATTTATTACAATATCGTTCTCTTCCAAATAGGTTTGTACCTTCGCTAGGAGCCTTTGTAGGCCAATTTTGGTTGAGTCAATCAAGACAATGTCATCAGCATAAATGGCCCAGCTAATCTGCTAGCCATTTATTTTTGGTGGGAAACAGTGAACTTCATTTAATGCAACTGAGACATCAGAAACAAATAGCTTAAACAGAAGCGCAGCAAGGGGTCACCCTTGTTTCACCCCTTTGGTCATCTCTATTTCATTTGTCAGGTCACCACGTTCGTTGGGCCGCACTCGGATACTTGTATTTGCATGCAGGGCCATCAGCGGATGAAGTAGTGAAGGCAGACATGACCGGTCAGACAGCTTTGCCCAGAGTTGCTCCCGGTTTATGGTGTCGAATGCTTGCTGCATATCGACAAAGGCTAGGAACAACTTGTTCTTTTTTTGATGGTCTCTAGTTTCAGCAAATTCAATATTAGTAAATTTACTTCAGTTCCCACTCCTTTAGTAAAACGGGTTTTCTGGCAGTCTGTTAATCCGGCATTACTGGCCCATGTTGTCATCTTACACTGCAGAAAGGTAGCAAAGATCTTACCGATACTATCAAGAAGGGCAATCGGGTGATAATTTGCAGGATCGTCCCGACTGCCCTTCTTAAATATCAGAACTATTATCGCCGTTTGCCATGAGTAGGGAAGTTGCTTCGATTTTGAAATCAGTTTGAACAGGTCTTCAATCAATTTTGCCCATAGCTCTTTTTTAGCCTTCAACATCACATTTGTTAGGCCGTCTGGGCCTGCTGCTTGGGATTTTTTTAATCGTTGAATTACGAACGAAATGTCCTCAGCTGATTCCTTTACTATACAACTCTCTACGCACATTAATACGGGTTTACTTTGTAACATTGTTGTGTTGCTAAATACCCCTCTGAAGTATTGCTCCCATATAATACTTGGTATTCCATTTGCGAGCCTTGCTTCTTGGTTCAATGTGCCTTTGTTGAAGATTCCCCAAATTTCTCTAGTCTTGTGGAAAGTCATCAATTTCAGAATTTGTTCTGTACGTTCTTGGTCCCTTATCAGTGAGAATGATTTGAACCAGTTTCGATATTTCAATTTTCGCTTTTTGACGGCATATTCTGCATTACGACCCAATGTCCTTTTCAACTGCCGGATATCTCTATGCAGGGTTTTCTTTTCTTGACTCAATGATGCGCTAAACACATACTTCTTAGGTTGAGAGCAGTTCTTCCATTGTGAGGATTCACTTTTGAACGGTGCATAGTTTATTTTGCTAGTTGGGGACAAATTCCCAAACAATATACTTTGTTTTAGCATATTAATTTGCAAGGCATTTATTCTCAGTCTGTTAGCGCCTTCATTTATCTGCACTGGTAATGTGTATCTTGCGCACAGTGCATGAGCCATGGCATTTCTAATGCATCGTGGTCACTGCTTATTGTTTTTCCGAATTATTAACTGTTCAATTTTTGGCCACATTGAGTTCATTATCCAGCTGAAATCCAGGGTTTTATATATATATAGCATTTATTACCCCAAACCCACCCCTCCACATATATTTGTGGTTCAAACCGCCTCCCTAAATTCAGTCAAATAGACCTTGGGCAAATAATCTGCGGTCAACTTGGGTAATACCAGGAAAATAATCATCTGTGGAAATATTTGAACGAGATACAGTGGGCACTAAAAACTGAATCCCATGCACTCATAACACATTCGTAAATTGAGAATGTGATGGCCTGCTGCAGCTGTCAGTGATGGAGGGAAATCCGGTGCCCAACCAGACTAAAAAAACAATAAGTACACAAATGGAATCACTGTCACGCTAACACATCATCAGAAGGAAACACAGCCAACACGTGTTTCAACCGTCTGGGTCTTTTTCTAAGCTGTCAATGCAAAATGTTTAAAGAAAAACCGAACATAAATAGTGGAAAAATGAACAACCCAACAATACACATCACAAAATTAAATAAGATCAAAATATGGACCAAAACGACATAATTGCAACAAAAAATACAACTAGCCCAGCACAAGCCCCATCTGGATTGGTGCAGCCCCTTCCTACACTGCCTACATCCTGGCACCCAATTTCTCTACAATATATTGTGGCACTGCCTGTTAGCATTGGTTATACAGTGATCCTCATAGTACTAGACCACCTGGCAAAGATGCCTAATTTTATACCTCTTAAGAAATTGCCAACTGCAAGAAAACTAGCCAATCTCATGTAATGTAACCGCATATAAACAGATTTCTTGGTATAGGCTGTCACGGATGACCTTAATAACTCAGATGACATATATGGCAGACCTGCTTCCACCACTGTTGGCCATGCTAAATGAGGCGTTAGAACTAGGTAGGCTGCCAGAGACTCTGAGGGAAGCGGTCATCATCCCTCTTCTCAAGCCAGGCAAAATAGACACTGACTGCGGATCCTACAGACCATTGTCAATGTTAAATCAGGGCAGTAAGATCCTCGCCGCGGTGATGGCAAACAGATTGAAACCACTGATAAGTGCCCTGATACACCATGACCAGGCAGGATACGTCCCTCAACGGAGCATTTTTGATAATCTCAGGAGATTGCACCATGTTATAGACCAGACAGCTGGAAGCTCTCAAGAATTGGCGATAGTCTCACTAGACGCAGTCAAGGATTTTGACCATGTTAAATGGTCCTGGTTATTAGCGGTCCTAAAGAAGTTTGGGATAGGACCGGTATATCTGCAATGGGTGAAATTATTGTATAGTGCACCGATTGCCAGAGTCCGGACAGGGTTGGTGATATCGGAAAGGTGGACGAAGGGAGAGGAACTAGACAGGGCTGCCCTTGGTCCCCGATGTTGTTTATTCTAGCGCTGGAGCCACTGGCGGCATACCTCAGATACCAATATGGGGAGGTGGGTATTACAACGAAAGGTGGACAGCACTTGATATCACTGTATGCGGATGACATGCTATTGTATCTAAGTTAGCCAGAAGAAAACTTACAATATATACTAGAGGTACTAGATCGATATGCACTAATATCGAATATAACGGTAAACCCACGTAAGTCCATGATATTCCTGCTAGGGAGATATATAGGAATGCCTCAAGGTATGTTACTGGTGTTAAAGATTGAATGAGCGGTAGACACCTTTAGATACCTGGGGATAAATGTATATCACAAGGTTGAAGATGAACATAAGAATAATACAGAGAAAGCAGTAGAAGGGATTCAACGCAGTATGACATTCTGGACGAGGTTGCCCCTAACCATGATGGGCGAATGGCATTGCTTAAAATTATAGTATTGCCCAGGCTGCTACACAGTTTTGCTAATGTCCCATATCTGATACCTAAACGCTTCTTTAATAGACTCCACAACATGTGTAGAGGGTTCATCTGGCATAACACTAGGAATCGCGTAGCCCTATGGAAATTACTAAATCCACATGATCGGGCGGGTATTAAACTACCCAATCTTGAGGTGTATTACCTAGCGGGACAATTACAATATGTAGCTAGATGGCTTTCTGGAGACACCACATCAGAGTCCAGACTATTGACGGCCGAATGTACACCATATTTCTTAAATGAATGGATGTGGGTAACTGAGCCCCCAAAAAGTAGGAGAACGGCATTACTGACCCTGGGAAGGAAGATCTGACATAGGACCTGTATAATGCTGGGAAGCCGTACACCGTGCTCCCCGCAGGTCCCTTTGGTGACATTAAAGGGGATAGTCGATCAACTGAGACGCACCATAAGGGAAGACTGGGAGCCGTAGGGGTGACAACAGTAGGGGATGTGTGGCAAGGAGATGGCAGAGTAGAGTTTGATAGCTTAAGTGAGGACACACGCCTACATAGCGGGCAGTATATCACGTATGTGAGGTTGATGGCAACGCTAAAAAAGACATGTTCAGAGGTAGAACTGAACCAGCAGCCAAACAAGGCTATAGAAATGTTCCAAATGGTGTCAGACGGGGGTCATGAGATCTCCAGAATTTACAAAATACTGATGTCTAAAGTGGGAAAGGAGGTGGTTCAGCCGAGGCGGGACTGGGAAGAGGAAAGTGGGGAAACAATAAGCGATGGGCTATGGGAAAGGGTGCAAGGGCACCACAAAAAAGTGACGGGGAATGCCCGACTACAACAGATTCAATTGTACATTACTCATAGAGCATATATGACCCCCAAGAGAATTGCTAAGTTCACAAATGCGGCTATACAGCGATGCCCGGAATGTGGGGTAGAAAATGCCAGGATGATACACATGTTCTGGGCTTGTCCCGAAATTGCGAGACATTGGAGGGAAATAGCAGACCGACTGGTTTCCAAAGAAATTGAACTAGTGGTAGACTCCTTGTGGGCATGTATGGTGGGGGGCTTTCCTAGACCGCGCAAACTCAAGCACATGTGCAAACTCAAAGACCTGGCCTATATTTTGGCGAAAAGCAGGATAGCCACGGGATGGAAAGCTCAGGCGAGACTCAATATAGATACCTGGTGGAAGGACCTTCTGCAGTGGGCCGAGGCTGTAACGGTGGTCTGGAGGGAGGCAGCATGTAGAGGGGGTGAAGAGGAAGCAGAATCATTGATGGCGTGGCAGCATCTGATTGCATCTCTGACGAGCTTGGGCCCCAAAGAATTGGACACGGATAGCTCCCTGGATTATGGAGAAGAAGAGACAGTTGTTGGACTAATGGACCGTGTTGGCCTTTTTATAGTGACTTTAAAGAAGGGGAGGGGAAGAAAAAGCGGGGTGTTGGGGTTTAAGTAGTTTATGCACCATGTTAGGGTACACTGTTTGTTTGTTATGAAACTAATAAAATGCTTACAAAAAAAAAACTCAGAGTGCCACTGAAAGTTCAATTACTTTTTATTTTTAAACGTAATATGTGTTTAATGTGGTGATTGGCCAATATTAAGAGAGGCAGATTTGTCAATGTGCGCACCGGGCTGAAAAGAGGAGCTGGAGGGGGCTTGCTGAGAGCTTTTATTCTCTCTCTCTCACCTAGAGTACACCAGTCCCTCCCTAACACAGGCATCCCTACTCCCCATGTTAGTAGTTACTGGTTGTTTCTCCCTACTATCTTTGTCTACCTTCTCTACTTGTGAGAGCCTAAAGGTGAACGGCTTATCTGTCTAAGCTCCCTCAGGGACTTCCTAGGCTGGCCCTACACTATCAATGGTGTTAGCTTTAAAGGGATTGTAGAGTTGCGCCTCACAGACGCTCAAGCCCGCTCTTTCATTTTCCTCTCACACCCTGATGTTCCTGTGTCTTTCTATTGCTCTTCTTAATCTCCTCCTATTCTCCTCCCTTCTAATCCACCTACCGCCTCTCCTCATGCTCTAAGATACTTTCTTCTCTATTCCTCCAATTCTCCTCTCCTATCTTTCTCTCTACTGTTTGCCTGCATCCTCATATCTTACTCACTACTAATCTCCCTTCTCTGCACCCCAAATACTCTTCCCTATCCATAACACTACCACTGTCTTCTATCCTTCACTACTACTCTTTCTGCACAATTAATACTGCCCCCTCTCCACAATAATACTACTCTCCCCTTTCTGCACTACTACTGTTCCCACACCACTCACTGAATCCCTCTCCTCTCTCTACAGCCCTCTTCTCACCTCTCCCTACACCCCTATAGATCCCCTTTCTCTCTACACACCTCTTCTCACCCCTACTAAGGGATTTGGTACCTTCCTCGCTTTCCCAATGCCCTCACTCTCAGTATTCTCGCACGCATCCCATTTCTCTCCTGCATCCTTGTTCTCGCAACCCACTCCTGCACCCCTCTTGACTATCCTCATTCTCTCCCAAAACCCACTCCCTCTCACTCTACCTAATACCCTCAATTCCTAGTACCCTCCCATTCTTCCTGTACTATTACTTTCACCTACACCTTGACTCATTCACTGCTTCATTGTCGCAACCTGGTACCACTCTCCCTTACAAATACCTCACTTTGCGCACTGCCTGCATAAACCACCCCCATGCCATTCTGCACCATCCTTCCTCCTTCTAGTCCCTTAGTCTGCCTCAACCTCTGCTTATTCAGACCTCAGCCAAACAGCCCACACTCTGCCTTTCCTTCTGTCTCCTTTCATATCGTCATCCTGCTCGTTCTGTCTCCGACCTTCTTCTCATTGGCTGCAGCGCTCACCTAAATCTATGAACCCATTGGTGTCTGTCTTTTCCCCAGGAACTGAATTACATAGATGAGAAGCTTAAAAAAAACTAAGCCCCTTCCCTTTTCCAGTATTGTTTTGTGGATACAGTCTCTGATGTGGTAGCACCCATGAGCTCATGCTGCTGACCTTTAGTGCCAATTTGGTTTGGCGAAGGGTTTCTGTGTCTCTCCTAACCCCTTGCAGTCTCTCCTCATTCCCAGTTTGTTTTCTGCTGGCCCCCACAATTTTCTGAGGTCAATCTGTGGTTGTCAATTTTTGGGTGTGAATTATGTTTTTCAGGGAATTTCCAAGTCCATTTCCTGGCTGTTCGGGATTGCATTCTCCTGAATCCGGTCCAGGTTTTCTCAGTTGCTCCTAAGTGCACTATTGGAGTTAGAGTTCTGAAATGGAAAAGGGAGAGAAGCCAGAAAAAGTGGTGGGAGACATATTGCAACAGAGGGTGGCACCAGTATCGACATCCGTGCACATGAGAGGGTTTCAGTGGCTGGGATGCCTCAACTCCCCATTGCCTCCATGATAGGGTCATAACCCTCAGTAATCATTTCGGATAGGGAGAGTCAATTTTTGTCTGGGTTTTGGAAAGCCTGATGCAAAAAACTTTGAGTAGCTGTTAGGCCACCAGCTATCGTCTTGTCCCCAAATCGATGGACAGATTCCACCAGTCCACCAGTTGTTTGAACATTCTCTCTAATGCATGCTTTTACAGTCTGGCCTAGAATGGGCAGAGATCTTGTGGGTGACTGAGATTCCTACAGCAATTCACACTGCGCCACAGGGCTTTTACTCTTCTTCCTTACCCTTGATTACCACCCACTAGCCACATAACTTCACACACCCATCACTACTAAGGTACAGGCCGTGGGCCAATTTCATTCACGCTTAAAACAATTCTATAGTTATCTTAAACTAAACACGTAATTCTCACTGTCACCATACTGCAGTCCTGGAGTATCAACAAGGTGACTGGCATGGTTGGGCATGACAAATCTATATTTGAATGACTCTTGCACATTCCTGCTAAGATACCTGGTACATGCACTGTTACTGGTAGCGGTGGCATTAGGGCAGTAACAGTGGAGTTGCCTCCCTAGCTTAAGATCCATCCTCGGGATTTCGGGAGGATAGCACAGGGGCAACGTGCTTGCTTTGGAAGCAAGGCGACATGGAGCAGCAGCGGTTAGATCCCCAAGTCCGCGCTTAGAAACCTCTGGGTATTAAGCACGCTTTAAATAACCTATCATATCATATCCTATCCTGTGTTCAATGTGGCTCTCTTGAAACTGGTCAACACTGACATTCAAGTAGGGAATTGCCCATGCCCAAAATCATTGATGGGGAACCAGAACATGAGATCCACAGACTCTTAGATGCAAAAGGGTCAGGGGTGCTTGCATTACCTTTTACAGTGGAAGGGATTCCGTTGGAAAGTCTGTACTTGGGAACCCATAGGTGGTGCGTACGCCCCAAGATTAGTGCAGAAATTATATTGACAACATCCAGAGAAATACAGCCACGATGGGGGTGGGGTGGGGATCTTTGCCTGGTGGTCTACTGTCATGGCCCCCCTAACCCGAGTAAGTCAATGCCACAATACTGCATCCCCCAGGGCACAAGTAACCCAGCCTTCAGGGCCAGTCCTAGGCTTTTGGGAGCCATGCCCATTGCATCCTCCCTGGCAGCATGCAGGGATAGTGGAGGCACCTGTGGTGCAAACCATTAGGAGGAACTACAGTCACAAGAGACATTTGGTCTCTTAAAGGAAATCTCAGGGGAACTCGAGACCTGTGAGATCTGATTGATGAAATCTTGCAAGAACCCGAGAACTCTAGAGAATTTGATCCAGATGCCATTTTGGCAAGCTAGGTCATGCCCCATACACAAGCCCTGCTTAGCATTTGACAAGTACAGACACTTACCCGAACCTTCGCTCCTCGGCTCGGAATCTTGCTGACCTCCTGGAACAGCTTCTCCAAGAAGGAAACAAGACCGCAGTCAATTCAAAATACAACAGGAAGTTAGTACTCCTCGGCAACGTGACCTGAATTACATTGTTTTGGACACTGGATTAATATTCGGAACCTGCTTGGGCAAAAGCAACTTGGATAAATATATTTTCACTAACAACGTTGTTAAAGGGCCGTTATGGTTAAGTTGCACTTGCAAAAACCTATGAAATTCAATGGAAAAACAATGTTACCGGGACGTTATGGTCACAGGTAAAACCGAAAAAAAACGAAATTCGCCAGTTATGGTAAGCTAAGCAACCATAACTCGTGCCACCAGTGTGCACTGCAAGGACTAACACCCATGACATCAAAGATGCCATCACAAATCTCACTGATGACATCACATGTGCATTTAATTTTCATGGAAAGCCTCCACAAGGGATTGCTATTGTAATGGTGGCAGAAAACTATCAAGGATCATTGGAAGAACTATCATGAGATAAGTAGTTCATTGAGCAATGCATTGCTATAATACACCATTATATTACAGACTTCTTTGCAGTACATGAACCAACTCATGTGGAAACGTAGGCATTGTCTGCACCATGCCCCATAGAAGTGTAATCTTCAAAATCTTCCCATGTTACATAGTGAAATCATAAATGCTTTCGTTTTAGAGTTTCGGGTACTGTAAAACATGCAAGAAGTAGCTACCATTGCCTTAATAACTACATAGTCACACTTGCACAGAAAACATAAAGACACCACAATGCACACAAATACGAGCATATACAAGGAAATTAAAATCAAAATAAGCAAAAAAGGAGCAGTATTACCAGAAACTGTTCATAACATAACTTACTGTCTTCATGCACAGAAATGATTGTTGTGTTGTACAATTTCTTCTTCCCCTATATGTATATGTATCACATAATGTGAGTTAACCCTAAGGAAGGTAGTGTAAGAAGATATGAGAAGGGTGCCGTACACAAAGATAGAACCTTTTGAATTGTTAGTTCCTGTCTGTTAGGGAGGAAAAGCACCTGGCCTACTTATGTCAGTGAACTAAAAAGAGGGAGCCACACATGTGATGTCATCAGTGATGTCATCAATGAGATTTGTGATGGCATCTTTGATGTCATGGGTGGTAGTCCTTGCAGTGCACCCTGGTGGTGCAAGTTATGGTTGCTTAGCTTACCATAACTGGCGAATTTCTGGTGGTTTTCGGTTTTACCTGTAACTATAAAGTCCCTGTAACAACATTTTTCCATTGAATTTCATAGGTTTTTGCTATTGCAACTTAACCATAACCTCCCTTTAACAATGTTTTTTGTTAGTGAATCTCATAGGATCTTAGTAGGGCACTGTAACGGGAAGGCTGCTTTAGCATAGTGTTTTCAGTGAAGGCGATAGTTTTTTAGTAGTGTAATTTAACCATAATGTCCCTTTAACAACGTGTTTTCAGAGAGTACGGACTGGAAAGTACCAAGACTAGAATGTCACTAAAATGTAGTAAGCACACTGAAGTTTGTCTACTAACTGCATAGGTCCTGCAGTAAACAATAGTCGAGAGGCATAATGTTTAATTTATTACGGAGCAATGACAAGCAGCTTAGAGTGGCTGGAAGAAAATTCCCCTCATGACGCAATAACTTACACTACTAACCCCATTGGTACGCACAGTACTCTGAAGTGTTATATGTAATATATATTGCTATATGTACACCAAACACATTTTCTTTTCTGTGAGAACATATTGGAAAGGAAAGCACGGCAGCACAAGCGGCAACTCTTCCACAACAGCATACAGCCATAGCAAAGGAAAGAAACTCTGTGCATAGCAAAATGGACAGGCTGGAATCCAAAGTGGAAATATTGGTGAACAATTGTGCCACTTGAAAGGTTGCATACAAGGGTGTATTATTGACAAAATGAAACAGCGCTAGCAGATCTGCATGTTTACCCTTTCCCCATGTCAAAGGGAACCATCCCCTCAAAATCCGTGTGATGGGAGACGTTAAGGTAATACTTCAATGTCTTCCTACCTTCACAAGCAACTTGAGAGAATCCCCAATTCCCCACAATAAGTATCCACTTATTCTACCCCTTCCCTTTCCTAATGGTGTGTATGAAAGTGTACAAGTAAACGATAATAAGTGAAAGGTTGTTGAGTGTATCTGTGATATTGCTTTTTTGTTGAAATGCCGTTCTCACTCAGCTGCACATAGTCCTCATTGGAATGACTGCAAGTAAGAAAAAGGTAGGTGTCCTACGGACACCGCAGTTGCCCGGCCTATCCACAATGACAATGGAGGCATCCGTACAACACCAGCACGCTCCGCATGTCTGCATGTTGTCCTCCACCTACGATTACGTGTGGGAGGGGACATTTGGTTGTTGTGCAAGTACACGCATGTGTATCTGTTCCTCTGTCTCCTGGTAACACTGCCACTGTGCAGCATATGGGAAAGGATGTTAATTAGGTCGCAGCACCCACCCACGGCCTACAGGTACCTATACAGATAAACATCCCACCTGCTATACCCTATAAACAGCCATCGTCTCCCAAAATGCTCGCCACAGGTATGGCGCTCTATTATTCAGTACAGAAGTAGCAACGGTATGCACAGGCGCACAATGTATTCCGCCCAAAACGCGTCCTGTGGACAGCAGTTTGAAAGGAGAGCAATGGCGATGTAAACATGCGACCGCACCCAGAGAAAAATGTTTTTATCGAAGGACTGGGAATTCATTTATCTGTAATGTGGAACAGACCGAATGATGTAGATCTCCCGCAGGGGTTGAGGGATTTTAATGTTTTAGCATATTCAAGAGATACTGCGGAAAAAGTATATGAGCACATTGAGAGGGTTTTTGAGTATAGAAGGGAGTTAGAAAGGTTACGTAATGAAGAAACTGATGGTGATAGTTTGAGTGCTATTTTTGTACAGAAACGGTTCCTTCCTCTTCGTAAATCGATGAGTGAGGAAACACGAATTTGCACAAAAGATGCAATTAGATGGATTTTAGACATGTCGATATCTCCCGTAGAAGTATATGACACATATAGTCAGTATACGCCAGAACTGCAGAGATAAGTGATACAGGTTATGGTAGAATACATACAGGGTGAATGTTTAAAAAGAAAGACTTGTTGTCCCGCAGAATTATTGAATATCTGCAAGAGAGCTTTCTCGTCTGACACTCCTTCAGCTGCTTTAGCGCTCGATTCAGCTCTGTTGCTCAGTAAACGTTCAGAGTTTCCTTTCTCTCAGTTGCCTAAGACAGAGGTTCCTCTGACATTTGTCCCAAAAGTTGAGGTTCCAGCTAATGCCTCAGCAGGTACTGCTGCTTACGACATTCCTGCACATTATGTATCACAGTTTGTTCTCGTCCCGTTCTCGAGACAGGAAGTGAAGACTATTAGACAATCCATCCCAGATATTAGAAGGAATCCAACAGGGTTCTATAAAGAGATGGAATCTGTCTTGCAGTCATCAGTATTTACTCTGAGTGATATAGATTCGTTATTTCCCGTCCTCCTACCCATTGATTCGTGGAAACAGATTACGACTGTAGACGATGCAGCAGGGTTAGGGGACACATGGGATAATATGGTTAGACAAGATAGAGATAGACCAGCTGGAGAGAGACCGCCACAGGTAATACTGACTTTGCCTGATAGAATAGTGACAAAACTGAAACCCTTAATTCCTGAGAGAAGGATTGGCTGGGACAAACTTACTGCTTGTGTCCAAGGAAAGTCTGAGGGTGCTACCAAATTCTTTATTCGGTTTGAACAAGTTTTTTTCGGATTTCAGTGGACAAGATTTGAGCACAGAGTCTGGGAAACGACTATTTGTAGACACATTTGTGCGTGGATTGCCACCTGACATCCAGTCGCAAATTATGACTTCTGAGAGTGCTTGGCAAGCTAAGACTCAGTCTGAAATGTTGCACTTGGCTCAGTACTATGAAAACCGAGTCAATAATGAGAAAGAGAGGATCAAAAAGAGAAAGGGAGACCTGAAAACTAAGGTTTTGTTACAACAGATTGTCAGAGGTTCTAGAGGGGGTAGTACACAGTTTAGGTGACTGTATGTTCCACAGGGTACTGCACCGCTGGGTCCTGTATACGCAAACCAATGTGCTTATTGCAGACAAGAGGGTCATTGGCGAGCACAATGCCCGATCCTTCAGCAGAGGTCGAATAACACATTTGGTACTATGGTTAGACGATCCAGAGGCCGCCCTGGGGCCGGGGGTCCTGGTAGAAGTCAGTTTTCTCAGAATTCACAGCCTTTTTCACATGACAGTAAGTCACCGAGTGTGGATAATAGAAACATTTTTGATCATCCTTCTAATGCATATCTCTCTAAAGACCTTCCCTTTGACAATATATTGTTTCGCTAGGATTGCCCGAAGCAGGGTTTGGAACTGACACCTATTCCCATTAATCAGAAAGGTCCCTACATTGAAATGATAGTGGGAAATAGGAAACATATATTCTTGATAGATACAGGAGCGCAGAAGTGCTCCATTGACCATTCACGGGTTCCAAACATTCCACTGTCAGGGCAAACCAATGTTTCTTTGCCGGTACCGATTACACTGGGTCCATTCACAGATCACTGTCCGTTTCTTTTGACAATGAACTGTGCAGAGAATTTGTTGGGGTTGAATCTGTTGAAGGAGTTAAATGCGGTAATTCATTGTCCTTCGGATGGAGTGCATTTGACGATTTTACCGCAGCAACTTTCTGCCTCACAATTCCTGTCTAGACCTTTGCCACCGGAATTCAGTGATGTTCCGGAGTGTTTATGGGCGATTGATGACAATGATGTCGCTGTTTTACAAATTGAGCCTGTTAAAATCATTTTGAAACCTGAAGTAAAGTTGCCACCTATTCCTCAGTATAAGATCTCGGTTGATGGTGAGCAAGCTTTGAAGTGTATAGTTTCCGATTTTGTACACCATGGGGTAATTGAAGAAATTGCAGGTAGTTTGTGCAATAATCCGATTTTGCCTGTGTATAAGAAAGGAGATAATGCAATTCCTTTTCGTTTTATCATTCATTTACGTGCTATCAATAAGATTGTTGCTCCACAATTTCCTATTGTGCCTGATGTAACAACGATATTAACTATGATCCCAGCTTCTGCTACTCATTGTAGTGTCGTAGAGCTTAAGAATGCTTTCTTTAGCATTCCTATATACAAGGATAGCATATACCTGTTCGCGTTCACCTTAGGGGGACGCTCATTTACATTCACCCATGTGCCACAAGGATACACGGAACGTCTGAGCATTTATAGTAGGGCTTTGAAAGTGCAGCTTGACACACTCGAGTTGCCTACCACTTGTACATTGCTTCAATACGTAGATGATCTTCTTTTAGCTGCTGACTCAGAAAATACCTGAAAGGAGGGAACTGTGTTGTTGCCTATTCACCTAGCAAAACATGGACACAAAGCTTCACTCAAAAGGTTTCAATATTGTGGACAGGAGGTCGCCTATTTAGGCTATCCCCTGTCAAAGGAGGGAAGAAGGTTGACGCCTGAACGGATTCAAATAATTTCTAGCATGTCTGTCCCAAATACACAGAAGGCAGTCAGAGCCTTGATAGGAATGGCTTCTTACTGTAGGCAGTGGATCCCGAACTTCTCACTAGTGATTAAACCAATGTTGGCTTTGACAAAGAAGGGCATTTCTTTGCCATTGCCGTGGAACTTGGAACACCAGAAAGCGTTTAATCTGCACAAGACTGCACTGTTTTCCGCACCAGTTTTGGGCACACCAAATTATGAAAAGGCCTTCGAGTCGTATGTGCATGATCGTGATGGATGTGCTTTGGCTGTATTAACGCAGGAACATGGAGGGAAGAATAGGCTGTGCGGTTACTTTTCTTCCGACCTGTTGCATGCGCTTTGCCAAGATGTTTGAGAGCTGTCGCTGCTGCTGCTGCCTCTGTAAAACAGAGCGAGGGTATGGTCCTAGGCCATGCTTTAACCTTGTTGGTACCTCACTCTGTAGATGTTCTACTAAATAGAACACAAACACAACACCTAACCTCCGCACGATTAACGAGATATGAATTGATCTTAGCACCGCATATAAAAATAAAGAGGTGTTGTGTATTGAATCTGGCTGAACTATTACCTTTCCCGCAAGATACTGCTTGCAGTGACGAAGTGTTACATTACTGCCTTTACACCACAGAACAAGAGACTAAAGGCAGGATTGACCTGAAAGATACACCTTTGAACGACCCACAAGGGGAGCTGTTTTGCGATGGCTCTTGCTTCAAACTTCCAGATGGTACATCCACGGCTTCTTATGCCATCACCACACTGAGCATGATTGTGGAAACCAAGAGAATTTTACATAACTTTGCTCAGGCCGCAGAGATTATTGCATTGACTCGAGCTTGTGAACTTTCTGAAGGGCTTAGAGTAAACATATATACTGATAGTCAGTATGCTTTTGGGTAGATCACAACTTCGGTAGACTTTGGGCAGAACAAGGTTTCTTGACCTCACATGGAACGAAGATTCAATAGGGCTCCTTGATAGTGCGGTTACTTTCAGCGCTTGCACTTCCCACTCAGTTAGCGATCATGAAATGTAGGAAAAGGGAACTCTTTTGCTGATCAGATAGCCAAACAAACTGTCACTGATCTCTATACAGATATGTACACTACAAGGGAAGCCACAAATGTTTGTACCATAGATGAAGGTGTTGAATCTGTAAAGAATATGCAAGCTGATGCCACTTTAGAAGAAACTAAGCAATGGGCTGAGGGTTTGGCGAGGTTGGATGATGATGGGTGTTGGGTGGATAAGTTAGAGGGAAAATAGATGCTGCCAGATGCGTACATTACTATGATGATCGCAATGGCTCATGGGCCCACCCACATCTGTGCCAGGAAGGTTTGCAAAATGTTAAAAAATGTCTGGGTGAACGATAATATCTCGAAGACAGCCAAGCATTTTGTCCAGAGTTGCATGATCTGTCTACAGCACAAAATGGGGAAGGGTACATCGACACCAAGGGGTCATTTTGGTCCACCTTCTGTCCCCTATGAAGTGATCCACTTTGACTTTATTGAAATGGAGCGTTGTAATAATTTCAAATTTGTTTTGTTTGTTATTTGCGCTTTAGTAAATGGGTTGAAGCCTTTCCTTTAAAAGATGCCACAGCAATGACAACGGTGAAAACCATGCTTAAGGAATATTTTCCTAGGTTCGGTTTGCCACGGGTCATCTGGTTGGACAATGGTCCACATTTTATCGCCGCTGTAATTCTGCAGATATGCGTGGGATTACAGATCGATAAACGGTTCCATTCGGCTAGACATGCTCAGAGTGCTGGATTGGTAGAGAGACACAATGGAATTTTGAAGAACAAGCTTGCTAAAACGTGTGCCGGCACCAAATTGAAATGGCCGGACGCCTTACCGATAGTGTTACTGTCCATGCGCACCACCACACAGACTAAGACTGGGATCTCTCCATATGAAGTGGTCATGGGTAGGCCAGCTGATTATTGTGACCGGTTAACTAAAAATCTGTATTTGATTTACCAACAGGTGCGAGAAGCCCTTCCAGCAAAATACGAGGGGCCAGGTCATAGTATCTGACCTGGGTAGTGGGTGCTCGTCAAAGCGTTCGAACGAGCATCCTGTTTCGCACCGTGGTGGAGAGGACCACACCAGGTTCTCCTGGTCACACAGACGGCGATCCGGGTGGAAGGCAAGTGGCACTGCATACATGTGTCGCATGTCAAGAGGATTCCCTTCCCTTTGCCACATGATACAGAAGATACGGAGAAACCTACCTGCTCTGCCCCCAACGATCACTCAGCATTGAGCATTACTGAGAGTGCTTCGGAGGCACTCCCTGAGCCTGTGGGGCCTGGGAAAACAGCCGCTTCAGCTCCACACTCTCCTACAGATCCTTTTTCCCCACTGTTTGGTTCTGTTGTGAATTCACCAATTCCATCAGGAAGCAACGACACGTTGTACCCAGATCATATTGTACCAGGAGTCACAAGGTACAATCTGCGTCCACAGAGCTAGACTTACTGCACGGTTCGGCTGTGCCAACAGGAAAATCATCATAGGGCTTGCCCTTTGCCCTATCTTTTGCATACAAGGAAAGTTGTTGGCTGGGGATAGGAAAAGACTAAGAAAACACGTGATCTGGAGATCACTAGCACATGAACTACGGCGCTTTTCGTTTTCAAAGGAACAATGCCTGCTATCGCCTCTACCCGTACGGAACAAATAAGTGACTATGTGGCCAGTAAAGACAATGGACAATCGAATACATGGGGCCTCATTATAACATTGGCGGAATGGGTTAACGGGTGCCGCTAATGGATGCAGACCCGTTAAACCCATTCCGCCTCATTACGTGGTCCCCTCGCGGGACCCGATGTGGACGTCTGGTTTTACCAGACGTTCTTACTGGGTCCCGCGAGGGGACCAGGGAGCTAACAATGGGCCGGTCGTAATCGGCCCGTTGTTAGCTCCCTGCACCCATTCCCATTGAGCCCTATAGGGGCTCAAATGGGAATGGGGAAGGTCCGGGCCCGGGTTCCCTGTAGGGGGAATTACCAGGCCCTCCAAACTCAGAATGGCCCGGTAATTCCCCATTCAGGGAACCTGGACCTGGTTTTGGTGGCAGCCATGCCCTCGTTAAGGACATGGCTACCACCAAAGCCATAATGAGGCCCATGGTCTTTTAAAACATATTGGGCCTCATTACAACCCAGGGGGTAACGATGGCACGTTGCCGCCAGAACCTTACCGATTCCGCCATGGTGAATGGAGCAATTACCGCCCCATTCCGAGGTTGGCGAGGGCGGTAATTCCCCATTCACCATGGCCCTTCCCATTCCCATTTTTGCCCCCATAGGGCTCAATGGGAATGGGGAAGGCGGTAATAACAGTACCGCAAATTGCAGTACCATTATTACCTCCAAAGTCCCTTTGCGGGTCCTGTCCTTAACGCCTGGTAAAACCAGGCGTTAAGGGAGGACCCGCAAAGGGACCTCGGAATAGGGCGTTAAGGGATTACCGGCACCAGTGCCCTTACCGGTACTGGTAATCCCTTACCGCCCGGGTCATAATGAGGCCCATTGTTTTCTTGTAATCATGTTAACCGGTTTCACAATAGTAATTGCTTTGGGATTTTGGTACATGGAAGAAATACGTCTGCTCGAAACGTTTTTGCCTAGTGAAAATGTACCTACTGTATCTACACCTTTCGTGAGTCTGCACACTCTATCTCCTAGAGACTCTCAACACAGACAGAGTTACCACAATAACACATTACTGCTTATAATGAATGCAACACATGCCATTTTGAACAGGTCTAATTGTTGGGTCTGCTCTCATTTACCGCAACATTAAGACAAAGGGTTGGACTGGTATATTCATCCTTTGGCTCTAACTACTGCATGTTATGCTTCTCTAAGGCCACTATTCTTTGGCCGATGGAATGATAGCATCCCGGGGAACTTTGATGGAATGAATTTGAATGAGTTTGAGAGACGAGTTCTAACGCCCCTTGGATGCTCACTTTTCGCAAATAGAAGCAAGCTTAATGTTGCTTCCATTAGGCCTTCTGATAAACTGTCTCGACCTTTTCAATCTCTGATCTCCTTCAAGATGGCTCCTATAGGCAATAGGGATGTCACGCCACCTTCTATACTGTTAACCACAGCCCGACTCAGTTTCTTTCTGCATACAGAGGAATGGTACTCAGTCAATGGGTGATTTCAAGGGTTGCACCAATGTTGCGAACTTGACCAGTGAGGACAGACCTTTGTATGTAGGCGAACCTGTCTATTTAGTTTGCGGTAATGAAGCTTTCCCATGGCTACCTAGGGATTGGCAGGTAACCTGTTATATAGGGATCCTGTTGCCGGGGGTATGTATAGCTAGTACCACCGAAATATCTAAAGCTCGTCCAAGACGGGATGAGAATGACGATACTTTGTCACAAGTTCTAGGTGACGTAGCAAAATCTTTTGTACCTTTTTGGGGGCAAATACTAAATTCCGAGGATATTAGGAGACTAGCGAGAGTATTGGAGAGAACCATCAACTGGACCACTGACATACTGTATAACATGACTCTAAAACAGAAAGCAATAAAGTTAGTGGCACTACAGAATCGGATGGCATTAGACGTCATCCTGGCTGAGCGTGGAGGAGTATGCAAATTAGTGGGGTCTGGTTGTTGCATTTTCGTACCGGATTCCTCCCCAACCATCTTTGAAGCTATACAAAATCTGCACGTCCTTAGTTCATAAGTGCACGCTCCCGAGGGAAATTGGATCTTAGCGCTTGGTTCTGGGACTTTTTACAATCTTGGGGATGGAAGCTACTTTCAGTCTTACTAGTTATTCTGAGTGTTCTGTTGTTTTGCTGTTGCTGTATACAATGTCTTCCTGCCATATATTCAATGTTAGGGGGATGTTGTGCACAGACTATGGGAACGTTCGGACAAAAGGTACGCGCACCGTAAGGAATGACCAATTAATTTGTATTGAAAGAAATTTCTGTTACAGACCTTATGGTGATTGATATCTCTGATGATTGTGATTCAGGGTGCGTGGACATTAAGATGTGGAGTTACTCGTAAAAGTGAGTGATAGTAATTTAGTGCTTGGCTTAGGCCAAAAGGAGGGTTTGTTAAACAGGAAATCATATCGTGCCTCCTTCTGATTTATATTGGCCTAAACATAGTCGCTCTGCAAAGAAAACCGCGTTGCAAAGTTCCAATTTTGGATCGACTTCGCCACCATTTTAGAATCGCCTGCCATTTTGATTTCTGTTCGTATGTGGTTCTCTGTTCTAAAATGGTGGACTGTGTTTAACTTGCAAACCGAGCCTTCCCGAACTTTGAATCTTGTTAATAGTTAGACTGTGCGAGGGCCGACTGTTTAGACTAGGTAATGAGACCTTGCCCCGAGCATGACTTGTGGTCATAGGATTGTCGCCACTAACAAGCCTCATCCACGAACACACACTGAGGACAATGCAATGCAAATGTCAAGCGTGGACACTGGCAGAACTACATTGTGAAGGGATATGTACTAAGGCTCACTGCTAAATCCAGGAATACACTTCACCAATGTAACTTGTTGGAAACACAAACCTATGTAATCCATGTGCATATTATTGTATGAGCTATGTGTGATCTCGGCACAAACTCTAGACCGCAGATTATTAACCTGTAGAGAGGCTGGACAATATTGCAGGATATGTATAAATAATGTGAATGTTTAGATGTCCAGTACCTCTCGCTCCTCACTCTGATGGGCTGGTACTCATTGCGGTGTGTCGAGAGCCAGATAGCTATCTGTATCAGATCTGTGTTTCTTTGTAACTGCGCAGTATTAAGGATCTGTGAATCTTTATAGCCCGTGTTTGGTGTATTTCCTTTTGTGGTACTCAGCCTTGATATTTCCTTGCTTTTACAGGGCCCCCAGCAGTTACGGCGATCCTGCGAACCCTGGTCAACGATGATGAACTTTGATGGCCTCTATGTCCGGGTGGGGCGCTTCGAGATTCCTCGGCGGTCCCCATATCCGGTCGGCAGCCTTTCGAGGACTTCCATGGAGCCTTGGTGAAGGTTAGCCGGTGCACGATGGTCCCTCGTAGCTCGGGAAGAGGTTGCATTGCCAGGTCCTCTCTTGGATCAGCTTCTTGAAGGCACAGCAGTTTTCAGATTGCGTTGAAGGGAACAGCAGTCAACCTTCTTCTTCAGGCTCGGCTTCGATATCAAGCATCAAGTTTCGACTTCAGCTTCTGAACGATTTCCATCAGTGAGAGGTCCCCAGATTTACTGTTTGGCCTCTCATTCACTCTGCTGGGCCACAGTTAAGCAACCAATCATTCAGAAGGGCATTCAGGCAGACAGGCAGCCAATCAGGCTCACAGTGCATTCGTGCCAATCTTCTCCATCTAGACTCTCACAACAAGAATTGTGGATTTGGACAAGTACCAAGCCATTCAGCACCCCACACTGCATTCATGCCAGTTTCAGGCAGGGCTGTCTCAGTCTTTGTGTCACATACCAGAAACCAGACACCCATAACATGAAATGCACATTGGTCACCCATTCCAGTCACCCAGGTCCCACCCCAAGGGTGTACCCACAACATACAGTCATTGGAAAGGCTCCAGCTAGTCTGGCCTGGGCTTCCACACAATACCATATATGGAACTTCCACCCAGCAGCCAGTCAGGGTAAGGGACAGAGTCAGGGCTTCCCAGAACTTTGGTAAAACAAGGTAACAGGCAATAGAAAGCAGGAGGCCATAGGGGCCATCTTGTCTCATATCAGGAGTCAACTGATTCCAATGGCAGGGCATGGGTATCCCAAAACGGAGAATACTCAGAGCACCTGTCAAATTCAACATGGAGCTGCCACCAGCCCATTCCCTGCTCTGTGGGCCAAACACAGGTGCCCAAAAGCATACACTAGGGGCACAGGGTTGTACTCCTACCCATGGGTGCCATAAGGGTATCCCAAGGGTCTGTTCATCAAACCAAAAAAAGGAAGAGTTGCACAGCCAGGAGTCCCACATGGACACCTGTGCAGAAAATAACACAGAACACACATGATAAAAAGAACACAGGACAAGGACATGGAGGCCCTGTCCCTCCAATGCATTTCCAGCATCACAGTTACGCAGCAGGAAGTGTTGCCTTTGAAAGATTCCCTCTCAAGACTGTCACTGCAGAGGTTGTGCGGTGGGAAGTGAGAAGTTTAGACACTTTACGGATCATAAGTCGGGCTCCGGGGACAGGCGAGCACAGGAGAGCCTTTGGAGCAAGGTGCGTTCCTTTTCCAAATGGCCCAGAGAAAGAGGAACGAGCAGACGCACGCTCAAAAACCGGTAAATTCGCTAGCATGTTGTGACCCAAATTTTTCATGATGTAAAGCAGATTCAGCCTTTCTACATGCATTCTTTTCTGTAGCAATGCTGACAATTGTTTTTTTTAGTTTAATAAGATGGTTTTTCTGACTGCACTTTCCCCTGAGGCATTCTTTTGTCTGCCAACGTTTCAAAGGAAAGAGCAGTCTCTCTCGCTGATTCATCAGTGAGCGCATTCTCTTTGCTGACATCTCATGGCATTTGGTGTGCGGCACACTTTACGACTGCTAGTTTTTTTTGGAAGCATTATCAAATCTAGGAGTGCTTTGATGTAGTCTACATTTTTATTGGGGTTTTACACTGCAGTTAAGTACCCCCACTATTTCTACAAACATCTATAATTTTGTTCTTTCCCAAAGGCATAGTGAGAATCAATGTAAATGTTGACTCATTGTCCGTCCTATGGTACATGCATGAATTAGTGCAACCAATTCAGCTACTTGTACTGTATTTATCCCTTCTAATCGTATGCTTTCTAACACTTCATGTCTGTATAGATTATGTAGGCTGCTTTAGCCCCCACTTTTCATTTCTCACAGTTTCTATCCAAGAAAGCTTCTCATCTGGATTTTGCAATGGAGTTCCCTGCAAATCTGCTCTAGGCCTGGTGAGATCACTTGGGGTTAAAAGGCAATGGTCCTCTTCATAAATCTATGGGACATGGCAATAAGGACGCAGGATTTAACAATGGACAATGTACAAGGGTGATGTTTGCAGAATTTAACAATATTCACTCATATTTAGTTAAATGTGGCATTGATAAGTGGTGTGTTTTGCTTTTTAATAACAGGGTGGTTATAGTATGTTTGTATTTGTATTTTGAACTGTGCATATGCGGGGCATGTCTGACACCGTATTCTCGGACCTGGACAGCCAGCACAGCTTCTCCAACTGACTGACGGCACAGCGGTAACCTTGCTGCTAGTGTGCCTAGTACCGTACTATAATATGCAATCAAACAATTTTTAATCCCCATGCTTCTGAGTCAGTAGCGCTTGTGCATCGCCCCCTTTTTCAAAGCAGTATATGATAATTGGTTTCTAATGATCTAGCATCCCATTTTACGAGTGGCTTCACAATGTGTTAATGGCTCATTACTTTCTGACGACAATATCTGCTAGCCCCTAAAAGGATCTCATTTGGCTAATTGTTAATAATTTGGACAATGTTATTATGGCTTTCATTTTTGATTGCTTGACATCCCCACCTGCTGATATGTCATGGCCCAAATAATGCACTATTTCATAACACAACTGTAATTTCTCTTTAGATACCTCATGACTCTTTTTGGCCAAGGGTGTTAATAACACCAGTGTTACATACTTCATATGATGGAGATGTCACTAACAAACCTTCAACATATTGCACTAGTGTAGGAGCCCACCACTAGGAATGATGTGATATCACCCTGATGTTTCTTTAGCATTTGCTAAAGAGGATTCAGATCTCTTTGTACCCCTGTGGGAGGCAGGTTCACCTCTTTTGCCTGATTATGTGGGGAAAAAAACTAATATTGACTGTTGGAGTATATAGTGATTGAAAAGAAATGAAACAGATCAACCACTGTAAAGCATGTGGCAGCATGTGGTATACATGATAATATAGTCACATGTTTTGGAGCAACTGAGAATGATGGTAACACTACTGAGTTTACTGCACATAAGTCGTGTACAATCCTATGCACATTCCATAAAAGAAATGTTATGGTTAAATTGGAGGATTACAGTGGCTAGATGTAAGTGCCAGAATTGCCCGATCTAATAATAAATGTATTACTATAGACATACCTGATTCCATCTCGGTTCCATTGGCTATGGGGGCTTCCTGCTTAAATGTTTACTTGGGTCAAATCTGATTCATACTGGCTCACATTTACAGTTTAAATTCACATTATTGGCATGCTGGTGCTACCACTCTTGGTGAACTTGAGCTATTAGGTAGTCTCTAACTCCTTGCCTTCTCTATACGAGTCTTGATTTTCATTATTTTCTGGCTCATCTCACAGCATTGTGTTTACATTAATTTTCATATACAATGGAAATATCTAAACACACTCCTTCTGGTGTACAATAAATAATACATCTCAATTTGCTCAGTCAGTCTATTGCTTAAAGATTCACAAGGGATAGAGAACTCAACAAGAAAGCATGCTGTTCTGAAATGCAGTCAATAGAAACTGTAAACAGTTTGATTGCAGGATGAATAAATAGTTTCAAAGGATAAAACAACTTCCTTAAATTATTTTTGCTTTTATTGTGGAGTGATTGTTGGGGAGAATTCTCATAAATGTGCTAATTCCCTTCACCTTAGAGAACCCCAGCAACATTTGTGTTATTTGATTATGGGGTTTTAGATAACTTAACTCCATAGGCATCATCTTTTCATGTGTGTTACACAGCACCTTCAGTGCAGTGACACAGGGATGTCTTTTTAGACTTCCCAAAATTTTAAATACCTTCTCTGGGATAAACTGCTGTTTCCCAGAGAATGTAAAGTGAAATTGACTTTACTAGTCTTTCCAAATTCCTAGACCCAACACACACTATCTTCCTATAGAGTGCTGGAGGGGTTACCTAGTATCCCCTGTGGCTAAATACTCATGTGCGGTCAAATGCTACCCTTTCCTATCGAAATGGCTGGTGGCAGTGGTTTTACAAAGAACTACCATGATGTTTCCCAACCGCAAACACTGTGGGAGCCATGTTTTTCAATATGGCGCCTTATGCCCCTTTGTTAAAACAGGTCCCGGTCTTCTTTTTTCACTGTTTCATTTTTGAAAGGTCCTTCTAGAGTTGTCTCTGCGCGCCAAACCAGGTTTGGTCCCTTTGTTCGTTTACCTTTGGTGGGCTTCAGGAATGAAGACCGCCTAAGGCACCTGAGTGTCTGGGGTGGGCAAGAAGTGAGGGAGATGCCTAAAACTCCCTGTGTTTGGTCTCCTAGGAGACCCTGGGCCTCATTACGACCCAGGCGGTAAGTTACCGCCTGGGCCGTGACTTTACCACCATGGCGTAAACTACGTTTACGCCATGGTGGTAGGCGGACTTACCGCCCCATTCCAACCTTGGCGGGGCAGTAAATCCCCATTTTCCCATTTTCCCTTCCCCATTCCCATTTTGCCCCATAGGGCATAATGGGAGTGGGGAAGGCGTTAATTACGCCATCGTAAATTACGGTGGCGTAATTAACTCCATGGTCCCTTAGCGCCATGGATTTTAACACCTGCTAAAAGCAGGTATTAAATCCGCCATGGCGCTAAGGGACCTCGTACTCAGGCGGTAAGGGTCGGCGCTGTTTACGCCGCCGTAAAACCCTTACCGCCTGAGTCGTAATGAGGCCCCCTGTCTTGATATGGGCAAAATCTTCCTCGGGGCCAGCCCTTTGAGAGCAAAAAAATACCCAATTCAGCCCAAAATACAGGTTCTATTGTGCTGAGCAGTGAACTCATGCTAGTGACAAATGACACCTTCAATAAGTTTTAGTATTTATTCTAAACAGTGAATTTCATATATATTTTGGGATTCAAGTTAGAGAAGATTACAAAGCACAAAACTTAGAGAAATGCAAAATATAGAGAAACATAGAACTTAGAAAAACATAGAGAAACATAGAGAAACATAGAGAAACACAGTCTTACGCCCCTTCAATCAGCACTGGGAGACACTGGCCCTCATAAGCTAGCTGTAACAAGCCCCGCTCAGAGGACAGCGCTGCTGGGTGCCGTCAGAGCTCCAAATTCCGGGCACTTGATCTTGCTCGAACCAAGTCCACAGGACGATCTCCCACCTGAGTCATGTGAGCATGCATATTTTATAATCTCGTGCTGTCCGTCCATGACGCACAGTTCCAGAACTTTCCCTGTGCAAAATATAGGCTGGCTCATGGAAAAAACCCAACTCTGTTAATTTCCACTGTGCTCCTTTTTCTGTGCCCCTCCCTGGAGCCCATCTGCGCGAAAGCTCAGGAATGTCTTATCAGTGCCTTCCCAGAGAAAGTAAGATTAGCTTAGGGGCCATGCAGGGCTACCGTTAGTGAGGCAGAATATTCTAAGGGAAGCCGGGATGTATTAACCCCAACTGCAAGCTCTAAAAGGCATGCACTCATAGCTTAGTGTTCATAGCGCTTAAGACTGGCTATCTAAGCGCTATATAGGTGCCATAATGTTCCAAACACTCCAAAAATGTCTACTAGCTTACAGAGCTCGGGCCCTCACCCTGCCTGCATAATGTGACCTATCACTCCTACTAGGCCTGCATATTCCTTGTAGCTCACTACTGCACAATGGAAGTGCTACAACAGACTACTGTCAGCATTTTTGGCACATACTTTGAATACACTATTGGCTTTCAGCGGCTAATGCTGTCATCTAAAGCCCTGATTGGCAAAGTTGCAATTTTGTGTATCACTACATTCCACCCCTATTCAACATGTGTGCGACAATGCTGACTAATACACATCAATATAGTATTTAGTGCAGTGATAAAGACCTTGGGGCTTTGCAAGAGGTTTAAGCAAACTATCTTCTAGGGTTAGTCAGCGTGGCATGCAAGGTAAAACACTACCTAAACAAAAATGTACACAAAGTGAACAGTGACATATACCCTTGCCAAAACCTGGCCTACACAAAAAATACCTACACAAAGTGAACATGGGCATTTACTCTAGCCAAAACCTGGCCTACACAACAATACCTAAATAATTGTTGTATAACTGATTGTCAGTTAAAAAGCAGCATGCAGTTATAATGTCAAGGCAATCCAGTGTAGTCTAATCTACAATGCACTATTGTATTTATGTATGGTTACCAATTCTAAAACCTGGCAGCCTTTCACTCTAAGGGCCTACCCTCCCCCTGATCCCAGGGCATTCAAACGTGACTATGGGCTGTGTGACTAGACACTTCCCCCATGTATGTGGAACCCAACCAGAAACCATCTAATTTCGTGAACAAGGTGAACCCATGGGCACCAGGTTATCTAAATAAAAACAATTCTACTAATTTGCATCAAGCATGGCATGTGTTATTCATGCAATCAAAAGCAAGCGATTTGATCCATATGTATGCTGGTAACTGTAGCTCTGTGTGCCAGTGTGTGGAGGATGGTCGCCCCCACTCAGAGTGAAAAGCCAACACCTGCTGATTTAACAATGTTTGCCATAAAATGCATCATGTGTATTTAGCAGTCTTGTTGACCTGCCCTATGGCAGAAAAATGTCTTCATACCTATAATTCTGCCATCTCCAGTGGTTGCCAATACTTGTAGCAGTGTTGGGCATATCAATGGGCCCCACTAGGCCAGGAGTTTTATAGCAGAGCTGGCATCAGAACCCATAGTGGCTAGCTTATTGTGCACAGTTTCTATGTCACAAGCATATAAAGCTCCTGTTACTCCCCGCTGCTCCTGCAATTAATGAATCTAGCTCCCTAGCTACGCGCACTCTAGTGATGGGCCATAGAAATGGACTCCATTTGTAGCAGCTTGGTAGTACTAAGGAAACATTGCCTCATGATAAATCTATGTCTAAGTGTATCACTGTAATAATGGAGGTGTGCATTATCAGCCTACAATTTAAATGTTGCCTTACTACTGGAAAATCTAACACGTTCACAGTATCTACCTTATATGACTTGGAGAATACCCTTCTTCAAGTGGGATATCTACCATATACAATATTAGTTTTAGCTACAAACACCATACTACCATCCGGCAGTGGCTGTTTCATCACACCATTGTGTGAAATGCATTTAGTCAAATTATAGTCCATAAAATCTTGGCGAGAGCACTCGCTGCATTTCTTGGTCAGAAAAAACATCACATTAAACAAATTAAACAAATCGTTGTAGCCATTCACTGAAACATTTGGGCCTAGTATTTCATAGACACCAGTCATATGAGTCAGTGACAAAAGATGTCTGACAATGTGCCAGGCCAGTACACTAGCAATTCCATGTGGATACTCATTTGTAGCGCTTTTCCAAAGAATTATTCCAAATGTCTACAATCAAAAGGTGACTCTTTGCATTAGTGTGCTGGAGACAGCTGTCCCCACAAAAACATGAAACTGGTTGGTTTAACAAAAACCGTGTCACACACTGTCATAAAATCAAATATTAAGTCAGTCATGGTTTCATTTACCTGCCTTAAGGCTGTAAAAGTATCCAGTGTTTCAAAAGTTACCATTTAAAATTAGAGCTCACACACTTGGCAGCATTACTTCAAATTAAGGTTCTTAACCTACGCACAGGTGACTTTGATGTGCGCACTCATCTTATCTCAAAATAAATTACACTCCAGGTTGCATAATCCTGCTGCCCCAACAATTCATAAATCATTTTCCTGCCTACATGCAACGTAGAAGTTTTTTTTTTTCAAAAAAGCAAAGCATCTCTGGTTAAAGCAATTCAGTTGGAAGAGCAAAACCATTTCGTTTTTTCAGATTCATCTCAAAAAGTGCATTTAAAAACCATATTTCAATGTGTTAGCATTCAAGTGCTGTGTCTCACAGCTGTTTGTGGTGCATGATGTCACAGTCCACAACTCATTGTCCACAGTCCTTTAAACAAGAAAGGCAAGATATATCAACTGAATCATTTGAATGTGTAGCATCAAATATTTGATAACTAGCCAAGTCTGCACCGTGCCAGTTCAGCAAAAGTTATTACACTGTTGGACACCTTTCGCAGGTTGCAGAACAAATGTCCTCATACGTCATGCATGTTAGCAGCATTGAGTGCGGTGCAGGACATTTCAACGTGACTCGCATATTTCATCACGCAGTGACTCGCTTTCTCTGAGAATGCGTCTGCTTGACTGATCAGTGTCACCCGCAAATTGCACACATCTACCTCAATCATGGCACGCAACTGTCTTGGTTTTTTGCCTAGGCAAAATACAAACAGAAAATGTTAGGATTTCATCAAAAGTACAATGTCATTGTTCTTCACATTAGGATGTCATCAAAACTTCAATATCAGCGTTATCCACCCCTTCCCTTAACACCACCCCCACCTTCAGAAGTCTCATCAGGTAACTACACACTTTATCATTGCTACTGCAATTATTTGTCACCCTTCTGCATGTTTCTGGGGGCTTATTTACACTCAACCATACGGGGTGTAACTGCCTAATCACAAACTCATTTGTGCAATGCGATCATAGTTGGTCAATGGTACTTCAGACTGATCTGTGATTTTACAAAAGCCATATAATAAGTACCCAGGTCGCACTTCTCAATGGATCAATGCTTTCCTTTGTCACCAAAGCGATCACGAATGCCAGGCGCCAACTTGCTTCCAGGGTCTCAGGATTTTGATTTAGGTTGCCCTGCTGGCATCACTCCATATTTCAAAGGTAAAGTCTTTCAGTCCAATACCGCCAGCAGTTGCACAAGCAGCTTTGTTTATTTTTCTCCATACAGCTAGTGTCTTTCAAGCCTCTGGTTTTCCACTTGTCATTTTTTCCCAAAGGGTGTCTGCTGATTTCTCGGGCTACCCCTTTGAGCGCGATAGTCTAAGTCAGTTTCTTTATTTGCTTCAACAAATCATTCATTCTTGCACTAAGCCGTGAGGCTTCTGGATCATGGCTAATGTGCAGTGTTCATGTTATACTCCAAAGCCCCGCTCTGCATGTTGTTTCTTGCAAAACGGCTACCTTTGTCAGTTTGCTTCCATCTGGAACACCATAATGTCTTTGTCAGTTACTCCAGCCCTGGCAATGTAGCTTCCATTTTTGCCAGCTGTGTATTTTCACTTCTCAAAGCGCCTAGAGGTTTCTTCTCCAGTGCACAGTGCTTTACTTCAGTTCACATCACATGTAACACTGGGATGCAGCTTGCACGGCAATGTCGCTTTACTTCACATCACATCACATGGCGCATGGGGATGCAGCTTGCACGGCAATGTCTCTTGAAATGGGCAGCTGTCTTTTCTTAGCCCATTCACAGATGCACAGGTTCCCCAAATGTTCAGATGCGATGTGCTCATCTGCCATTCTGCATGCAGCGTTTGTTTTCCTTCCAGTGTTGTTACTGGGCAAATTCTTTACTTCTGCTCAGCTCTGTTATTGCATGCTAGTGTCAGCATGCGTACATCAGCATGTATACGGTAGATTGTGCTCTTTTTTATTTTCTCACTCACAGCAATTATTGCCTTCAGTTCTGTTTCAGCATTTCTGTCTTTGCACCCCCCCCCTCCTCAGTTTTTTTTGCTCACACTGACGGTGTCTCTCACAGGGGATGGAATGCAGGAATGTCATTGTTTATCTTTCCTGTGCACATGGCAGCGCCATGAGCACGCAGCAAGCTTATCTCTTTGCCTATAACTCTTAAACTGTGGCGGCTTCAATGAAAGGCACTCGTTTCAGACAGTTCATCCAGATTAACTCTTTCCTGCACTGTTCCAGCAACTCAGAAAAGCTCCCATATCTGCCAGCTTCTGTAAACACCATTTCACTAAACAGGAGCGCAGTATTCTGCTTTTTTCTGCCTTCCTCCAACAGTTTTTTTTTCTTCACGCACCTCGCCCAAGACAGTGCACGTTATCTTCAAGGCACAAGCTCTGCACACACAGCAAGACTCTTATTTTCAAAAGAGGCACTTTTTCTTGTCATCAGATTCTACTCCATGTAATTTTGCAAAATGTCAAAGCGTCTTTTTAGCCTGTTTTGAACTGATCAATGTCCCATTTAAAAGGCATACATTTTTTTTCTTCTTCCTCGTAACCTTGTAGTTTGGCTTCACGAGCTCACTCCAATGCAATGTGCGATCTTTCAAAAGAACCCGCAACCCACTAAATCTTTGTGCTGTCTTATCACACACAGATTTTTCATTCTGTTGTACCATTGCCAGAATATAACCACTTATTTCAGTGCATTTAAAAAATGCCATGTGTAGTGCAGCTCCCTGCACGTTTTTTCTCTACAAGAGCAACCCACACTCTTTATTGCTTGTGGGCTGTTATTGTGTCAACAACATTTTTCACCATGTACCACAGTCAATAGGTCACTATTTCCAAAACATACATCACTTATAAGGCAACAGTACAAATCCATGGCATAGCGTGGGAACAGTCAAAAATACTCCAGGGGCGGGGGGCGCTGTTGAGCAGCCAGCAAGATGGCTGCCTAGCTCTTGAGCTCCGTGCACAGCCGCTCTTCACCCGATGACATCTGCGGACTAATACATCCCTGCACCTCCTCGACCGTCCCCCTGTCCTCCCTACAACGGGGGCTACGTACTGCTGCGATCCTGGCTCGAATCGGATCTTGGGTGCCGGAGATCTTCGCTGCGGGAGCCTCGGAGCTGCCGCGACGCTTGGAGGCCCATCGGGGTTTCTCTGCCCGGCTCCCGCCACTCCATTACTGCCTCCCCTGCTGCATCCTCCCACTGGCCCGCCTGCTGGGACTCATGCCGCGGTGCCCCGCGGGCCGCGCTGTGGGCGCCGTGAGGTGGGCCTAGCCCGTTCCGTGGTCGGGGCCCTCGGGCCTGGGTGGCCGGTTCTCCCGGCCGGACTTCCTCTCCTTCACGCCGCTCGACACCTGGGCGGTGCGGCCCTCCTGGAGGGGTCGTGCCCGCTGCCAGGCTTGACTGCCTGCGCCCGGCCTATATCCTGCTACCGCTGCTGGGATCTGATCCGCCCCCGGCGGACCCCGAGGACCGGAGGAACGACACTCGCTCCCGGACTGGATGACCGCGTAGCGCACACCAGGTGAGGGGTTGCTGGGGCCGCTGCGCGTCGGGGCTGCGTTGGCCCCGAATCCATTACAGGCCAATTTCTATCTGGGCCTCTCCCCCCGCGCTGCGCGGCCCCGGCTGGCCCCTGCGCCACCTTGATTGCTTTCGGGGCCCGTGCCCTGCGGCGCTGCGGGGCCCTGCACCCCGCCGGACCCGGATTGGCCCGCTGCCGCCTTCCTCCGAGCACAGCGGTATCCGGATCGTTGCCGAGGCCCTCACTCTGGCGCTCATCCTTGCTGGGTGCCGCCGTCACTGCCCCAGGTAACACCCGCTCCTGTACTAAGGCCCACACTCCTGCTGGTTGAGTTCTCTGTGGTGCTCACTCGGGGTCTGTTCTGGCCTCCATCCTCATTATCTAGGGCGGCCTGGTCCCTGCGACTATTCTATACCTCCCTGCTGACACGGCTCCTGCCGCCACTGTCAGGATTGTTTACATCGGCGGACCGGACCACCATCATTGGCCTTGAACCTCTCCTGCATCCCCTCACTCGTGTCTTTACTCTGCCCACTTAGGGCCCCTGCAACACTTTCCACGATGTCTAACAGATCAAGGAATATCAATAAAACCGGGGCCATGGACAAATTCGCTAAAGCCGCTCTGAGACCTGACTCGGCCCACGCACCAGGCGACCCAGCCGACGGCTCGCTATGCGACGAGGCACCCACCACTGACCTCACAGCGATAATGGAATCCATGGCCAGAAACTTTGCAGCTTTCCACGAAAAGCTTGATGACATTAATGCCAACGTGGCCTCACTCAGAGCTAAACTGGACCAACAGGGGGCTCGAATCACGGAGACTGAAAATAGGATTGGCACCAACGAGGATAATATTTCTACACTGCAGGGCACTGTGTCCACTCTGGTCTCGGATATGAAGGCGGTCAAGGCCAAGTGTGATGACCTTGAATCTAGGTCGCGTAGAAACAACATACGCATCGTTGGTGTCCCTGAAAACGCGCTGAGGGGTCGACTGGAATCGGCGGTCGAGGACCTCCTGAAGGAACTACTGGGCAACCCTGACATGTCCCCCTTCTTCACCATCGAAAGGGCCCATAGAGCACTGTCATCCCGGCCTAAACCCGGTGACTTTCCGAGGCCTATTATTGCCAAGGTTCTGAGCTTCAAAGACCGTGACTTAATCCTCCGCCTCGCACGGGAAAAAGGCGAGTTACGAATGGACTCGCAGGTGATCAGGATTTTCCCCGACTTTTCCACCGGAGTTCAGCGGGAGCGTCGCCAGTTCCTCGGAGTGAAGAAACTCCTCAGGGAAAGGCACATCCCCTACGCCATACTTTTCCCTGCACGCTTGAAGTTCACGTTCAACGGCAAACTTTATTTTTTTACAGTGCCGTCTGAGGCGGTCAAATTCATCAAGGCACATGTTCCTCTCCACCCTCCGGCAGATGACACTGTGAATAATGAGTGAATTTTATGTTTGCTTTGCGATGCTTTGATACTATGCTTATTGGTAAATCGTCTCATGCCACTCTTTGTTCACACCCATGAGTGACCACACCTCTGCATTCACTGGTATACAATGTGGACCTACGTAGGTTTAATCACAGTTCCTTAGCCCTCAGATACGTACTTTCTATCTTGCATGTTGTAGGTCCACTCATAGTGATCATGTTGATTCCTGTTCTCGTCAAATGCAATACCTCTCTACTTCACATCCAGGCCGGTACGGCCATAGGTAACGGCTGTAACATACATCACTAAACCGCAAACACTGTTTATTTTCTCACGGACGCCTTTGTGTCCCAAGCGTGCTAGCACACGGCAATAGCGCACCCCATTGCGATTGCACTGCTTCCTAGTTTTTTGTTTTTGGTTTGCCCCTGTTGGGCTCTTGCACTGGCTGGATCATGTTGGGGTCGGTCCGACTGTGCACCGTTGGGGATGGGTGGGATGTACACTGCTGATCATGGGTTGGTGGTGAGGGTGGTGGGGGGAAACCGGGAGTTATCTACAAAAGGCACACGAGGTTGCATGTGGCCGGCACTAATGGGCCACGTTCGTAAATCTTGCCTCAACCCTTGGGGCGCACACTATTGTTGGGTCCGAGACGTTCATTGAGAACACGTGTTACATAATGAGACTCCTGGCACAGTTATGGCAACCGTCTTAATGTCATGGAATGTCCGAGGGGTAAGCAATCACACTAAGGCGCGCAAAATCATGGCATATGCCAACAGACATAACTGCAAGATACTGTTCCTGCAGGAGACACACTCCAATGGCCACATCCCCCGAACAATGGCCCCGGCATGGGGATCTGCTAGATTTTTTACCTCCTACTCCACTCAATCCAGGGGGGTTTTAACCATGATCCATAAATCCATCAAGTTCACACTGCATAAAAACTACACTGACCCTGAGGGACGCTATGTCATGCTACACTGCACTTTGGCCAACAAAGAATATCTACTCGTCAATACCTATTGCCCCAATATCGATTCTCCCGATTTTTTTGATAAGATCGCCACTATACTGCTGGGATATGTGGGAACTCTGGTCATTTGGGGAGGAGATTTGAATCTTATTCTTGATGCAGCCCTAGATAGGACTGGATCCAACCCACGGCCTCTGTCCAGTGCCGCCCGCAGGTTGCACTCTCACATTAAGACCCTCGACATTTGCGATGCCTGGAGGTCGCTACACCCACATCTTAGAGACTACACTTACTATTCGTCAGTGCATGGGAGCTCTTCTAGGATAGACTTGTTTCTTGTCTCGAAGGGTGTCATGGGAGGGGCGTTGGGCTCCCAGATCCTACCCCGTACGCTTTCTGATCATGCCCCGATCACACTCACAGCCAGACTAGGGGTACCCGTCCCGACGTTCAGCACCTGGCGTTTTAAATCTGACGCCCTGCGAGATGTGGTATTTAAGGCTGAAATACTCGACGATATTCTGTCTTTCTTCGAAATGAATACTCTCCGAGATACCTCTGCCGCCGTGAGGTGGGACGCCTTTAAGGTGTATATCAGGGGTATGTCTATCTCCCGGGAAGCCGGGGTGCTGAAATCTATCAGAACAGCGCTGAGCCGTTCAGAAAGCAAACTGAAACAATTGGAACTGCAAGGCGCCTCCGGTGCCGACCCCGCCACTCTTGCCCAGATTTCTGAGGAACTCCAAGCTTTCAACAAACTCGCCGTCAGCGAGATTCATTTCCTTGGTCGCCCTCAAGCGGCCAGGAAATATGGCGAGGGAGAGAGGCCCGGGAGAACGTTAGCGACACTAACTAAATGGGAATCTGGCCGAACGCAAATCACCTCACTTAAAGATGAACAGGGTAATGCTCAATGGGCGGACCAACAAATCCTGAACACATTTACCGAATTTTACAGATCTCTCTACTCTCAGCCTGCTGAGCACACTGAACAACACATGCGGGAACTCCTTGACTCGATCCCCACCACTGAGGTCTCCTCCGCTACCCGTGACGAACTAGACTCTCCAGTCACGCTCGACGAGATAGTTACAGCCATCTCTGACCTACCCAAAGGCAAAGCCCCGGGGCCCGACGGTCTGACCGCCGATTTCTATCAAGAACACGTCGCTATACTCGCCCCCAAGCTACTCGAGGTCTGGGATGAATCGCTCCGAGTCTCTATTCTTCCCCTCTCTATGCGCGAGGCAGCCATTACAGTGCTGCTCAAGCCCGATAAGCCCGACGACGAATGTGGGTCCTACAGACCCCTCTCCCTGATGAACCTCGACACAAAGATCTTCGCAAAAATTATAGCGAACCGATTCCTGCCCATTATGACATATCTGGTCCATGATGACCAGGCCGGCTTTGTACCGGGCAGGTCCACCTCCCACAACATCAGGAGACTGTTTAACGTAATGTCCCGCATTGACCAAGAGGCACAAGCAGTGGTGGTCACACTGGACGCCCAGAAGGCCTTCGATATGGTCTCCTGGAGATACACTTGGCTGGTTCTTGAGAATATGGGTATTGGCCCGAACATGATTGGGTTTATAAAATTGCTCTACACTTTCCCTGTGGCACGGGTTAGGATCAATACACTAACTTCTGATCTTTTCACACTGTTCAGAGGTACCCGACAGGGATGCCCCTTCTCTCCAATACTGTTCGCTTTAGCAATTGAACCAATGGCAGACTATGTCCGTGCTCACCACGCCCGCAAGGGTATAAGACTGAAAGACAGCCCCGAAATTATATCTCTATATGCGGACGATGTTCTCCTATACATCAGAGACCCTGCAATACACCTTGACTCAATACTAAGGGACATTACCCGCATAGGCACTCACTCCGGCTTCACTATCAATTACTCCAAGTCGGAGATCTTCCCGCTCACTAAGTCCACCCAGCAACCTGCCTCTGAATACCCCCTCCGTTGGTCACCGACTGGTTTTAGATATTTGGGCGTGCACATATCCTTGGCCAAGTCCTCTCTTCTCGCTGACAATTACTCTGCGGTAACGCGCATTGTCGAAACTAAAATTCTCAGGTGGCGAGCCCTCCCGCTCTCCATTGCTGGACGGCTCTCCCTCATTAAAATGATTCTGCTCCCCAAACTCCTCTACACATTTAGCAACGTACCCGTGTGGCCTGGGAATGACTACTTTGCCAGACTGCATACACTGTTTGCTCAGTTTCTTTGGCACGCGGGCGCAGTACGCAAAAAGTGGACGGACATGACACTTCCATACAAACTAGGGGGACTTACCGCCCCGAATGTATCACTTTACTGGCACGCAGCTCAGGCCCAGCATGCCACCCACTGGTATCCTGGGGCACCAACACGTCCCCATGTCAAACTGGAGAGTTTGGCGACCACCGGCATTGACCTAATGTCTGCGTTACTGCATTACCAATACATACCCGACTCTCCTATTGACCCTCTCTACACTACTCTCTTGGCCTGGTCTTGCATGCTTTCCCAGACGCCTGGTGCCTTCCCGTACTACAAGTGGCTTCCCGTGTGGGCCTTTCCTGGCCTGGAACCCACACACGACGCAGCGCTGGCCCGACACTGGGGGGAGCTGGGATACCATGCACTGACGGACTTCTATCCTGAAGGCAGGTTTATTGACCCCCGATCTTGGAAACCGGGTCACACCGGGACCGCGTTGGAAACTCTCCAATATTATAGACTGCGGGCCGCGTTTAGGTCCAAACGGCCCATATTCCCGGACGAGCCCCCAGACAACCCAGCCATCGCATACATTGCCAATTCAGGGGGCGCCCGCGGCGTGGTCTCCTCACTCTACAAGATATTTCAGGCTGCTTCCCCTACTCCCACTCTCAAGGCACGGGATGGCTGGGCCGACGACCTGGGCCTGGAAATATCAGATGGGGCCTGGGAGAACATGTGCCTGCACACCCAACGAGTCTCCCTCAACTTCCGTTTTCGTGCCATGCAGTACAAACTCCTAAATAGACTTTATTATACTCCGTACAGAACCTCTAGGTTCGCTCACACTGCGACACACCCCTGCCCCCGCTGCAGAGCGACAGAGGCTGACCACCTACACATGTTCTGGTCTTGCAACAAACTGCTTGGTTTCTGGGAGGGTATCCTTGAAACTCTCTCCGCCATCATTGGAGTCGTTATTGACCCGGATCCCCTGGCCGTCCTGTTTGGCGCTTGGGCGACCGATGACACTAGATGCTCAGCTAAATTTCTGAATATTGCATGTATGGTTGCCAAGAAATGCGTTCTCCAGAATTGGAAAAATCCCTCCCCTCCGGCTCACCGGAAATGGCTCCAGATGCTTACCTGGTCACGCAATTGCGAGGAGGGGTTCATATCCATGCTCCCTGCTACATCTCGCCCCCGTAACATCTGGACGGAATTCAACACTTACCTTAACAATAGAAGTACAAGTCCCTCCAACTCTGGCTTGTCTCCCACTCCTCTGTGACTACCCCTACTATGTGCACACTTACTTGTATATATCTCATGCGACCACTGCCTTGTATTGCTGTGACCAATGTACCTTACTAAATGTAATGTAACGTCTTTTACACGTGCTGAAATTGTGACCTTGTTGCCTGCACCATGTAACCTTGTGCCGCCAAAAATAAAAGTTTAAAAAAAAAAAAAAAAATACTCCAGGGGCAATTTAGAGGCAATTTAGAAAAATATAAATTGTTTTTTCCCCCCAAACCATTGCAAACTGATTCTGCAATTCCAAATCAATACACAAAAATCGAAAATCCAAATACCATTCACTCACTTTCTTTTTTAAGTGAGTCTCTCACCCATTATAAACATGGCACAACTAAAATTCAATATAGTCATTTTAGTGTGTTTCCTTTAAACAGAATGCCCCACCAGCACATGGAATTTACAGTTGCCAAAAGAAAAACAAACCCTTTAGGCTCTCAGCACAGATGTTACTCTTTCTCCTAAACACGGCTCATTCCCACATTATCTTCAGGAATGTCAACACTTCAAAAGCATACATTAAAAAAGCGAACCTTCGCCTCCGTACATTACAGCCCCCCACTCGCTAGCACACTGGGGCTGAATCAATGATTAGAATTACTATTCAGAATTTGCATGTCAAATCCTTGCAACTATTTTCCTGCCCTCATGACAGAATAGAGTTGAGAACTCCGTCTCACTTTGCATTTCAAATTACAACTTTAAACTGGGGAAACCGCATGATAAAATTCTTTCCTAATTGAACATACATCTTTCTTGACCATTCATCGGAGCGCTTTAAACAAAGCCATTTCCCGCTTGTTTATCGCCTTGTACTCCCTGGCTCCATTCCCAAGCAATAAGTCAGTCACGACTGATTTACTGAAGGGAGTCTTAACCACACAAGCTATCGGCCACGGCAAGCCGACACAACACTGCTGTCTTTTGAAGTCTGAGAGCTGCAGTGAGACCACCAAGGAAATGCGACAGCCTGCTCCTCACTCTGCACTGTGTTCTCTCACACAATTTGTCATTTCACAGCAAGGCACTGCTCTGCACAAATCCCACAAAGCTGCCACCAAATGTCTTGATATGGGCAAAATCTTCCTCGGGGCCAGCCCTTTGAGAGCAAAAAAATACCCAATTCAGCCCAAAATACAGGTTCTATTGTGCTGAGCAGTGAACTCATGCTAGTGACAAATGACACCTTCAATATGTTTTAGTATTTATTCTAAACAGTGAATTTCATATATATTTTGGGATTCAAGTTAGAGAAGATTACAAAGCACAAAACTTAGAGAAATGCAAAATATAGAGAAACATAGAACTTAGAAAAACATAGAGAAACATAGAGAAACATAGAGAAACACAGTCTTACGCCCCTTCAATCAGCACTGGGAGACACTGGCCCTCATAAGCTAGCTGTAACAAGCCCCGCTCAGAGGACAGCGCTGCTGGGTGCCGTCAGAGCTCCAAATTCCGGGCACTTGATCTTGCTCGAACCAAGTCCACAGGACGATCTCCCACCTGAGTCATGTGAGCATGCATATTTTATAATCTCGTGCTGTCCGTCCATGACGCACAGTTCCAGAACTTTCCATGTGCAAAATATAGGCTGGCTCATGGAAAAAACCCAACTCTGTTAATTTCCACTGTGCTCCTTTTTCTGTGCCCCTCCCTGGAGCCCATCTGCGCGAAAGCTCAGGAATGTCTTATCAGTGCCTTCCCAGAGAAAGTAAGATTAGCTTAGGGGCCATGCAGGGCTACCGTTAGTGAGGCAGAATATTCTAAGGGAAGCCGGGATGTATTAACCCCATCCGCAAGCTCTAAAAGGCATGCACTCATAGCTTAGTGTTCATAGCGCTTAAGACTGGCTATCTAAGCGCTATATAGGTGCCATAATGTTCCAAACACTCCAAAAATGTCTATTAGCTTACAGAGCTCGGGCCCTCGCCCTGCATAATGTGACCTATCACTCCTACTAGGCCTGCATATTCCTTGTAGCTCACTACTGCATAATGGAAGTGCTACAACAGACTACTGTCAGCATTTTTGGCACATACTTTGAATACACTATTGGCTTTCAGCGGCTAATGCTGTCATCTAAAGCCCTGATTGGCAAAGTTGCAATTTTGTGTATCACTACAGACCCAAATGCACTCTGGCATGATTGGCTGGCTGTCTGTCCAGCAAGGATAGCCACCCTGTTGGGTGAGTGACAGCTAGGCTGGAATGAATGGGAGAAAACAGTTTAAAAGGCGAGTGTCCTGGACTGGAAGGCAGAGTCGACCACTGGAACGAAAGAACCGAAGACGAGCTGGAAGAGGACGGCTGCTGCAACTCCTGGACCATTGGTTTGCCCAGTGAATCCCTGCTGCAGGTCCGAATTGCCAAAGCTCTATTCGACATAGAAGCTCCTTCAAGGACGGCTTCTTCCTTTGAGTTGGTGGGACCAAGCAAGTCGTAAGGCACCTGGATACCATTCTCAAGGCTGGTTAGGATTAACCAGGGAGAGGGTCACCAGCTTGTGTTCTTGAATCTACAGCTACTGGCAACTGAAGTGACTCCATCTTGTTTGCTTTCTTTGACGATCCCATGCAGTGCAGGAGTCCCCCGACGTCCTCCCTCTTGTCCCCATGACTGAGGCTCAGGAACAGTGAGATCTGCAGGAACTGCCAGGAAACCACGACTTCAGCAGCATTTGTTTCTTCATAATAAGGTACTGTGCCCATTAGATTGAGAAAACCTCTCTCTCGCGGTGAAAGTTCGTGAAACTTTCCCAACTTGCAGGCCTAATCAGCTTGTGACATGACATATGATTCCTTTTAACCAAAACTACTTCTAAGAACTTTTGCAAAGACTTTACCGTTTGATACCAGAACTGTTCTTTCCTATCCAGAACACTAGCCCATTGACTTTGTCCTGGCCTATTGACTTGAATTTAACTATTCTGGTGAAATTAATCTATTTGCACTGTCTACCAAGTATATGTGATCTATTCTGCTACCTTATGCCTTTTTGCTCCTTTTGAAAGTTACTGAAGTGCCATTTTGCTCCCACTTCACGGGAGCCTAACTTGTTCAGAAACGTATTTGTTTAGTACTGAAGTATATCTGTGTATATTATTAAGTTGCCTAACAATAGTGTATGTTTTATAAATGATTGTGTAAATAAATTAATAAGTGTTTTACCAAGAAACCTTGAGTATAAGTGTCTACTTGAACCACTGTGATTGTAAGTCCTTTGTGTAATATCTTGTACTGCTCACATTCCCTCTTGTGATAAGCCCGAGTGCTCAGCCCTGCTACCACTAAACTGTGTAGTACAGACTTATACCAAAGGTTGGCTTGGCTTACACCTTTAGCCCTAATTGTATGTGGTGGTCGCAGAGGGAACTGCATGCAATTCTGTCTAACAGTGATTTGCCCTATGTCCATTAGGCATTGCATTTTTTTACCCTTGATTTTACAAGTAACATAGGGGCTTCTTGGTCTACAGATATTAATGCTTGCCATGTAATGCCAACTAGCCCTTAGCGATCCTAACCATTATTCTGTGGCTTCTTCGAAACCACTTTTGTAGTAACATTTGGAAAAGGAGGGTGGGTGCCACAGTCCCTCCTCCTTTGGCTTGGAGCAGAGGCCTATTTGGGCACTCAGAATAAAAATGGTTGGCATAGGAGCAAGAGCGCTGTCTCTATAAATAATGTATTGTTTGTAGCAGTTTGCAAATGATTTTAATGTTCATAATAAAAATTATGTTGCCTTTTTGCTAAAAGGATTCATGCGATTCATATGTGCATTTTGTGCGATTAGTAAGGTGTCGGTTTAGCTGTTGTCATCACAAATAATTCAACCTAAAACATTAACAGTGTATCATGATCGGCCCCATTCAGTGCAAAAACATTCAGCAATATATCATAGATAGCCGACTCTATGGCCACGAGTTTCGCCCAAACTGGGTTTTTCAAGGCAAGGTTTAAAGAGACATTAACTAATAAGCGTGGGTTCCATGGACGTTTAAAGTGTGCCCTAATATTCAGGAAATACCATTGGTAGGTCTTAAATTCATATGGTTTCTCGCGGACTACTTCCTCACACAGATTGTAAGCACTTGACCTTTCATGCCAGTTTTATTATAGCGTTTTCCTGTACAAACTAGATTACAAAAGAAACTGCTTATGATCTTGGTAGAGGAAGATAAAGAAGCGTTTGAGGTGCAAGCAATCTTACATTCTAGGGTGCCCAGGAGGAGGCTTCAGTATTTAATTGACTGGAAAGGATTTGGCCCCAAGGGGAGGTCATGGGAATCTGTCAATAATGTAAAAGCTCCCCAATTAGTAGCCTGATCCCACTGAAGTAATCCCTGGAAGCCTTGTCTGCGGCAATGCTATACTGGGTTGGTGCTATCAGGTTCTCATGAGGTGGGACTCCATTAAGGCGGCAGGGGTTAGAGTGTGAATGACACTAAGTTAAGTTTGGGGAATTTTGAGTGTGTAAACAGTTATTTCCTTAGCAGAATTTGTTTCAGGAAGTTGGTACTTGCCCAATTCAAGATGGAGGGGAGGACTTGAGGGTCACTTAGGGATCACAGTACAACCACAGAATACTTGACCGTTTTTGTCTAGGATTCTAAACTACCTTTCATCTCAAGACCTTCAGAGAATAGGACCTGTGTCAAAGAAGCTCCAATCTTAAGCCACGATTAGGGGTCACATTTTAGTGATTAGAGAAGAGACCTACCAGTGTGGGAAACAATTCTGACATTACACTGAGATGCTTTATTCTCAACAAAATATTGATATAAATGTATAAACATACACTTATTGTCAAAAGATGCATTTTAGGTCTTGGCTATTTGGTGGGTTTTATAGTGCTACTTTTAAGCCGAAATGATTGTCATTAAAATAAGTACTTTAAAATAAGAGCTTCAAATTGGAGCTGTGAATGAGGGTCTGTAATGCTTTTCAATGGAAATGACATATGAGGATGGATACATAGGATGTGTGTGTTTTTTGGTTATGTGTTCACACATTTAACACCTGTTTCTAAGTCAAATCTATAAGATTTTCCACCCATGCCAATCCAAAATCACAACCCATTTGCACTCTTTCCTTGTATTTGCATTTTGTGATGAATTTAGCTGCCATTTTTACTTCCAAAATGGCGGCCGCTATATATTAATGTTTCTAAAAAAGGTATTTTGTTTTAAAAAATATTTTAGTGCTTTTAAGTTATTTAATAGATTTGTATTTATTTTGTATTAAAAATAAACAAGTTACTGTTTTATATATGGTTTGTTCCAAATGTCTATGAAAATGTCCAGCTACTTACTTGTGGGTGTTGGTCAAGTGTTTTGTGATGTAAGCAGTACCTGATTGGATGTTAGTGATGTTGGTATGATGTGATTGAGTCATTATTAAGGTAACTAAGGACGACTCAATTTAAAACTTTATTAAAAATGTGCAACTAATCTTATCATGTACACTCGACAGACTACAGGGGCACCTCTGGAAATTATCAACATTGAAGTAATTGGATTGGAACAAAGTACAGCAGACAAATTCACCTTGACAATGCAGATTTTCAACAGTGGTAATCCTCAACCAATGGACATACCTTATAATACGCTCTTCGATTTCCTATTTATAGAACCTGAAATTGACAATGTAGATGATATTATCACTAACAATTTACTGTTCAAAGAGCTTAACATTTGTAATGGAAAAATATTGCAAATCAACAACCAATAGACTAAATTACATACAACCTTTAATTTAATAAAATGCTTCAGTTTACATGAACAACATCACAGTTACTATCTAAATTACAGTTTCAAATGTACAAAATAAAACATAGTTATATTTTTCAAAAACAAACACAATAATCACTTGGACGATGTCAAAAACGAAAAAGATAAACAAACACAAAAACACCGAAACTAGTGGCTTTGCCAATGCTTGTTTGTTTCATTAATGGAAGAGAAAGTTCAGTGCAGCATGCAAACTGAGTGTTGTGATTTTAAATTGATATCTATCTGCATTTAAAGGTTTTGAGTATGCTAATTAACAGCTGTGGAGCGGTAACATGAGCGTACCTAGCTCTCAGGGTCCCGTTGGTATCAGGTGTTAGGCAGAATCCTGTGCAGTTATCTTAGGGAGCACTACAGAAGATTGAGACTAAAGGTATGAGCAATAAATCAATCCCCTTTGGTATCAGTCTGTACCACAAAGAATTAGTTGGTATCTGTGGCTAAGCAGTCAGACTTATCTCAAGAGGGAGATGAACAGTATTCAGGGTTTACACAATAGGACTACAATTCTAGGGTACAAGGAAACACTGACCAAAGCTTTGTATTAACAAGAATATATATATTTATTACACACTTCCAGTTCAACACATTAATCACAGTTATAAAAGCAAATTAAAATCAGTCAAGAAAAGTATACACAACTCCCTAGTTAAATTGTAGACAAGTTTGAGCAAGAGTGAAAACTGAGCAAAACGGCACAGCGAAAACCAAACACAAATGGCACTCTATCAATATCTCACAAGGGAGGGAAAACACAAGTTATACAGAAATATCTTCTTACACACCCTAACAACACTTCCCATAAGTATGTGAACAAGTTTAGGCAAGGCAGCACTTCAGTTTGTATAATACTTAAATGAAAACTGAGCAAAATGGAACTTCACAAGTTTTAAAATGGGGAAGAAGAAGGTGGTTATAAGACGTGGGTGCACCAACACAGTTCTAGTTGAGAAGAAATCTGGAGAAGGCAGTTCTAACAAATTCAGCCAGAGTCAATAGGCCTGTGCCAGAGTCAGTGGTACAGGGCAAAGGGCCCAGGAGTAAAATTTTCTTGTAGCTGCAGTCAAGTCTTTGTTAAACGATTCGAAAAGGTGGATGCAGAGGTGATAGACAATGTTAGAAGATAGGGACAGCCAACCCAACAGGTAGGTAAAGGATTTAAACCACCTTTAGGCCTACCAACGAAAAAGGGCGGCCTGGCGGAACAAAGTACCTTAAAATGAAGAAGAGGCTCCTGCGGTGGCGGTTGTTACTAGCAGTTCCTGCAGTTTGGGAGATCCAGCAGAGAAAGAGAGGCTCTCGTTGTGGAGGAAGGTTTGAGTTACTGCACTGCCCAGAGATGAAACCAGCCGCGGTGTTGCCCAACGAATAAAAGGTATGCTCCTTTAAATCGCGGTCCAGGTGGACAGGTGCCTGGCTATCTGGTCTGCTAGTACAGGGTACTGGCAATATGACCAAGGGAAGAAGGCTCTTGCAGATGAAGATCTTCTCTCGTCGTGTGGAGAAAAGTGGTTAGGCGCTGCAGCAGGGCTTCACCGGTGGTTCAATTGTTGCAGATGTCTTTGGCTTCTCTCCTCTTCGGCTTCTTAGTTCCAGTGGCGACGTCTTGTTCTTCCAGTCCTCAGGACCCTGCTTTTATGCAAAAAGATCCCCATTCATACAGCCTAGCTGTCACTCACACAGTAGAGTGGTAATCCTGGCGGGAGACCCTCCAGCCTATCAGGGCAGAGTGCGACATGGGTTGCTGAAGCAACCCTGTCCAGGGGTCCTATTCCCCCTCCCACACAATGGAACCACCACAGACTCAGTGGTGCCGAAAGGAGGGCTTCTTGGCAGAAGCCCGCCAAAAGGACGAACAAAGGATCCCCGACCTGGGTTAGGAGTTTAGAGAAAGACACGAGAAAGAATTTAAATAAAAGTTCTGGCAAATAAAACCTACCGGAGTAAAGTTAATAGAAAAATAAACCGGTGGTATGTTAGAGGCTGTCAGTTAATGTGATAGCCTCGAACAATGGGAAAATCCCATAGGGAAATATTGGCGGTTGAATATTGTTGGTAGTAACCACTGCCACCAGCCAGAAACTTTTGAGAGAGGGACCGTACGGTACCCTCTCAAAATGAACATAAGGGAAAAACTATTAACCCTTGCCAGTACCTCCATAGTAAGATGGGTTGTACTGGTTTTGTTCTTAAAGATTGACTAGTAAATTCAATTGGGACTTTACATGCCCTGGGAGATAGTAGTCAGTCCCAGGGTATGGGGTCTATGTTTGGGGGTTGCTACGACACCCCTGTGTCACTGCACGGAGGGTGCTGTGTAACACATGTGGATAAAGATGGTTCCTATGGGGGTGAGATAAACCCCATAGACATTAAACACACAAAAAATAGCCTAGAACACACATGGCAAATGTGCCTAAGAGTAGGAAAAAGAGTCACACTCTTAGAAGGAGAAAACAAAAACCTTCAAATCCAGCTGCTGGGGACTCTATAGGTAAGGGAAATTAGCCATAGAATGAGAATTCTCCCTAACATCAGGTAGCAGAGTAAAGGGATGGCATGCATGTCAGGAAAGTACCATTTCTGCCGAAGGTGAAGGTGTGCGCATGTAGCTCAGGGAGTAGCAGCTCGTGACATGCATCCAGGGACAGTGTTTAATTTCTGTGTTGTGCGTGTAGAACAGCAAGAAGCATCTTGGTGTGTTCTTCCTGTGAGCATTTTCTATTCTGCTCGGGGAGCAAAGGAATGTGTGCTGTGGTGTAGCGTCTGATATTGTGCGATGGAAAGTTATATGTGCACCAGTGCAGTGACAATATCGGTGAACTTCAAAGAAGGAGTAGTAACAATAAAAACAGCATCGTTAAATAGTCAATTTAAAGTATACTCCTAAACGTACATATTCAGTACGCAACATAAAACGGTGCAAAGACTGTCACAAGCATTTCAAACAAAGTACAAACTAAATTGTAAATAGTTAGTTTAGGGATAAGTTAGCTGTATTAGTGTTTAGAGAATCTGTCCTGAGGAAAAGCACAAATAGAAAAGGCACACCAAAACTCAAGAAATAGTATAGGAGAGTCCATTCACTACCAGAGGTGTTCAGCTATGTTAAATAAAGGCTGAGGATGAGGGTGAAGATTTAGTAGTCAAAGAGTACCCACTAGAGAAATATTGCTTGTTTCATTTCAGATCTCAACTCATGAAGACCACAAGAAAGAACCTGTTTTTTTTGGTCCAATTCCCTTTCCCTTTGGAGTATAGAGGGCATGGTCATTTATTAGGTGACGCTCTGATCCATACCTTTGAGGGTCTGCAGGGTCGGCAGGACCTGTGGGATTCACCTGGACACTGACAATATCAAATGGCTCTCCCTTGCTGTACTTCCTCCTTCCATCCTTCTTTAACTCCTCATCCTCAAGCTGGCTCAGGAGTTTCAAAATGTTTGGGACCTGTGAGCAGTGTAGGTGGTTCCTGTCTCAAAGTTACTCTGTTCTTTTACAGGCTTTTCATGGTCCTGAAACAGAACCAGGCAGATATTGGGCACCATCTTGGATCTTTCTTTGTTTAACCTCCTCCTTCTATTCTATTGTGGAAACCCACAAATACATACAATAAGCAACGCAGGCAGCAAAGGTAGAGCCATTATTTAGTTTCATGCAGCTAGACGGAAATGGACAGGGAAGCGAGCCAAGTATCCCTGTCCCGAAAATGAGTCCCCACGAGCTTGCGATCCTCTGGGTTTCTAATGAGCTTTTACACACTGGGATTCATACAGAAAATCAGTAAGGTACATTTAGTCAGTTAGGTTAACAGTGAGCTTCCTAGCAGAATATCCTCTGGTCTTGAGAGTCATGGCTTAAAGGCACCATGCTAGGCTTGTACAATTCCAATGGGCCTATCCACGGTGATACAATCTTCAACCGCAGTGGACCTTCTCACTTTACATAACATGACCTGGGGCCTCATCACAGGTTGGACGGAGTGGCAAAAATGCGATGCTAATGCTATTAACACCGCATTATTGCTCCGCCCAATCCCGAGTTTGGGTGGAAAGCTTGAGATTCACCACCAGTTTTGAGCTGGAGGTAAATCTCCAGCTTTCTGCCCATTTTCGGCTGTTTTCTGTGCTATTACCACCGGGACTATTCCTGCCAGCAGTAATAGTGCCGAAAATCCCCATATGGACTGTTAAAAAAAATTGAGATTTACAGCCTTATCACTATTCGGGATCCGGCGCAAATTGCGTCTGACTGAGTAGCGGTAATGCTATTTGCGTTGGCTGTATCCTGGCGCAATTACCACCGGGATGCCGCCAAGGCTGTGATAGAGCCCCTGATCTGTAGACCGATATCCACGTGATCCTCATTCCCGTTCTCAGGCAAGGAATCCTTGTCGACATCAAGCATCACAGAGCATGCCAGCACCACGGGCAGAGACTAACGTCATGACTGCAATTGCTTTATGGACTTCTATGTTCATGCAAGCCAATCATAATTCCCATAAGATTTCACCATGCCATTTCCCCAGTTGTGGCTGTGATCCTGCTCTGCCTACAGCTCACATAAGTCCAGCGGTGTATAAGAAATAAACTATTGTCGACTTTAACAGTTGCCCCCTTTTCTGCTCTCAGCACAACTTTCAATATTTTATAGTTTTTATTATTTCACCATACTTTCTTTTCTCAAGAACCTGGGTCTCATACAGATCTTTATTCCTTCTCTTATCTCTAAGATTAGTTCATTTCATACGCATGTTTTCCATTTCTGTTAACATATGTGTTAGGCAGAATCCTGTGCAGTGCCGTTAGGGACCACTACACACAATTAAGACTACAAGTGGTAATACAAGTTCACGTTTGGTACAAGCCTGTACTACACTGTTAAAGTGGTAGCAGTAGCAGAGCAGCCAGACTTATCTCAAGAGCAAATGAGCAGTAGTAGAAATTAGACACAGGACCACAATTACTATGACTCAAGCAAACACTGACTCAAGGTTTTTTTGGTTGAAAAGTAAAAGTACATTTATTTCTAGACCATCTGTTGGTAAAACACTTCACTTCTATTAAACTAAAACCACACAAAAACTACACTACACACAACCAATTCTCTTTGTGCAGAACAACTCAAGGTAAGTACCTTATGATTAGACGGACCGGTGTTGGGACACAAAAGACATTACCGGGAATACATAGGAGATCACTTTTTGACAGTAATGACAGTTCGGTCTTACTGAAGATACGCGTGTCCGCGGAAAGAAATGTTACCGGGGTAAAAACACACTTAGCACCTGAGTTACCAAAAGAGAGTTGGGGACAAAAATCATAGGCAATACTTTTATCAAGGCAGGCAGAATCAGAGAACACTTGCTGACAGGAAAATGAAAGTCAATAGGCCTGTGCCAATGCCAAGTGGAACTGGGTTCCTGTTGTCGAGGATCACACATTTAGACAGTTCAAGATTCAATGTTGCCAGGAGTACTTGGATATTGACAACAGAGGAAGCAAAAGTTATAAGAGGGAAGGAAGACAAGGGCAAGCCTTGGATGAGGAAAAAAGGGTTGTCCCTAGTTCCTCGAAGCTGGACACAGTACCTTATTCGTTGAAGAAGCTGGTGCGACGGCAGTTGTTCCTGGTAGTTTCCTGCAGACTCACAGTTCCTGGAGCTTCAGTCGTGGGGACAAGAAGGAGGACGTCTGGAGTGAACTGCACTACGCAGGGATGAGGCCAGCAGCAGCGACAGTGAATAAAAGGTGCGCTCCTTTAAAACAGGAGAGGCTCTTCAGATGGCTATCCGGACCACTACAGCAGTGTGCAGCGATTCCGCCCAAGAAGAGGATCATCTGCTTGTGGGAGATGAGCTGGTTGATTCCACCAGTCTCAAGGGAAGAAGACTCTGGACTGGATCTTCTCTTGTCGTTGAAGGGTAGATAGCTCAGGCCTGCAGCAGGGCTTCACCGGAACTCGGTAGTTGCAGCAGCCATCTTCTTCTCCATTTTTCTCTTCGGTTCCTTGCAGTTCCAGTGGCGACTCTGATTTCCAGCCCAAGAGTCCTGCCTTTTATGCTGAAATCCCCCATTCACACAGCCTGGCTGTCAATCACGCCACAGGGGGGTTCTCCGGCCCGGACAACCACCTCAGCCAATCATGCCAAAGTGCGACTTGGGTTTCCAAGGATAGCCTGTGCAGGGGGTTACTACACTCCTCCCTCTCATTCAGCCCACCTAGACACCCAGGTGCCAAGAGGAGGGCTTCATGGCAGAAGCCCGCCAAAAGACGGTGAACAAAGAAGGCAAAACCTGGTTTGTCGCGCAAAGTAAAACACAAGAAGGACTTTAACAAAAAGAAATGGCGAATAAACCAGACCGGAGCCAAAAGAAAGAGTATTTGGCCAAGCGGGTTTATGTTCGAGGCTACTATAATAGCCTGGAACAATAATACCACGTTTATATAATATAATCTCGGTCGAAAAGTTAGGGTAGATACCACTGCCACCAGCCAAGTCTAAATGTTAAAAGAGCAAAACAAAGCTCAGAGAGGCACAGACAAAAAGGGATAGGATTTAACCCTTTCCAGTACTCCATGTAAGATGGGGTGTACTGGGTCTGTAGTTTTAAATGACTACATAAAGTAAATGGCAACTTTACCTGTTTCTGGGGGACAGTAGTCAGCCTCAGAAAAATGGAGTCAGTGGGAAGTCTAAAAGACAACCCAGTGTCACTGCTCTGAAGGTGCTGTGTAACACCCATAAAAAGTGGGTCCCGTTGAGTGGTGTCCTCCAGAGCCTACTATGACACAAACAGTAAACTACACAGGTTAAAACACATGTAAGAGTGGGAAAAAGGCTCACACTCTTACAAAGTGGAAAAATATAAACTCCAGAAATCCGGCAAAGCTGCTTGGGGACTCACTAGGTGAGGGAAATTAGCCATAGAATGAGAATTCTCCCTAACACTCGCCCCCCCACCCCCAGACTAAGGGACAGGATGATTTAATCCACTCCTGGATGGATCTCATACCTCTAGTCGGTTATAAACATCCTAGAGAGACCATCAGCATTTTGGTGGTCACTTCCTGCTCTGTGCTCATTGGTACAATCAGAGGTTTTCCTTTGTAATCTATATGACCTACACACCCTTTGAGAGACATCTTTCTTTTTGAATCTATTGGGGATCTGGTTGACCAGTCCCTCAGAAGTTGGTACAACTCCTGAACCTGTGTTAGGCTTTTTCAAGGGGTCCTTATAAAGGATTCCCTTAGATCTCGAGGGGCCTCCAGGGTTCCTCACCACCTCTCTTTTGGGACCAGGTTGGGTCTCAGGCATCTTGGTTGGAGGGGCTGGGGATAAGCAAGGTACATGCTTCCCCTTCCTCTTAGATCTAACCTTACCTACTTCAGGAGTTTTTTTCCTATCATTAGGATTTGGGTTGGAGTCTTCTGTAGAAGGTCCAACAGTCTGAAAGTTTTTGCCCTTAGACTTTTCTTTTCTGGTTTTCCACCAGCACTGAGAGTTACCAGTTCTCTTAGGCATAGAGAGGGGTCCAGTTGGTCTATCCACCTCTTCCTCAGAAGCAGGGGGAGTCAGAGACTTTAAAACTGGGGAACAATGATGGAGCTTGGTTTGGGCTCCCATTTCCCTAACATACTAGCCTGAAATTTGCCTGGGTTAGAGGTCAACTTACTAACACCAGGGCTTGTAGTTGGGTTCTCTGTAGAGGTTCCCACAGGCTCAGAGTGGTCCCTTAAAGTGGCCTGTCTAGGCAATTTGGTTTGAGTCTGCTTCTCCATACTGGGATCCCTGGGGGTACTGGATACTACTCCTAGAGTTTTTAGATCATTCCCCAAGAGGACTCTCCCAGGTACCTCACTCTGAATACGGACAAGGATCCTTAATGTTATTTTGTTATACTGAATAAGAGCTGGTAGAATAGGAACCATTTGGACAGGGACTCAAGCAAGTGTGGTGGGGCCTTTGGGTGCCTTAGCAACATCCTCAGGCCTGAAAAATCTTTTGGCCACAACTGTTCTGCTGGCCCCAGTGTCTCTCATGGCAGGGGTGTCCTGGCCATTGACAAGAACCCTGTCCATATAATACTCCCTAGTGTTTTCGTGAATGGAATCATACACATTCCTATGTGGTTCCTTACCCAGACCCTTGGACTTTAAGGATACAATTGCTTGAAGAGCCAAAGGTTCTTCAGCAAGCAAGTGAAAGAGAGCATTAGCCATCTGTACTTCTCCCTCTGGGGAGAAGGCTAAGGAGGTAGTGCGGACCCCTGCAGGGTTACCCTTGCATCTGGGATCTCCTCTCACATGGTCAGTTGACCTACAACTAAAGCATTTTCCAAATGCTCTCTGGAAGGGGGGTCTGTCCTGACCTACCTCTGGTTTGGCACCAGGGGGAACACTAGCCCTATTTGGTTTCCCTTGTGGCTTACCCTGGTTATGTTTGGGGACCTCTTCTGGGTGGGAGGTATTGGAATTCTCCTTGTCATCTTTCTTTGGCTGCCTTCCCTCATCATTCTTCTGAGTTGCCCCAGAATCATTGTGAGTAGCCCTGTTGGCAACCCACAAGTCAGCAGCCTTAGCTAACTTCTTAGTATCTATCTTCTTTGAATCAGCCAAGTGCTGTCTACGCTCAGGAGAGCAGGCATCCTAGATTGACCCCTACATTACAAGATTCCTCAAACCTTCATAAGTGTTCACTTTGTAACCCTTAACCCAACCATCTAAGTTTTTCAAACATTCACACACCCGGGTAGCCCAAGGGGTACCATCATGCTTTTTGAGGGTCCTAAACCTCTTAACATACTGGGAAGGGGTCTTCCCAAATCTAGCCATCAAAGCTAACTTCATACACTCATAATCCTGCTTATCCTCCTTCCCCAACTCCATTACAGCATCGCTTGCAACAGGGGGAAGCCTAGAGAAAAGCCAAAGAATCAATTGATTCCCTGAGATACCTTGAATCCCATGATGTACTCAAACATAGCTAACCAATCCAAAACATCAAGTTTAGTCTCATACATACCAATCATGTCCTTTGACATACGGGGTCTCTTAGGGCTGGAAGACCTAGAAGACTCTGGGAGAGAAGCATTTTCCAAAGACAATTTCTTCATTTCTAGAGCATGAGCCATCTCCATTTCTCTGAGCCTTAATTCTTGATGTTTCATGGTAGTTTGTGCATCAATACGTTTCACTTCTAATTCAAGTCTCATTTTCTCCAGAGCAATAAACTCAGGAGTGAGTGTAAGACCTGTCGGGGCCCCTGTAAACAGAGGTTGTGCTTTCTGAGCAGGCAAGGGAGTTGTAGGGATTCCTAACAAGGACTCATCTGCTTCTTCATGTCCAATACTCTCAAAATCAGAAACATCAGTATCCACATTTGCTGGGGGGGTACGTCCTTCTGACCCACACTCCAGACTTTGTTCTCCCATTAACTTAGCAACCAGTTCAGATTTCTTTCCTTTTCCAGAGAGATTCTTTTCCCTACACATGGTTCTCAGAACCTCAGCAGTATAGTTTAAGAGACCCTCTTCACTGTAGTTTTCCATATTTTACATGATTTTTCAGTTAACAGAATAAGTGGTGTTTAGCTTTGTGGTTAGTTGACCCAAGGTAATAGCAGCACTCTAAGTGTAATATCTGTACTTAAAAATCCTCACCGCTGTACACCAGTTTTAGGTAGAATCCTGTGCAGTGCCCATAGGGACCACTACGCACAAGTAAGACTACAAGTGGTAATACAAGTTCACCTTTGGTACAAGCCTGTACTACACTGTTAAAGTGGTAACAGTAGCAGAGCAGCCAGACTTATCTCAAGAGCAAATGAGCAGCAGTAGAAATTACACACAGGACCACAATTACTATGACTCAAGCAAACACTGACTCAGTGTTTTTTTTGGTTGAAAAGTAAAAGTACATTTATTTCTAGTCCATCTGTTGGTAAAGCCCTTCACTTCTATTAAATTAAAACCACACAAAAAATACACTACACACAACCAATTCTCTTTGTACAGAACAACTCAAGGTAAGTACCTTATGATTAGACAGACCGCTGTTGGGACACAAAAGACGTTACCGAGAATACATAGGCGATCACTTTTTGACAGTAATGACAGTTCAGTCTGACTAAAGATACGCGTATCCACGGAAATAAATGTTACCGGGGTAAAAACACACTTAGCACCTGAGTTACCAAAAGAGAGTTGGGGGGAAAAATCATAGGCAATACTTTTGTCAAGGCATACAGAATCAGAGAACACTTGCTGACAGGAAAATAAAAGTCAATAGGCCTGTGCCAATGTCAAGTGGAACCGGGTTCCTGTTGTCGAGGATCACACAGTCAGACAGTTCAAGATTCAACGTTGCCAGGAGTACTTGGATATTGTCAACAGAAGAAGCAAAAGTTATAAGAGGGAAGGAAGACAAGGGCAAGCCTTGGATGAGGAGAAAAGGGTTTACCCTAGTTCCTCGAAGCTGGACACAGTACCTTATTCGTTGAAGAAGCTGATGCCACAGCAGTTGTTCCTGGTAGTTTCCTGCAGACTCACAGTTCCTGGAGCTTCAATCATGGGGACAAGAAGGAGGACGTCTGGAGTGAGCTGCACTACGCAGGGATGATGCCAGCAGCAGCGACGGTGAATAAAAGGTGCGCTCCTTTAAAACAGGAGAGGCTCTTCAGATGGCTATCCGGACCACTACAGCAGTGTGCAGCGATTTCGACCAAGAAGAGGATCCTCTGCCTGTGCAAGATGAGCTAGTTGATCCCACCAGGCTCAAGGGAAGAAGACTTCGGATTGGATCTTTTCTTGTCGTTGAAGGGTAGATAGCTCAGAACTGCAGCAGGGCTTCACCGGGACTCGGTAGTTGCAGCAGCCATCTTCTTCTCCACTTCTCTTCGGTTCCTTGCAGTTCCAGTGGCGACTCTGACTTCCAGCCCAAGAGTCCTGCCTTTTATGCGAAAATCCCCCATTCACACAGCCTGGCTGTCAATCACGCCACTGTGGGGGTGTCCGGCCCGGACAACCACCTCAGCCAATCATGCCAAAGAGTGACTTGGGTTTCCAAGGATACCCTGTGCAGGGGGTGACTACACCCCTCCCTCACATTCAGCCCACCTAGACACCCAGGCGCCAAGAGGAGGGCTTCTTGGCAGAAGCCCGCCAAAAGACGGTGAATAAAGAAGGCAAACCTGGTTTGCCGCGCAAAGTAAAACACAAGAAGGACTTTAACCTTTAACAAAAAGAAATGGCGAATAAACCCGACCTGAGCCAAAAGAAAGAGTATTTGGTCAAGCGGGTTTATGTTCGAGGCTACTATAATAGCCTGGAACAATACCACGTTTATATAATATAATTGCGGTAGAAAAGTTAGGGTAGATACCACTGCCACCAGCCAAGTCTAAATGTTAAAAGAGCAAAACAAAGCTCAGAGAGGCACAGACAAAAAGGGATCGGATTTAACCCTTTTCAGTACTCCATGGAAGATGGGGTGTACTGGGTCTGTAGTTTTAAATGACTACATAAAGTAAATGGCAACGTTACCTGTTTCTGGGGGACAGTAGTCAGCCCCAGAAAAATGGAGTCAGTGGGAAGTCTAAAAGACAACCCTGTGTCACTGCACTGAAGGTGCTGTGTAACACACATAACAATTGGGTCTCATGTAGTGGTGTCCTCCAGAGCCTACTATGACACAAACAGTAAACTACACATGACAAAACACATGTAAGAGTGGGAAAAAGGCTCACACTCTTACCAAGTGGAAAGAAAGAAACTCCAGAAATCCAGCAAAACTGCTGGGTTACTCATTAGGTTAGGGAAATTACCCATAGAATGAGAATTCTCACTAACAATATGCTTTTTTAATTTACTTAATTCTATCAGCATTTGTTCGTGTACTTCATCTTCCATCCTTTCATCTTTATCGCTATTTTCATCCATTACCACAACTTTTGTACTATCTAGTAACGTTGGAAGAATCTTCTTTTGTCTGCCTGCAGAGTGCTTTTGAGGATTTTGTGACAGCAATACAGACAAGGAAACGGAAAATGGTGGCAACAATTACTGCAATTAACAACGTTGCCCACATATGAGAATCAACCAGTTTGATTATCTGGGTGGCATGACAGAGTATGTCCATTGTGGTATAAAGAGTCACTGTTTCATGTGCCAACTGAAAATCAATGTTCACACGTTTGCTTAGAATTCAACCTTTAATTCCAGCAGTTCCCATTCCTCAGGCAATACCTCTAATAGACTGTGAAACTGATACAGTATCATGGGTGGCCAGATAAAAGTGACCTTATATTTTAAATACAATTGGACCTTTAACACTGCGGGCAATAAAACATCACGTCTGTCAGTTGGAATCAGCCTGAATGTGCAGTCCACAGGCGTTGTGGAATCTGCCTCTCCTTTGATAGTGGACGGGATTAATTCTGCTCTCTGTTCTGTTCCGATCATGGACAGGGGTTAAGAGGGGTTAACTCTGCACCGTGATCTGTCCTGATCAGGGACAGGGCCTGATGTGATTGGCAGGTCCTTTGGAATGTTTGAGGTTCTGGATTCCTCAAGGCATAAAGTATGATATCTCGACCTGTGGATGGCAAGGGGGAGGGGTAAGGAGCCCAGGGAATCACACTCCATTGACCCTCTGCCAGGCACATCGAGTAGCGGGGCAGATTATCCCATTCCTCTGTGTCTCTTCCTCACTAGCAAAGGATGGGGAACGACACTAACTCAGCGCATGTGAGGAATTCGGCCATTTCATCTGCTTCCCGCACCAAACATATAGTCACCTGTACTCTGGGAAGACACAGCCTACAGGCGCCATCTTCCCCTGTCATATTCACATGGAATGTGACAGCCCTGGATACATCAAAGAATTCCAAGAAGGGGGAAGGCACACTTTCCTCCAGCTATGAGCAGCCTAATTAAAATATCAAATGCTCCATAGATCTGCGTTCCTTTGTTATCCGGCTGGTGGCAGTGCATACTAATGAGAGATAATTGAGGCAAGCCTGCCGAGTGGGCTTGGTTGCCAGAGAGACAACAGGAAGGCGGGACTAACACCCCTTTGGTGTGCAATGTGTCAACTTGAAGCTAGTTCCCACCCCTCTGTATGAAAGGCAGTAAAATGCATGTCTGGGTCCACTATTTACCATAGGTAAACCTCTGCAGATAGCTATGTGGAAACAGGTATACAACATTTATACCCAATTGGTATTTGCAAATATCTCATGGTGTCGCTGGCACTGCAGCCTAGGTCCCTACTCGAATTCTTAGATGGGAGATTAGAGAGCCGCCTATTGCAGTGCTATGTCCATATGTACTCCTGCTAATGGGGCATCATACTTGTGCTTACCTGTTTGGTTCGTTATCAGTGGGTCATGTCTGTTTCTCGGTCCAATTGCCGTGGGCTTGGTGTGGGGAAATGCTGTTTATGTTGAACGTGATGCTGTCACGCGCTGGCAACGTGTTGATGTCATGCGCAAACAACGTGTTGTCATCACTCGTTGCTGCCATGTTAGTTTGGGAAACTCTAACGGGTTTGTGTAAACTGATATATAGATTAATTATGGACCTTGTGTAGCGTTACCTTTGAAAAACAGAGATTGTTTATGGCGGCATATTGGAGGGACCTGTTAGCCTTAATTGTTTATCTTACCAGTTGGCAAACCGCATAAAGGCTTTTTGTTGATAAAATCCAATTTATTAGTGTCCCTGTATTGGTGTAATGTCTATTGTGCCTCTGATTGTTACTCCTCTTTGGCTAAAGTATAGATAAAAAATTGGCTGAGGTTAAAATTTGCTTGTTGTTCCGGAGGCTGAATTACTGTGGGCATGACTCATTTCACCCGGTGTGTTAGAACCTGTATGTTGTGTCAATATTCTTAGATCAATATTTCTAATTTATGTGCTCCTAAATAGGAATCCCACAACACAAAATGCACTTGGTCATTACATACGACATTCAATTTACTTTTATAACAAAGGATATATTCTGAATGTTTTATAGAAAGTGATGCATCTCTTGATCCACGTTCTGGCCAGTGTGGCTGGCAATCATGGTGCATATCCAAAATGCTTCTCTTTTATGTAATAGTATTTCCATGTTTCCCCCTCTTGCTGGGGTCGACATTTTTTCTATTCCAAAGCACTTGATCTGAGTGATATCTGATTGTTGATGGTAGTCCTGAAAATGAGTTGCCATTGGAGATCTTGTGTCCTTGTTGGTAATGGCTCTTAGGTGTTCTCCTATCCTGATTTTAAGTTTTCTGATTGTGCTCCCTATATATATTTTGTGGCTTACACATTCTATGCATCAATCACACCGCTCCCTCCTACCTAGCAGAAACCATCATCAGGAAATCCTCACTTCGTCCCATAAGAACCCCTTATGACAACCAACTCGGAGTTCCCACCATAAGAAGAGCTAAAGCTAAAGCTAAAGCTGGAGGCATTGGCTTGCCACACATAGCACCTAAGCTCTGGAACAACCTCCCTAACTCTCTCAGAGCGGAACCCTCGCTGCTTTCCTTTCGTAAATCCCTCAAAACCATGCTCTTCACATAACCACCTCCCACCCCCCATCCGACATGAACGACACATATTCCCTGATGTCTTATGTATGTAACTAAAACATGATACTGTTAATCTAAATGCCTTGTAAACTTATTTATCTAAAACATGATACCGCAAATCAAAATGCCTATAAACTTAACAACCTTCCTTCTCTAACCAGCCAAATGCTTATATGTAACAGCGCCACAATGCCCTAGGGCTCAGCATGCACTTTAAAAACACGAATAAATAAATAAATAATGTCATTTACAACATGTTTGCTATTGCAATTGATGTGATGTTTGATAGAGGTCTTTGTGCCGTTGGGTTTGAGAATTTCTTTTTTGTCATTGATCATGTATGGACAAATCTGGCCGCACTTGAAGTTCCCTTGGGTTGGTGGTTGAAGCCATAGTTGTGAGCCCTGGGTTTCAGGTTTGAGTGATTTTTGATATTTGTTTATGTCAAAGAATAAAGGAATTAGTATTTGTTTCAAATTTTTACATTTTCGAAAGCCAATGCTGGGTTGATTGTCCAGAATGGAATGCATGTCTGTGTCTGCCCTCAATATGTTCCAATGTCTCTGCAAGGTTTTCTTGATTATGTTGTTATTGGTACTGTAAGTTGTTATGAATCTGGTTTTGGTTGATTGTGTGGCTGTTTGTGGTTTGTTCTTGTTGGTAAGTAAATCAGATCTGGATCTTGTGGCGGTTCTTTGTAGGGTTTTATTAAGATGGTGTGTACTGTGTTCTCTATGTTCAAATTGTTTGATGTAAACCCCTGCAGAGCTGACCCCTTTCAGAGGGGAGAAGTATGTGGTTTGGGGGAGACAGGAAGTCTGCTCCCAGAACATACTTCATGGGAAAACCTGCACTTCAATCAAGAGTCACAGAGGGCTCAGTTAACCAGAGAGTCACTTTGATCTGCAACAGACAGGAAATTGGGTGGCACATAGGTATATGGTGTCACCCCCTTGTCTGTCCTGTTGCAGATCACTCTGGTCCTGATCTCATGCATAACAGAAGATTGCTGGTGGGGACCCAGGATTGGTTCATTAAGGTAGGCTTAGCCTACACCAATCACTGGGGCCCATTTGGCTTTAAATGAGGGCTGAATCCCTCACTTAGCAGATCATCAGACGACTTCGAAAGGAGTAAGAAGAAGGATTCAATTGGACCCGGGCTGAAGGTACAGTGTACCTTACATCTTCTGCCAGTGAAGGAAGGCCAGGTGTTCCAAGAGTCAAGCAAAATCCCTCCCTTAAACATCTCCCAGGGAACAGAGGGAGGTACCGGACTCAGAGGACCCGTCCAGCAGCTCCAGAACCAGTACCCAGCCAGCACACTGCATGCCCTGCTAGGTTCTGCCAGCACGCTTCCTAGGTGGGAAGTGCCAGAGAGTCTCTGGACAAAGGAAAAGGCGGTTGCCTGCAATCACTCTCCTGAGCTTTGGGCCGTCCGCTTTGAAAGGACATGAGCCCTGCGAAGAAGCTAGGAGGAGTGCCACACAAGCATCATCCAGCATCCATCTTTTAAGGACATTTTCAAGACAGTCGAGTGCTCGAAAGCATCTGGCTGCACTGCTGACTGTTGTCACGCTGCAGTCACAAGAGCCGTCTGAGCCGCCTCGACCAGCATTCCAATCCGCCAACCAGAACAGAGACAATTCTTGGCCCTGATCCGCCGCACCGGACAGCCTGCAGGCGTCCGTCCAGCCTCGCTTGCCGAACTGCCTGCCGCGTGGTACCCACAGCTGTCTGCCGCCACTAACTCTGTCTCAAGGGCTGCAAAACGACGTGGAACTGCCTCGTTGCTGTCAAGCACCACAAACTTCTTTGACACCAGGTACATTGCGGTTCTGCCCCTCTGGTCCTTCTCCAAAGGCCCCTAGAGGCAGTTACGAACCTTTGCCCCCTTGGTGCTGGAACTGAATAACCTTGAGCAGTAAGACTGATTACGTAATTTGGATGAATCAGTTATCAAGCAAACATAACAAAAGAAAGGAATCTAAGCAAACTACAACACGGCCAGAGCGCACAGGCTGATACTATTCACCAAAAGCAAGATACACTGATTACGTTACCGACTACCTTCCTGTCAGTATCCAGAGTGCATCCCTTTCCTTTGTGAAACCTTCTGTCCTCTGTGTTCCTTTACAGGGTGGTCAGATTTTTGTACTGTGCTGGAACTTTCTGTTGTAGTAATAATAAAGTAGTTATTTGTATACAACATTGACTGGACCGTCCTTTTTATCAATGGGTAATAATTGTTTTTTCGCTGTGTTGCAACTAACCAACGATCCATGACCTTGTGGAGATAAGCCTGTGGTTCCATCCACGTTACCAAAATTGGACAAGGAGGTCTTATAATTCACTTGTATTCCTATCTGTTTGTATCCCTTCTGGTGTACTAGAGGTGTGGGGAAGATTGATGGTTTAGAAACCTATATTCATCCCTGGACCACTTGTGCCCCGGAAGTTGATTTGTCACACCGCACATCTCAGAATATCTTCCAGCCTAGCACTCATCTCAAAAGTTTTAGAGGGCATAGGCCCTGCAGCTGAATGGCCCCCGAAAACCGACACACCTCTTCCGGCCCTCGTATCACCCACCTAATCCAGTATACAAAGGTAGACAAAGAGACCGGCCCATGAGGCTTACTTATGTATTGCTGTAAACAATTGAGTCACCCCTGACAGCCTATGCACTTCTGTCACGCTTTGGGACACCTGTCTATGCACAACCAAGGATCCTCTGCAAAGTACAGATGTGTAAGCACCTAGATGTATTTTTAGTGCATGTCACGTCTTGACTGTAAACATCATCCCGTTCAGGGAGAAGATCCTTTGAGAAATCTTCAGTGCCGTAACATCAAACACTCTTTTTACAGGTTGTCAGGCAAAGTAACATGGCCTGCTTACTTAATACTTCGATTTCTAACTAGCCATTGGCCGTCCATTATTCCTGTATTCTGAGGACAGCGTTACAATCCCACATGGGGGCGTACCCAAGTGTCGGTGGTCACAGACAAATAGCTCCATTAAAAGCCAGCACACGACAGAGTGCTCTCCTGTTGGAGCCCCCTCCGTCTATCATACAGGAACAGATTGTTAGCCCTGAAAATAGAGAAACGGCCAAGATTAAGCAGGCGATTCTTTTTAAATGCCTGTTTCCTGAAATTATTACAAAAATGCTCAGTCATATATATCATAATGAGGTGGGACATGTGCATAGTCAGGTATGTTATTTGTATGAATTTTGGTCACTTTTAATTTGTTAGGAGGCAGGTGCAACATGGGTCCCAGATGGAGCAAGTGGATCAGGGACTTTGACCTGTATATGGGCGCCACTGGGCCCATTGAAGACGATCGCCAAAAATGTTTATTAAAGTTAGCCGTGGGATCTGCGACCGGGAACATCATTGACGAGAAGCCCCCCGACTCCATTGTCTCCATCCAAGAGTTGAAGGATACGCTAGCCGCATATTTCACACCCCACACCACTGTGGACTATGAAAGGCACCTGTTCCACAGCACCAAACATCAGAAAGATGAGACCATGGATGCCTACGTCATGCGGCTGCGCACGAAAATGAAGCACTGTGACTTTGCGAACTATTCCAATACTGAAGCACTCAGGTCACAAATCATAGCGCGGTATGAATCCCAAACATTTAGACGGAAACTACTCCAAAAACAACACACTCTGGATGAAATACTCACGCTTGCACGCGCAGAGCGAGCCATAGACTCCCAGGTGGAGAGTTTCAACACACCTGCAACAGGGAAAAGCATCCACAAACTACAACCCGAAAGAAGATCAGAAGAACTGTTCTGTTATAAGTGCAGGTTTGAATACCCCCATGAAGGGACCTGCCCAGCCATTGGGCAATGATGCGCCATGTGTGGCGAAGAAGGCCACTTCAAGTCCGTGTGCAGACCCTTCAGAGATCGAAGTAAAGATTGTGCAAGAGAAACGCCATCTAGATACAAGACAAGACTCCAACCCTCCTCAGGGAACCACCCAAGCACGTCATCTCAAGGACCACCCACCCAGACGAGACTCAGGGGATGACAAACAGAGAAGAGAAAGGAAAGACAGAAGAAATGTTATGAGAGCACGCACGGAAATACGGTCAAGGCGGCACGTGCGCTACCTGGTGGAGCAGTCGCCATCAGAGTCAGACCCCAGCTCCTCAGAAAGTGATCAGAAGAAGAAGGCCTATGTATATGCCCTGGGAAAATCCCGCAGCCACAGCGCACAGCCCCACTCTGATTATCAAATTAAACGAACAACCCACTGAATTCGTAATCGACACGGGTGCCACAGTGAACGCCATCAGTGAAGCGTTGTTCAGGGAACTTCTTGCAAGACCAAAACTGAGCCCCACCGTAGTAGACATCTATGCATATGGTGCCAAGGCACCCCTCAAGTGCCTAGGACAATTCGAGGGCACTTGTCGATACAAGGGGCATGAGAAAAAAGTGCCCGTCCATGTCTTGGCAACTGAAATGGACAGTGGGTGCGTGCGTAGTTTTAAAGCAGCGGTCGACATGGGACTCATCCACATACTATACAACATTATGGTCCACAAATACATTGACCCTGTGGAAATGATTTCAAATCTATATACCTGCATCTTTTGGGGCATCGGAAAACTAAAGAACAGACCCATCAAACTACATATAGATGAGTCCATACGCCCGGTCGCACAACACAACACTACTGAGGAATTCCGATCAACATCCATGGGAAAAGGGAAGAAGGAACAACACAAGCTGCTTGAGCAAGGCATCATTGAGCCAGCCACCGGCCCCACCACCTGGGTGTCACCGATAGTACCAGTCCCAAAGAAAGGGTCCCACGCAATCAGGCTCTGCGTGGACATGAAGCGCCCGAACCAAGCCTTACAGCGAGAGAGACACCTGGCCCCACACATCACCAACATGATGAACCTCCTAAACGAGGCCAAGGTATTCTCGAAACTGGACCTGCAGAAAGGCTATCACCAACTGATGCTGATCCCCGAAAGCCGCAACATAACCACGTTCGTGACGCATCTGGGACTCTTCCGCTACAAAAAGGCTCAGTTTCGGGGTATCCTCGGCTGCGGAAATATTTCAGGCCAAGGTACTCAATATCATCAAGCATATACCCAACTGCCTCAATTATAGCGATGACATTCTGGTTTTCGGCACTGATGTCAGCAAACACGACGAGGCCCTTGTGAAAGTGTGGAAAGCCCTGGAGGCAGCCAACCTCACATAAATCGGCACAAATGTGAATTCCGCAAGAGCACACTGAAATGTTTTGAACACATTTTCTCAGAATCAGGCATGTCCCCAGACCCTGACAAAGTGGCGGCACTAAATGACACAGCGTCCCCGGCCAACGTTTCCTAGGGCTTGCGAGCTGCTGCACCCAATACATTAAAGACTTTGTAACAGTAAGCAAGCCCCTAAGGCTATTGACTAGACATGATGCCACGTTTCAATGGACAGGCGAGTATCAAAGGGCGTTCGAAGACATCAGGAAAATAGTTGCCAAGGCAGAGAACATGTCGTATTATGACCCAGATCGTCAGGCAGAGCTGACGGTAGACACCAGCCGGTAGGGCTAGGGGCCATACTGGCACAAGTGGACCCAAATGATCCCTCGCGAACGCACATTGTCGCAAATGCCAGCCGCAGCCTATCGACTACGGAGCAAGCATACTCCCAGGCAGAGAAGGAAGGCTTTGCCGTAGTCTGGGCATGCAATCATTTCCATCTCATCTTGTACGGCAAACCATTCCGAGTGGTCACAGACCCCCAAGCACTATGGTTTCTGTACGGAAATCCCCAGGTCAAAATTCCACTGCGAATAGCATGTTGGGGGCTAAGGCCACAAGATTACGCCTTTGAAATTGTGCACTGACCGGGAAAAGGGGATAACCCAGCAGACTTCTTATCCAGGAGACCCCGGGAGGGGTGTGTACCAGAACCCTCAGTGGCAGACAGATATCTTCCATATCTGATACACCAATCCACACCAGCTGGGATAGACATCGGGATGGTAGCCCGTGAAACTGAAAGCGATCCGGCGTGCCAGATCATCTGCAAGGGTCTTCAATCGGGCATGTGGAGGTGAGCCCGAGAGAAAGGAAGAGCAGCAGGGGACATACACGCCGACGTCGAACGCTGGTGCAGGTACGAGACAAACTAGCACTATCCGACGACCACCTTCTGATCAAAGACCACAAACTAGTAAACCCACTAGCCCTACGAGCAAAGGTCATCGGAATGGCTCATGAGAATCACCGGGGATGGCGTCAACCAAACAGATGCTACGCCAGAAAGTCTGTTTTCCCAACCTGGACTCCATGGTAGACAAGGCCATAAAGACCTGCCCCACCTGTAGCCTTATCGCACCAAACTGCCACCCGGAACCGTTGAGGATGTCAGAACTCCCTCAAGGGGTATGGGAAGCTGTGGCGGCTGACCTCTTTGGGCCCATCGAGGGAGGAAAGTATGTGCTGGCGGTCATGGACGAGTACTCCCTATATCCCGAGACCCAGCTCATCTCATTGACCTCTGCCCACCTCGTCATCCCCACTCTGGGCTGCATCTTCTCCGCCTATGGGTTCCCAAGGGTACTCAAGACGGATAATGGGCCGCCATTCGACGGGCACCAGTTCACCCAGTTCGGGACCTACCTGGGTTTCCATCATCGCAAGATAATCCTGCTGTGGCCTCAAGCCAATGGGATGATCGAGCGATTCATGGCCAACCTGAAGCAGGCGCTCCAGACAGCCAAACTGACAGGACAGCCCTACGAACAAGTGCTGAACCAGCTCATGAGAGACTACCGCAATACGCCTCATAGCACTACAGGATGAACACCTTCGGAAGTCATGTTCGGAAGAAATGTCCAGACACAAATTCCTCAAGCCCCGCCCCAAGAACCGGTAGCCGACCTAGATCGGAAGCTAAGAGAACGAGATGAGGCTGCCAAGGAACGAATGAAGGACTATGCTGACCAGAAGCGAAGGGCCCGGCCACCCCAGATAGAGGTAGGAGATGTTGTGGCCGTACAACAGACACAAACCCACAAGCACACCCCCATCTTTCAAGCAGAACCACTACTGGTCACCCAGAAGAAGGGATTTATGATCACGGTGGAAGGCTCTGGAGGCTCTATTACAAGGAACTCCTCACATTTCAAAACCATTCCCTCCTTGGGAACGCATTGCGTAGTCATCTCCATTAACTATGATTCAGACGACCCATATCAAGGGGATCACGGAGAGACAGATGACTGAGACCTCGAGAGTTCCCCGGCATGTGAGGTCAGTGGGCAAACCCCCAAATGGATAAGCTCACTCCTGCAATGAGCTAGGAACCGGCCGCGCCGCTGGATTGAAGAGAGGGGCTAGGAGGCCCGCCAGGGATGTTTGCCTGTTGTGGACATACTGCCCACTGTTTAAAAAGTGGGGAGATGTCACGTTGAAGTTTCCATAGTTATGGGGGGGTGGGACGCGGATAGGAAGTGACATTAAGGAAAAGGGATATGACTGGTGGTGGGAGGAGGGAGCAGTTAGTATTACAGTGTATTACAATAAAGAAGGACGCATATGGAAATCCTCTGTCTGTCTGTGTTTCACGTGCGCAGCGAGCAGCACCCTCAGGCCAGACCATGCCACAGCAGCAGGTCTGTATTTTTGTAAATTATATTGTTAATATTCTGTTAGTTGATAACATGTTAGTCTGCAGGGTTATACCTTCCTTTCTTTTTATTCTTGATAGGTGCATGAGAAAAACTCTTTGGGGGACCTTTCAAGTCGAGTGGAATGAAAAATGCAAGCGTAAAACCAAGGCATATTGTTTTTACACTTCCATTTTCCTCTACAGCTCATTTTTGGACATTTCCACGGCCCTTGAGGGCAGCAAAGCAGATTATGCATCTCCACCTTTGCTTTCCTCCTCTGTCTTGGAAAAGCACTCGGGTTTACGTCTGCATGAGATGTTCATGCAGGCATAAAACCAAAGGCTTCCTGCAAAGTACGCCTTGCTTTAGCACATGCTGAAGAACAGGCGGATTCCACGCGAGCCTATAATAAAGCACCGCCTGCATGGCGTAATGTGCAGGCATGGTTTATTTACAAAGCAAAGAGTAAAATTGAAGAATGAAGGCAATTTCACCTGGTTTTACTTTTCACTTTTGCACTACGCTTTCAACGTGTTGAAAATTGCATGCAGAAGACCCAACAGCACTTAAGTGCAAACGTTGGTGATTCACTGCATAAAATTAGCATTTATTGCAAGATGACCCCATAGGGGATTTTATTCTGCATGTTTAACGGCTTTTAGGGGGACATTTTAAATTAAATGGTAATTTAACGCAAGGGACCACTAGCCTTGCACTTACATGGCGCTGGTCCCCTGCATGCAATTTTAAACACTCCCAAAGCAGTGTGTAAAAAAAAGAGTAAATGTAGGCGGAATCGCGTTGACGTTTAACTTTTATTCTCCTTTTTGGGAGAAATAAAGCACCCACTTCAAATACGCTTTGCAGAGCCTGTTTTCTAACGCACTCCAATGGAATTCCCCTGCTCCCCCAGGCGTAAAACTAAATGCTCTTGGGAGACAAAGGAGGAAAGCAGGTGGAGATGCAATCTCCGCTTTGCTACCCTCCTATGCCTCAGGGCAGCTGTAAAAGGAAGTGTAGTGTGAAAAGAAAGTGCTAACTCTTGTTAGGCTTTCCTTTTTATGCTCCACTTCAGTCGAAAGTTTGAAATTGAATAGAATCACAATCAATGCAGGCGCAGCTCCTTTTAAAATGGGTGCAAATTGCTTGGAGCCTGGAGTGGACCTCTTATGTTTCAGGTCCCTTGAGGGCAATTTATGTAATTTGCACTGCAGAGTGGAAAAGAGAAGTGTAAAGTGCAGACGGAATCGTCTTTACATCACTCTGCAAAATGAATAAACGCTGCCTGCCATGTATGCATGGGAAGAGGTCGTTTTCAATGATTTCCTATGGAAACCACTTGCTTTTTGCTGGTGTACAAAGGAAATCATTCGTTTTACCCCAGCATGAAAATGTCATGCTGGCATAACACCAAATTGTTTTGAAGGTGGAGGGTAAAAGGGGGGCGGAAACGGAACTTCCCATTCTGCCACCACCCAGTGCATTCGAAAACAATGAAAATGCCCCAGTGCGTGAATGGAGGCGTGAAGACATGCCTTGCATCTTTACCCTGTCTGTTGCGCCTTCATTCAAGCTCCACAGACTTCCAAAATGAGCACCAAAGTTTGACACTGCTCTGCTCTGTGTGGGAGTCACACCTACAGAGCCTGTCCTCTCAGCTGACCGACTTATACCCAGCGGGCTAGATTGGGCACCCACATAGAAGAGTTCCCAAATCATCAGCACACACTATCGGGCCTTTATGAATGGGAGCAAAAGAGGGATTCGTGAAAAACGGGGGTGAGCACTAGTTGGAGAGAGCCTTTCACTACACTCTTTTGTGGATTAAGACCTGCTACTCAGCCACTGGTTGCTGCCATTAATGGTGGTGTTTTCTGTCCCTCACTAACTTTTCCCAAGAAGTCCTTTCATTGGCCAGCATTATGCCTGGCTCAGGGATCTGTGTTCTTTTCAGCTAGGCCCAATGATGGCTGCCCAGTATGGAACTTCAGAATGTCATTTAGTCCATTTGAGGCACAGGCCACTGCCATAATGTGTATGTTTGTGGCAGGGGCTTATCATCGGGTGAGTGCAAGCATCAAGCTATAGAGATAATGGAGAATGTACCTTCACTCAACTCTGTGTTTGCTCTGATGCACTTGCAGAGTATAGTCCCCAGTATGGTGAATTATAGACCGGTTAGCTACTGGAGATGCAGTGTTAGGTATCTAGAGGACTATGTGCATGATCCTGTGTCAATCGATACTGACCCATTCTGGGCCTACTGTAACTCTGGCAGATCCATTTCTTTGACTATAGCACTGGTGCACATATGGAGTAAGATCACCAGTATGGTTAATTAAATACTGGCTATCTACTGGAAATGCAGTGTTAGGTATCTAGAGGACTATGTACATGATCCTGTGCCGATCGATACTGACCCATTCTGGGCCTACTGTAACTCTGGCAGATCCATTTCTTTGACTATAGCACTGGTGCACATATGGAGTAAGATCACCAGTATGGTTAATTAATTAATGGTTATCTGATCTGACTAATATTAATTGGAATGCATGTTTCTGTCTTTTAGTGGGAGTAATGTGTTGTTTTAATGGATGTGTAATTGTAACCTTGTTGTTAATATGCGTTTAGAGAATTTCTTATCAAGACTTAATTTGTATAAATCGTCTGTATAGTTATAATTAACTATTTCCACTTGTAATCAATTAAACAAAATACAGATTTGCCTTTTTTCACTATTCATCCTGACGGCCTCATCATGAGTTGGGTGATATATCGCCGTGATACCGCCGGGGCTAATAGCGTTACAGCCAAATCCTCCAGCACTATTAGCGCCGTATCACGGGTTTGGCGTAATGATAATTCCCCATTCCCCATTGGGCCCAATGGGGAATTCTTGGCGCAACTACCGTCAGCTGTATCAGCGCACAATAATTGCGCTGAAAATCAGCAAATTCCCGGTGCACTTAGCCCCAGCTGAGAGCTGGGGGTAAATGCAGCCAAACCCCTGATTTGGCAGACCCTTAAAAGAGGCGATAATAGCGTTACTGCCGCATTTAAGGTTTACCACTAAACTCGTGATGAGGCTGTATGTCTTTTGAAATGTTTACATACTTTTATCCCTTCTCGTGTATATCCAAGAAATCTGTATATTGTGTGATTCAGAATCATATATAGTCTTACTCAAGATTGCATATGACAAAATGGTAAGTGGAGTTAACGTTTATTTTACATTCTATGCACTGTAACTCATGGGCAGGCGATATGTGGCACAGTAACTTACAGGCAAGCATTGCATTCGCGGTGGCATTGTATGACATGACATGTGCACAGCAAAAATGTTTCGGTATTGTATGGCACAGTAACTGATGGACAGGCAGTTTGTGGCGCAGCACTGATTAGCAAGGTTTCTGTGTCACTTTACCTGGTTTGTATGCATATCTGACAGAGTAACTCATGGGTAATCACCTGGCAGTGCAGTAGCATACGAACAGGCACTATTGTGTGGCCCGGTGACTGATCGGTTTGCCTTCTGTGGCACGGATATTGGGTTTAAGAATGTTGTAGGGTAGTAACGGACTGTGATGCATTGTGTGCCACTGTAACTGATGAACAGGAAATACTGACATAGCACGTTTCTTTATAGTTTATATAGACCTTCTTACATATATTTATTTATTTATTTTAATTTTTGTAAGCGCCACATGCCCATTGGCTTCAGAGTGCACATAAAAGCCAGACAGGGACAGCGGGAGTCAGGGAACGGGCAGTGGGACACGAGAGAAGAAAACGAAATTCAACCTGGGTTGAGGTTGAACAGGTGAGTTTTTATTTCCTTCTTGAAGAGCGACAGGCTATCAGCCAGGCGTATATGTCCGGGAAGTGAGTTCCTTTGTAAAGGTGCCTGAGTATGAAAGTAGGTCCCTCTGGAATGCGTGCCAGTTTGTGTCTGGGCTGAGCAAATGTGGGATAGGTGGAGGAGCGAAGCTGCGCTCCTCCTACATGGATCTTTACTCATTCAATGAGATATGTTGGGCAGGCAATAGAGCAACATTTGAAAGACAGCGTCAGGATCTTGTGGGAGATCCTGTGCTGTATAGGCTCCCAGTGTAGTACCCTCCTGGCATCGGAGACGTGCCACATTTGGACAGGCCATGAATTATTCTGTGCAACCTGCAACGCTTGTAGAGTGTGCATGTCATTCTGCCACAGCTGTGCTGTCACAATGCTGATTCTGATGTGCATATGAAGTTCAAGTCTGTCTATCACAGATGTACAGATTTTTACGGCACATTGACTTTGATGAACGAACACATAATATACGTTGTTCATGAATCCCAGATCCGCATATTCTCCGGCACAGACTTTTCTCAAGTCACAGGATGGGTGTTGTTGTTCGTCTGGGCACATGAGTCATGATGCCTGAAGAATTTTCTGGGGCTTCCCCTGTACTTCTGGGGGGTACTCTACAGATGAAAACCCCAATGCACACCCTTTGTTTAAACTGAGAAGAGGTTGCATCTAATGGACACACAATAGTATGTGCTGCTATGGTGGAGCAACACTGCTGCATGCAGAAGTGGCCGGTCTAGAAGTGGGGGCTTGCTTTCAGAGCTGAATCTGAGAACCATTGCTAATGCATATGGCGATTCACTACTTAAAGAAAGGATGCTTTAAAATGTACAATTGGCAATATATTAACAGTAACATTTCGGGGGAGGAGGAAGCACCCCAATCTACCTTTATTAATAATAATTTTAATACCACTTTTTGATGCAGTGTTTCCTTTACGGGTTCTTCATGCTCCACTCGCCTAAGCGGTATAGTAAATGGTGGTATTACTTTCGACTATAATAGTAATCAACTACATTACCCAGGGTCATGCCCCTCAAAACATATACTCCTGACTGCGGCGTGTACTCCCGGCTGTTCGGGGAATGGGGGGTGGGTGTGTGGGGTGTTCGTACGCCTCATTATAATAATACTGTAGGCTGGACCGACTGCCTTGTCCTGCCTGGTTAGGGTACACGGCAGGATACGGTGAACAATGTGCACTGTGGTGCTGTCCCTCGCCTGGGGAAGAGGCTAAACTCTGCTTAATGCCTGCGGGCTCTAAGCGCTGCCCTGGTGATTTCCAAGGACGCCGAGTGCCACAGCACTGTCCCCGTTCAAAGTCGGGGCCCAGGCCCACGCTACTCCCCAGCCCGCCCCGTTTCCAAGGCGACCGGCTGCCCTCACAGGGTTACCAGCTGTGTGTATCGCGGGGCCGCTGTGTGAGACCCAAAGCCATGAAAGAGTGGCAGCAAGCGCGCTCTTATTGCGAGTGTACTCATTCTGCTCTGCACTTCCGCGTGATCCCCTGCAGCGTTTCTAATTAATAACTAAGGCTGGGTTTGCATAGTGACTCATTATTTCAGAGTGAGTCATGTTTGTTTAATCCTATGGACACCTGTTAATGATCACCGCAGGCATGCACCTCGCATCGGACGGATGATATATTTTTTCACAATAGCACGTAAGATTCAATGTTTTTCTAGAGCACAGAAGGGTGTCAGGGTGGGCTGTACTAGTTGACCCGTCCTGTTAGCCCATTGGACTCGGGGTGGTAGCCAGAAGAGAAGTTCCTGCATATGTTCAAATTCTTGCACAGTTTAGGCCAGAACTTTGAAGTATACCGAGCCCCTCTATTTTTCTGTTATGGGGGGGCCATGCAACCGAAACATGTCTCCCAGGAAGAAGCTGCTCGTGGGAAGAGGAAGGGAGTCTTTTCAAAGGCGGGAAATGAGACATTTTCGTAAATGCGCAATTGCGCGGTGTCCTTCAGAATTGGGGAGGTCGACAATGAAGTCTGTGGAAATTGCTTGCCATGGTGTACTAGGTAATTCCGGTTGTAAAAGTTTACCCACAGGTTCCTGCCTTCGGGTTTGGGCACATGTCGAACAAGTCGTGACGTAGTGATTCACGCCTTTGTAGAGTGCTGGTTACTACTCCTCGATGTCCATTGATGGGGGTGTCATGGAACAGCCAGTAGTGGTATGTAAAGTCGAGAGTCTCTAAACAACAATCCATCCTTGTACTTCAGTTCCCACTTATCACTGCAGGCGTGGGTTGGAGGGTTTTTATTGAGGGGTGTACGGATTTTGTGTAGAACTGTGTCAATGGTCATAATACAGGTTGAGGTAGGCACTGTCCTCTCACCTCGGATCACCGTCTTGCCTTGACCTTGCCCCCAAAGCGACAGCATGTCCACCACCAGGTGCTTACTCCTGCGAATGCCTGTCAGGATAACGCAGAATTGTGGAAAGAAATGAACCCTGGCGGCCCGTCTGCTGTTTCAGCAGTCACAGGATTGCAACCTTTGCAGATTCCTGTGATCAGTGCTTATTTGAATGGTTTCTGGCGCACCTAACAGAAGGTGGCGCCACTCCATGCATGCCAATTTTATAACGAGCAGCTCTTTTTACAGAACTGAATAGATCCTTTCCGAGTTCGTATGGGTGTGTTAGAGAAAACAGAAATAGGATGTTCCCATTGATCTTCCTGGAGTTGCTTGAGTACTGTTCATGCAACTTTATCAAAGGAATCAGTCTCCTAGATAAAGAGTTTCTTTGTGTCAGGTTGAATCATGACAGGGGCTGTAATGAAGTGCAGTTTTAGCTTCTTTTGCGTCTTTATCGCAAGTGAACGTACGACCCTTCTTTAGAAGTTAAGGGTAGGACATTTCTAGAAAAGTCAGGTAAAATTGCTGCACTTCTTTGACATTTGAGGCAGCCTTCCAATCAAGTATGGCTCTCACTTTCCGAGGATCCATGGCGATGCCATTGGGTAACAGGATATAACCTAAGAAAGGTACCGATGTGGCATCAACGACAATTTTTTCCGGCTTAGCATGCAGATGGTTTCTTTCCAGTCAATGTAATACCTCTTCCACATGTTTCGGATGTTCTTCGTGAGTACTGCAGTACATTTTCATGTCATCTAAGTATGCAATGACCGACTGCTGCAGAAGATCACAAAACAAGTGGTCTAGGAAACGTTGAAACACGGCATGGGCATTGGAAAGACCAAAGGACATGACACAGTACTCATAATGGCCAAATGGTGTTCTAAATGGAAGAAGGGGGCCCCAATAAAGACAACACCATGGATCAGATTGACAGCATCGAGAAACAGTGGCCTTTGACATAATTAAGGCAGTTCATTTTCCTATTATACTGGGAATCCCATGGCTTACCCATCACAATCCATACATAAACTGGTCAGCTCGCATTCTATTTTTAGGCTCGGAATATTGTTCTTCCAATTTCTTCACCACTTCATGTCTACCCAAGTTGAGCAGTGACAAACAGAGATAGGTGAATAGACCAGACGTTTCGATCTTCTGTGCTTCCAGTCGTTGCTGCTCTTGATTCTAATGAGGTGGTAGGCACCACATAATTCCTACTCAGTAAAGATACAAGCACCACAGATGGCTTCCAAAAAGTCAGGCATTAATAGTAGGGGGATATTTATCCTTGTGTGTAATCTGGTTCAAACCCCTTTAGTCTATGGAAGACCATAACTCTGTGCTGTCTTTTTTGTAAACAAAGAAGCACCTGCAAGGGATGAGACTCACAGATTAGGCCATTTTCAAGGTTTTCGTCAAGGTAGTCTTTCAGGGCGATCTTTTCTGAAGATGAGAGAATAAACATTCTTCTAAAAGTGGGTGTCCTGATTGGTAAGAGATCGATACAACAGCCCTCCGCTCGGTCTAGTGGTCATGTTTTGGATATTTCTTTCTGAAATACCTTCTGGTATGCAGAGTATTTCATGATGATAGCACAGAGGAGCTAAACATCTCGTCTATTCACCCTAATCTGTTTGTCACTGCTCAATTTGGGTGGACATGAAGTGGTGAAGTAATTGGGAGAACAATATTCTGAGCCCAGAAATAAAGTGTCAGCTGCCCAGTTTATGTATGGATTGTGATGGGCTAGCCAAGGAATTCCTAGCATAATAGAAAAATGAGCTGCCTTAATTATGTCAAAGGCCACTGTTTCTCGATGGTGGGCAATCTGCATCTGCAGATCGATGGTGTTCTCTTTGATAGGGCCCCTTCTTCCATGTATGCCTTCTTTGGGAAGCACCAAATACTTGACGACACAAGGGACTCCCATGCAAAGAGCCCAGGAGTGGTCCATGAAGACTCCTGCTGCGCAGGAATCCACCATGGCAGGGACCTCACAAACATGTTCTTCTGAATACCAAAGCAAAATCTGTAGAACCAGCAATGGGAGCCTGTGGGATTTCGTGGGACAGACAGTTGCGGAAAACTGCATCAAGGGATTATTCCCCTTCAGGTACGGGAACTGGTGTTTCCCTGTTTTCTAGCAGGGGCCAGAGGGAATTGCCTCACCAAGTGTGTGGAGGATTCGCAGTAGATACATAAACCGTTATTTCTTCGGCAGGCTCGTTCCTCATCAAAAAGGGGACCTCTGGCTGCCCCGATATGCATGGGTTCAGAGGTATCAAGAGAGGGGCTGGTCAGCATCTGGAAATGGGGAAGGAACGGTTCAGTTTGTCATGCTTTTGGATCGTCTGAACTCTAGGGATTCTGGCCAGCTCATCTTGGAGGTCCTCAGTAGTTCCCTGACAGTAAAGAGTGAAACAAGCTTCTTCGGGCCAACTGGCTTCCATAGCCAACTGTTTAAATTGGGTGTTATAAGCCAAGGTGTCCTGACTACCTTGTTGGAAGTCCAAAAGGAGTTCATGTGCATTATATGTCAAGTCAGGCCTATGAAAATAGGCCTTGAACAATTATTCAGTCATAATTGTTCAGCAAAGGGGTTTTCCTAGTGATCAATGGAGTCACCCAAGCTAGTGGAATTGAACCCATATGCATGGTCAGGAATCAGTACTTTGGCTCTGTCTTGCCTGAAAGAGAACACCACTGTACAAACGTCTAGAAATTCTCATAATTTCTCCGGGTCCCATGGTATTTATCCACTAAGGGATCACCTGAAAAGGAACCCACCACAGTAAGGCATCTCTGGTGGTAAGAGCTTGCCTTAGAAAGGCAATCTCATATTTTAAGGACTGGACCTCCGTAGTTCGATTCTGATCTGGGATACCAGCTCTTGTAGCTGATCCATGTTTTCTTTGGGCCTTGCAATCTCTCAGGTGAGCGCCTTACCTGCGTTAATCTATGGGTCTGTCATGGCAGAGAAAGGGTATGTCCTTTCAGGCAGCCATCTCCACCTCGGATGTGAACAGAGAGAGAGAGAGTGGCTTCTCCTAAGAACAGAACCAGGTCCAGGGGAAAACCCTCAAAAAGGGAAAACACCTCAACTGAGACTGAAAAAATAAAGAACCAGCTGGTGGAGGCAGCGTGTGAAGAAGAGAACTTCGAGCAGGGAGAGCGGCTCCAGGTAACAGACAGGGAGGAGCAATGGAGAACACACAGCACAGAGAGGGAAGGCAACTGATGCAGAGAGGGAAGGAGGAACAGGAGGGCCGAGCGCTGTAGCTACAGGGGAAGAGTTGAGACATGTCAGCTTACTGTGAGACCTGGCATGGTTGAACTTCAATCTTTTGGGAATCACGTCAGAGTGTCCCTCAAACCCGAGACAGAGCCTCCCCCTCCTTCTTAATTTATGGCAAGGGAAGGAAGAAATCTCCCATAGGAAGGAGGGACTTAGTGGCTGCAACCCCTGCAAGGGACCCGGGTCCCTTGGTATGCAAAAAGGCACCTCTGCCCAGGAGCTGTAAAGGGGTGAGAAAAGGAAAGGAAGAATTATGGTACCACAAAGGGAAACCCTACCCTTTTCCCAAATGTCAGAGAACTACTAATAAGTAAATTGGCGTTACCTGATTCCCTGTGAGGTATCACCCAAACCACCTTTAGTAAGGGTTCATGTTTCCTTCAGAGCATACATGAAGAAAACACAACGATTGTACCCTTCTAAAACTGGAAATACTGTGTTGAGATTATTTAGAGTTCCCACCCAGACTCAGAGCTACCGTAGGCTCTCCAAAGCATATACCTAACTAAATACCTAAGCTTACCTATCCTCGTAGCAAGATCTGTGCTTCTTGATCTGGGCAGTCCCATGGTTTGTGTGATGCTGAACTTGACTATTCCTCTGCTATTTGAAGTGTAGAAGCGATCATGTAGGATTTGGGATCATGCGTCATTCCATATGATAGTGGCAGCCATCTTGGAACGGGTGCTGAAATCAGGGAAGCATAACTAACCCCAGTTGCCATCTTGGAATGGGAATCCCGCTCCTATAGGGCTTGTCGGCACCCCATTGCCAGAACGTATCGATGAGTCCAGATGCGTTGCCACATACGTCCAGGGAGAAGAGGGGCATGTCTGGTAATCACCATCTTTTCCTTGATAACCTTAACAATATGACCCCCTCTCAGACGGCCCCAGAAAGAGAGAGGTACGCCTCCCGGTTTATCCGGGTGCTTCTTATAGAAAAGCCAGAGTAATGTAGGGATATGATGGTCCTTCAACAGGACCCAAGACTGTTCCTCGGGTCGGTATCCCTTCCACTCAATTAAATATTCCACTCTGTTCCTTAAGATGCGAGATCCTAGAATTTGACTGATTTCATACTCATCCCCAAGGCCCACAGCAGGAGGTTTGGATATTAGACGATCAGGGTACTTTTCTGTATCTTCCATCAACATTAGGAGCAAGGTGCATCATGTAGGTCTTCAACAATCACAAGCACATGGCTACAGGGTTGATCACTCTACCAATCCGCAAAATGCCTATATAGCAGGTTTTAGTTTAGGGACACACAAGGGTATATGGATGTTTTTGGTGGACAACCAGACCAACTCTCCTTCAGTATAGGCTCAACCATGGCTTCTCTGCTATCAGCAAACCATTTGGAATCATCTTGAGCCTTTTGCAAATGGATGCATGCCCTATTTAGACCATTTTCTAGGGTATGCTATAGGGTCTGTACTGCTGGTACTCCAGAAGGTAAGACCAAACCCAAAGGGATTGAGAGGGGAGGTCTGCAACATGTTAAATGGAATGTGGATTCCCCTTAGGAAGCATGGTTTGTGTTATTAAATGCAAACGCCGCTAATGGTAACAATGAAACCCAATCCCCTGCAAATTCAGTGATGTAACAACGGAGGTATTGCCCCAATGTCTGATTTACACATTCTGTTTGTCCATCACTCTAAGGGTGGTAGGCACTCAAGAAACCTAGATCTATGCCTAACAGTTTATTATGGGATCTCCAGAACATGGAGACAAATTGAGAGATTTGATCAGTGAAAATATGTTGTATGAAAGTGTTAGCTAGTTGGAGTACTGCAAGGACTTGTGGTAATGCTACAACATGACCATGCTTGGTCAGGGAATTGACTATGGTCCATATTACAGTGTTTCCTTGACTCTTGGGGAGATCTGTAATGTAATCCATTGAACAGGTATGCCAGGGACGTTTGGAAATAGGAAGAGGTTGTAGTAGTCCTACTGGATTCGCTCAATGCATCTTAACTCTTGAACATACACTACATCCTTTGGGATAATCATTCACATCTTTAAACAGGGAACCCCGCCAAACGTATCGGTTAAGTTTCATATGAGTTTTGTGAACACCAAAATGCCCTGTTCCAGGAATGTCAGGACTCCACTTTAGTGCAGTGAGCTGTAGCTCCCTGGTGGGGAAACCATAGTCATCTTCCTTTCAGTAGTAAGCCTTGCAGTTCATGATGGGATGGATGTAGGTCTAGGATATCTTTCGTCTTTGAGGGGTGTATGTCCTTAATAATTCCTTCTCCCATGTGGACGAAGGGTGACAGATTGGAATTAATACCTTTTCTGAGAGAACAAAAGGCACTCCTTCGGTTTCTTTCATGTCGCCTATTTACATGCGTAAAATTGTCTCTGCTTTCGTATTAAACTGTCCTGGTTTGTACGTAACTATGAAATTGAAAAAAGAGAAAAAATGAATCAGCCAATGTTTTCTTTAATTCATTGCTTGTGCGGTTTTCAAAAATTCCAGGTTACAATGATCTGTCAGTACTGTAATCGTATGACGGGCTCCTTCCAACAGATGACGTCAAACAATGAAGGCATCCTTGATTGCTAGCAGTTCCTTTTCGAAAATGCTTTAGTTCTGTTCTGCTGGAGATAGTGTCTGGGAATGATAAGAAATCGGATGAGATATCCTGTATTGTAGTAATAGGGTCCCCAAAGCATGGTCTGAAGCATCTGCTTCTATTACATGGGGTCCACTGGGATCTGGCAGGTGAAGGATGGGTGATGAAATAAACTTGTCTTTCAAGGACTTGAAGACCTCTTCATTCACTGCAGGCCAGATGTGGCGCCTTCCTTTCTTGAGGAGCTGAGTGAGGGGGACTATCATTTTGGAATAATCTGGAATTAACTGCTGGTAAAAATTGGCAAAGCCCAGGAACCGCTGTAACTCCTTTACAGTGCGGGGTACCCGCCACCTCAGAATGGCTTCAATCTTTTGGGGGTCTGTTTCTACTCCTTGTGGTGATAGGATGTACCCTAGATAGGCAAGTCATTCCTGGTGCAACATACATTTCGAGAATCTAGAATACAAATTATGCTCCTGAAGTCTCCATAACACATCCTGTACGTGATGAACATGTTCAGTCCTGGACATGGAATAGATCAAAATGTCATCCAAGTAGATTACAACATATACATCCATTATATCCTTAAAAACATAGTTGAGGAAGTGTTGGGTGGAAGATGGCTGGCACTTTGCAGAGGCCGAAGGGCATAACGAGATATTCATAATGCCCAAACACATATGGAAGGCTGTCTTCCATTTGTCTCCTGCAAAGATCCGTACTTAGTTGTAGGCACACTTGAGGTCAAGTTTGTATATACTGTTCCAAACCTGATCAATAAGGACTTGGATTATCAGGAGGGGATATCAATGTTTTACAGTGATGGCATTTAATAGACAGTAGTTCACACAAGGCCTGAGTTCAGATTTGTCCTTTTTCGGTATAAAAAATATAGCGCCCCAGCAGGGGAAGTGGAGTATTGGATAACCCCTTCTTTAAGTTGTCATCTACATATTCTTTGAGGACAACATTCTCCTTTACAAGAGGGCATACGTCCTTGCATAGGGGATGCAGGCTCCCAGAAGCAGTTTGATCCACAATCGTATGGACGATGTGGTGGGAGTTGATTTGCGTCCACTGGATCAAAGACCGTAGGATACTCATGGTATTCAAAAGGAATCTCTTCTCGGGTGGTTGACGAAACTGTAGTTTCCAAAAAAGTGGGACATGCCTGTACGAGATTTTTATCTATCGTCAGTAGAACAGGAGGTTCTTCTAAAATGAGAGAGCAAGGCTTCCTGGATTTCTCTTCTTGACGTCCCCAATCTATTACAGGCTTGTGAAAGCACAAACAGGGAATGCCCAGGATAATCTGGAAGTGGGATGCTGCGATGGCATCAAAGCTGATTGATTCCTGACGCTCTGTTCCAAGGGCCAAGCATATTGCTGTAGTACGTTGAGAGATCAGACCTGAGGTTAAAGCAGAACCATCTATGGACAGAATTGGTGCCGAAGATTTTTTAGGATTTAACAGGGTCCCTTGGCAAGCAGCAAAGGAAATTCCTATAACATTGCAGTGGCTCCACTATTTGTTGTAGGAGATATTTATGGGGCAACAATTCATTGTAGAGAAGTCATTCCCCCAGCCCAATAAAAGTGCCACACAAGTAATTCAATGTATCGGATTTGTTCACTAGCCCTACTTCTGAATCATTTCACACCACTATAAACCCTCACCCTGGTGCAATGGATAAGCCAGGAATCAGGCCAGTGTGCAGAGAGAATATATATTTATTATTCAGCAAACAAAATCAACATCACACAAAATAATCACAATTCACGCCACCTTACTTCGTGGCACACAATCTTTCCTACCAATTCCCTTTTCCCACATATCGAAAAACACACATTTGTTCAGGATAACCAAAGATCACAGAATCTCTAACCCACCAACATGTACAGTTTTCATTTTTTTTAATTCTTCCCCCCTGGTCACATGTAAACACAGGTCTATAGAATACTTCAGATACTTGTGTCACTCACAAACTACTACTCTTAATGTACAGAATTGTGCAGCACACTGGACATGATGGAACAATTTAACTTCACAATAAACTTTGCATTGGGTTTACTTTAAATACATTTAGCATTTTTCAATTGGCAAAACGCTTTTCATGCGCAGCACCATTCAGCTCTGACATTCCTTTGTGCATATGATATGATATGGCATTTATAACATGCCTGTACACAAGTGTTTCTAGGCGCCTTCTTTTTCTAACAATGTGCAACTCTCCAAGCATTTAATAACAAAACACTTTTCTCCATATATTTCACTCTTCTTTTTGCCACTAGGCCGTGAAAATCTCTCTTCAATTTGGAGTCTCTTTCACACTCTCAGAAGAGTGTGTGCCTTTTCAATCAGTTATTTCCATTTGTTCCACCTGGAAGACACTTTTCTACCCAGCCCAAGCCCAGTGATTCAGTTTATCATTCACTCCTCGGCTTTAGGGCATGGTCTGTGGAATGGGGCGCAGTTGAGAATTTATGTTTTTTAAAAGCACCCCTCCCTTTTAGTGAATTTTGGGGTTGGCAAAAATAATGTAGGGATACCCAATCACTTTAAATTACTATATCTTTATCATCTGTGGGGTAGGGATTGGAGATTTTGAACTTGAGCTTGCACCTGCATTCTTTGACTATATGGGAATTAATTGAATTATTAGTTACTCGAAAAGCACAAGAGATCTACTGCTGTATGCCATCCCCCAGAATATCTATTTAGGAGAAGACATTTATTCAAATAGAACCCCACCAATACTCTGTTCTGTTGGACATGTTTACCCACTTAGAATTTCACTGGGTTTGGTGGTCAGGAAAGGTCATCAAGGCTCCTGGATCATCTCAGGGGAAACATAGAGACTTGATTAGACAGCCTTTCCAGGGTCAGCCATGGAACCCTCCATAATCCATCCCTCTATTTGCCTCTACAGGTTCCCTCCAGATTTTAATCTTCCTCCTAGTCGTATCCACCTCCTTCTGTCTTTCTACGAATTATATTATGGAGCTGCAGTTAGCAAGAGATCCCCTTTTTCCATTGTGCGTCTCCTTCTAACCCCATAATCACAACCTAATATATTTAAATTATGAGGTGCCAGCTTATTGGCACATAATTCAGATTGGACTACTATTTTTCACCTCCTTTGCAATCATTGGTTCCTTTAGTTACTAGGTGCCATCTCTGGAAGTTATAGCTCCACCCATTTGCAATTTTCTTTCTGAACAATTTCACAGTGGAAGCTGAAATCTACAATGTGACCCTTTTTTTCAATTTATCGATAATCCCCACAAACTATATATTTTCGAATTTGTCTAATCATGCTGGACATAATGCACTATGTCTCATTTAGGCACAAAGTAGCAGGTTCGAATGACAGGTTTTTGTGTTTTCTTCAAAAAGGATAAAATGTATTGTGTCAATATATGATATACAGATATTTAATTCAATTACCCACCCTCTACCTGACTCGCCACTCTGAAACTTTTTCTGGGAAGCCATAGTCATATTTCAGGTTATAACTTTGGTACCTACGGTCGAATTGTTGGGAGAGTGGGCTCATTATATGGGTCTGCTCATAAGCTGTTCAGTGATATTTGCATTATTTCAATGAGAGTTGTGGTCACGGAGTAAATGGACAGAATATGATCCTCCATATTAACCTACGGCAATCTCTAATAACATGCCTGATTTTAACTTTAATTAACCTCACATTCCTTTTCTTTAAATAAAAACTTAACATGTTGTCTGGCAATCTACTCCTTTTTTGACGCAGCCTGCAATCAAGTAATTAGCTCCTTTCATAGTTAATAGCCGGGCCATTGGTCATCTGATCTTGTTCGATCAGAGGAAGATAACCCCACCCCTGACTCATGTAACACCCTCTGGTGTCTGTCAAATGTCATTAGTTCAGGGAGTTAATTCTTGAGAATTATTCTCAGTTCACAACCATTAGCCAGGTTTTTTCTTTGCTCAGTGTTGGTCCAATCACCACCATAAAACTCTTTACAAGTACGAATCTGCACCCTTTCCTATCTCTTCTGCAGCTTCAAAGACATTCCTAGATATTCTGATAAGGGCAGCGTTGAGGGGATTAGCAGTGCCTGTACCTTCGAAACTCATGAGGAAATGTTTTTGGGCTTATCACAAGTTTTCAGTGCTCTGATGAACAGAAATTATTGCTTTTAAATCTGTTACAATTTCCTTACATGTGAAAAAGCCTGCTTTCAGGTTATTGCCGTATGTCATCTGCGATTTTTATTTGCACTTTGCCGTCAATGTTCATTTTTAGATTATGCTTTATATTAAAATGGCACATGCACTGTAGTTTCACTGGTAAACAGTTCCTTTCAATCCCAGCTGAAATTGTCTTCATTTTTCCATAACATAGTTAAAGGCAACCCTCTGGTTTTGGGACTTTGTCGTTCAAATACAGTGCCCATTTTCTGTTTATACTCTCTGTAAACAGCATGTTGATGTGTGTCAGTTGAAAATGGAATGCTACTCTTTTATCACACATGGAACTCCAGTGAGATGGCAGGCGAGAGTGGGGTTCAGCTCTCTTGTTTTTCTCCATCTTCTGAGGTTCTGGGGTATGAAGGCCTTCCTTTCTCTCCTCTTACCCCTTCCTTTCCTGCTTTCCTGAGCTTTTTCTGGACCCCACTTCACCAAGTATCCAGTCTGGAAGTAATGGAGTTAGTTTTCTAAATAGAGGAGTATTAAGAATTGTTAAGCTTTTTTGTTTAAACCTTATTTCCCAGCATAACATTTCAGAATAAGATATTCAGTTTTCAATCACACACAATATTAATGGACAATCATGAATCAGAGATTACCAATTTAATTACTCACCTGTTATATATTTTAGTTTCCATCTGGGGTTTTCATCTTACCTTTGCTCACATCATTCCTCGGCTCTAACGTCAGTGGACTCCTCAATCACTCTTAAAGTTAGTCTGGGATGACAGCTTTTTAACTCACTTATATGGACCCTTTTCCCATCCATCTGTTCTCCTTTTAGGATGCTGATCTTCTAGACGGCAAGTGATATTTTGTCCACAATCTCAAATCTACCATGGCAAGATGGAAGACATTTCCATTTCTTGGTCTGGTGTCTCTGACAACTTGACCTGTTCTGTTACTTCAAGCCCTTCTTGTCATGACCCATAGAACTTGCCCCTTCTGAACTTCCTGGTCCTTATCCCGACAAGGCTTGTATTCTTTTTCACTCCCAACATGGCCGCGCCAAGCGACTTGCCTCGCACCAGCCTTCACGTCGCACACGGCGCGTTCTATAAATTGGCCACGCCCCTGCGGCCCCGCGTGTCTCAACGCTATCATTAGGTAGTGACTTGACGTGTATGTGTGCTGTTCGGCGAATCCACTATTCCTAGTTCCTGGTTCCTTCTTCCTTCCTTTCACCCATTCCCTCTAATCTGCTCCCGGAATCCTGATTCCTAGCGACCGCTACCTTTTCCCTGGACATCCTGGAACAGCGGCCTTCCCGGAACTCTGAACGCACTCTGCAGCCGGACAAGACTCGAGCAAGCCTATACAAGACACAATCCGTCCACAAGAGGAATCCTCCCGCAGAAGAGAGCAAGAACCGATCCCAGGTGAGATGGGGGGAGATTTACAACAGTTTGAGACGCCAAACGACTGCCACTGATACTGCTATGGAGAAAGCAGTCCAGGACCTCATGCGTGGCATGCAAGAGCTCACAACTGAAGTACAGAACTTAAAGGCTGAGAATGCTGCGTTAAGGCAGCTTGTTTTATCTTGTGACCCTGCTAACAAGGACAGTGTGTTACTGGGTGGAGTGGTAGACAAATATGATGGCTCGGCAAGATCCCTGGATTCCTGCTTGGTGCATTTTACTTTCAATCCCTATTAATATTCAACTTCTAGGGCGAAGGTGGGCTTCATAATCCCGCACCTCACAGGGAACGCATTGACCTGGGCCACTCCCTTAGTCAACTCAGGGGATGCCCTCTTGGATGATTATGATGATTCATTCAGGCACTCAAGACTATGTTCAACCGCCCAGAACAGGTTTTTAGTGCTCAGGAACAGTTACTTGATTTCCGACAGGGTACTCAGGATATGCTAACGTACGTTACTAGATTTAAACAACTGGCCAAGGAAGCGGATTGGTCCTCAGAAGCAATTTTCACTCTATTTCGCAGGGGTCTAAACAAGGACATTAAGGATGAATTAGCCAGGGTGGCTCGTCCTAGTTCATTCCAGGCACTTATGGATTTAGCCATGCAAATAGACTTCTGAATCCAGGAAAGAAAGGCTGAAAGAAGAAGGACCAAGACACCCTTTCAAAAGAATTCCCTTGAGACCTCTGTTAAAACCGATTCTGCCCCAACCCCTGACATAGATCCGGAACCCATGCAAATAGGAGCCTTCCGTGGGCCCATTTCCCCTCAAGAAAGGATTAGAAGGATCCACACAGGCCTGTGCATGTATTGTGCCTCGGATAAACACCTTGTTAGAGAATGCCCTCTAGCGCCTCCACGGCGTTCGGGAAACGCCAGCTCCCGATCCTAGATGGCGCGAGGTGTCAGGAGAGAGATGTTTGCTCCACATCAATTCCATTCTCGAACTCTCCTGGACAAAACAGTTTGGTGATACTACAGGCCTTCCTGTCGCCCTCCAAAGACAAGACCTATCCCATTCTAGCCTTGGTGGACTGCAGAGCTACGGGAATTTTCATTGATCAAGACTGGGTTGTTAGTCATCATATTCCGTACGAGGCAGGAAACACCATGCAGCCGGTGGAAGCAATTGACGGGAGACCCCTCTCTTCAGGACCCATAAGTCAGCAGACTAAAGAGATCCAGCTTTCCATAAACCATCATCAAGAGCGGATTACATTCGACATCATTAAGTCAGCCCATTACCCCATGGTTTTGGGTATGCCCTGGTTACAAAAGCACAATCCGTATATCAATTGGACAGCAGGATCATTATTCCTGGGCTCATAGTTCTGTATGTCCCACTGTCTATCCCTGGATCCCTCCTCGATAACTCCTAAAGAACCACCAAGAGGCCAAGAAAGACCACTCATGGTTTCCAATATCATACAAGTTCCAGAGACCTATCAGGGATATGCCCGAAGGCTGTGCCATAGATACAGATCCCTCAGCTGTGATTCCCTTCGGCAGAATGTTCATTCTTTCCAAACCTGAGAAAAAGGCCCTTCGGGAATACATAGACACCAATCTTGAAAACGGCACCATCAGACCCTCGAAATTTCCAGCGGCTGCTTCATTGTTCTTCATTCCCAAGAAGGATACCAAGGAACTCAGACCTTGCCTCGACTATCGAGGCTTAAATCAATGCACCCTCAAAGATCGGTATCCACTGCCCCTGATCTCGGATATCCTGGAAGCTGTGAGAGGCGCCGTAATATTCACAAAGTTGGATCTCCGGGGTGCCTACCACTTAATCCGTGTCCGGGAAGGAGACGAATGGAAAACAGCCTTTAGAACACCCTTTGGTCACTATGAATACCTAGTCATGCCCTTCGTACTAGCCAATGCTCCCGCAGTCTTTCAGCGTTTTATGGATTGGGTGTTCTCTGATATGTTGTTCCTCTTCGTCATTGTCTATTTGTATGATATATTGATTTTTTCCAAGGATCCTCTAAAACATGAAGAACATGTAAAGGCAGTACTACAACGACTTTGTGAACACAAACTGTTAGCCAAACCCAAAAAGTGCTTGTTTCACGTTACTTCTGTTCACTATCTAGGATTCATCCTTAGCCCAGAAGGAATTGGTATGGACCCTTCAAAGGTAAAGGCCATACTGGCTTGGCCCGCTCCCACATCTGTGAAACAAGTTCAATACTTCCTGGGGCTCGCCAACTTCTATCGGAAGTTTATTTCTACCTTTTCCGAGATTGTTCAGCCGATCATTGCTCTATTGAAGAAGGACACCCCCTTTATCTGGTCTACGCCGCAAGACAAAGCATTCCAACGATTGAAGACAGAGTTCACTGAAGCCCCCATCCTGACTCAGCCCGACATAAATCGGCCATTCCTAGTGGAAACGGATGCCTCTAACTACGCCATAGGGGCGGTCTTGAAACAGGAACTTGAGGATGGACTGGAACACCCCATTGCTTACCTTTCACGAACCCTGACTCCCAGCGAGACACACTATTCCGTCCTGGAGAAGGAACTGCTGGCCATCCGCCAAGCCTTCACTGAATGGCGACACCTACTTCTGGGTGCTAGATATCCAGTTCAGGTCCGCACAGGCCATCGGAATCTCCAAATTCTACAGTCGTTGGAGTGCAGGAACAGTCGTCAGGCGCGTTGGGCCTACTTCTTTGCCCAGTACCAATTCCAAATCACTCATGTTCCCGGATCACAAAACATGATTGCCGATGCCTTATCTCGACGTCCTGACTACGTAGCCACTGAGGACAAGGCCTATCCTAAGATGTTTCCCCACACTATATTTGTAGCTCGGGCAATCAACCTCCTGGAAGAAATCCTAGTGGAAACCCAGTCCTCTGACCTCTGGAAGGATATTTCAAGGAAGAAGCCATGGAATCTAACAGTTAAGGAAGAATATCTATTCAAGGGCAATGCACTGGTCATTCCTACGCAGAAATTACAACAAAGGATAATAAACCTCTGCCATGATACCCTTCACTCCGGTCATCGTGGTATAACTAACACCCTCCGTCTTATACAAAGACAGTTTTGGTGGCCTCGAATGAAGACCGGCGTACAACTGTACGTCAAGGCTTGTGGTATCTGCAGTCAAAACAAACATGATAACAAGAGACCGGCGGGTCTTCTACTGCAACCATCGCTGCCAACAAGACCATGGGAGTTTATTGCTACAGACTTCATTGTGGAATTACCACCTTCCCGAGGACACACGACCATCATGGTAACCATAGACTTGTTCACTCATATGGCTCATTTTACACCTTTGTATAAACTACCATCCTCCTCAGAACTTGCTGGAATCTTCCTGGAACATATTTTCCGTCTGCATGGACTTCCTTCCAAGATTATATCGGACCGAGGACCTCAATACGTCTCACAATTCTGGAAAATTCTGTGTCGTATTCTAGGGATCCAACGCGCTCTCTCGTCAGGTTATCACCCACAAACCAACGGAGCTACGGAACGTGTAAATCAAACACTGGAGCAATACCTTTGTTGTTTTGCCACCAAGGTTCAGGATGACTGGTCTCTCCTCATACCCCTGGCCGAGTTTGCCTACAACAATTCCGATCACTCAGCCCTCAGGGTCAGCCCTTTCTATTGCAGTCAAGGTTTTCACCCGTCCGTTTTACCTTCTGTTCTTCCACATCCCACTGCTGTACCTACTCTCGACTCATGGATACAGACTCTCATCAACATACACAAGGAAGCCAAGGAACAATTGAAAGAGGCCCAAACACGCACTAAGCTTTATGCGGATTCCAAAAGAAGACCAGCGCCTTCTTATTCTGTTGGTGATCAAGTCTGGTTGTCCTCGAAACTATTACGGCAACATCTACGGCCAAACAAATTGGCCCCTTGCTACTTCGGACCATTTTCCATAAAGGAGATCATAAATCCTGTCTCATTCCGACTCAAGCTACCTGATTCCTGGAAGAAAATACACCCAGTCGTTCACACTTCCCTATTGAAACCTTACATCCAATCCACCCGAAAATCCTGCAGACCCAGTCCTGTTGTTGTGGACGATCAGCTGGAATATGAAGTGTCCAGAATATGTGATTCCAGGTATAAACGGGGTCGACTTCAATACCTGGTTCAATGGAAGGGATATCCTCCTAGCGAGAGGACCTGGGAACCAGTTTCTAACTTAAATACCCCTCGATTGCTTAGAAGATTCCATCTCATACACCCGGGCAAATCTGGTGGAACAGGTCTTCGGAGGAGGCATGCTGTCATGACCCATAGAACTTGCCCCTTCTGGACTTCCTGGTCCTTATCGCGACGAGGCTTGTATTCTTTGTCACTCCCAACATGGCCGTGCCAAGCGACTTGCCTCGCACCAGCCTTCACGTCGCACACGGCACATTCTATAAATTGGCCGTACCCCCACAGCCCCCCCCGTCTCAACGCTATCATTAGGTAGTGACTTGATGTGTGTGTGTGCTGTTCGGCGAATCCACTATTCCTAGTTCCTGGTTCCTTCTTCCTTCCTTTCACCCCTTCCCTCTAATCTGCTCCCCGAATCTTGATTCCTAGAGACCGTTACCTTTTCCCTGGACATCCTGGAACAGCGGCCTTCCCAGAACTCTGAACGTGCTCTGCAGCCGGACAAGACTCGGGCGAGCCTATACAAGACCCGATCCGTCCACAAGAGGAATCCTCCCGCAGAACAGAGCAAGAAGCGATCCCAGGTGAGACGGGGGGAGATTTATGACACTTATTCCTCCCCACTCTCCTCACCTGCGTCTTGGGTTTCCAAATCTCCTGGGCTGAGGTGACGATGAGTCAGGTGATCTCTCTCCTTTTTCAGTGGTATGTGCCTGCCACGAGAGGAAGCCACAGTGAGTGCTAACAAACCAGCAGTCCTGAGGCCCCGTTCCCGTGTTCAGGCCAAAAGGGAAAAAGCCTGAACGGCAGAAAAAAACCCTTATGCAGCGATGAGGTTCCAGGGAGGTGTGATAAACCATCTACAGTTGATGGAGCCGGAAGGCGGAGGACCACAGAGGGGTCGGAACCAGGTACCCTAGCGGAAGTGTACCGCAAGAGGTGGCGGCAAGGAAAACAATAAATAGAAGGCGGAAGGAGAAAGCGGGAAGAAGGACTTGCCACGGCGGGGCCGAGCGGGCAAGGGAGGACAGCCGGAGGAGAAGGTAAGGGCCTGGAGAAAAGGCAAAGTCGCAGAACGCAAGAGGAGCGAACCAGCAGGAGCAAAAGCGGCTGAGCGCAAGCCGTGTAAGAGAAAAAACAGTAGCGTATTACCCAAAGATGAGCGAAAGCCAATACTCGGGGGTTGCAACGCAACGGTCGCCAGGAGAGGAATGAATAAGTACCTCCTGGCGGCCGCCATCTTGGACAACAACTAGACCTGCACAGCACGTATGAAAAGAACGTGCCGGAGCTAGTGATGTACTTGTCTGCGACGCAGCGGCCAACGCGGAAGTAGTCACCACTCAGCTCGGCGGATGACAGTATGCTCCCCTCTAGTGCGAAAAACCCCGGGCTTACAAGGGTATAAGCGATGAAATCGGCCTAACAACTTAGGGGCATGAAAATGGGAAGCGGGTTCCCATGAGTCCTCCGACTCAGGATACCCCTTCCATGAAAGTAAGTATTCCAAACGTCCCCTGTAATACCGGGAATCCCGGATAGCAGAGACCTCATACTCATCTTTGCTGCTGGAACGGGCAAAGAATTGATGGGGGACTGATCTCTGGTATGTGTCCGGAACAAAAGGTTTGAGAAGAGAAGAGTGAAAAACAGGATGTATGCGACTGAGGTTGGGGGGTAGGTCTAACCTGTAAGACACTGGGTTGATCTTAGAGAGAATAGTAAAGAGACCCAAGAAGCGAGATGAAAGCTTAGAAGGATGAACCCATCTGGGCAAAAACTTAATAGAGAGCCATACTTTGTCCCCTTTTTCCCAATTTGGACAGTTCTTGCGATGCTTATCTGCCTGTTCCTTGTTCTGTCTCCTACTTATCTCTAGACACTGTCTGGCTGAGATGTGAGCTTCTGATATAGACTGGAGTATGGCTTCAGCATTAGGAGAGTTAGTAGGAATAGCAAGAATAGGAAGAAAGGATCCTGGATGTATCCCATACGTACAAAGGAATGGAGTTTGACCGGTGGCTGAATGTTTTGAGTTGTTGTATGTAAATTCTGCCGTTGGCAGTAAGGCAACCCAGTTGTCTTGGTATTTGTTACTGTAGCATCGTAGATATTGCTCTAAGGTAGCATTGAGTCATTCCGTCTGGCCATTAGACTGGAGATGGAAAACAGAGGACAGAGCTCTTTCTATCCCAATGCGGGAGGAGAGAGCCTTCCAGACGTTGGAGATGTATTGGCTTCCTCGGTCTGAGATGATCTTATCTGGAAGGCCGTGTAGTCAGAAAATGTCCTGAGTGAAGGTCTCGGCCATCTTAGTAGCCATTGGTAATCCCGGTAGGGGAGAGAAGTGTGCCAATTTGCTGAATGCATCTTCCATCACCATAATGCAGGTACAGGAATTTGAGACTGGTAAGTCGACTATAAAGTTAGCAGAAATGAGTCCCCAGGGGTGTGTAGGCATCTCAGACTGGGTCAGCAATCCTAATGGCTTACCAGAGGGGTATTTGGCTGTGGCAAAAACCGGGCAGGCTTTGAGATAGTCTTTGACGTCCTTTCTGAGCTCAGGCCAGAAGAACGATCTTGCAACGAGTTCAGTGGTGTTCTGTTGTCCTCTGTGACCGGCGGTGGGTGGATCGTGGCACCACCTGATAATCCTCTGCCGCCAAGGACCGGAAGGGATATATAGTTGGTTACCATGATACACCAACCCTTCTTTCTCTGTATAGATATTTCCTCCTTGGCGTAATAGTCCAGGCATCTCGGACGTCAGAGCTGTCTTGATCTCGTGGAAGAAGGTTGTAACAAGGTCCAGTATCTTGTTTCTTTGGAACATTCGTTCCCTGGGAGGGGTAATCCCCTCACTGGTGGTAACTTTCCTAGACAAAGCATCGGCTACTCTGTCGTTAGTTCCAGGCAGATAGGTGATTTGGAAGTCCTATTGTGCAAAAAAGTAAGCCCATGAGTTGCCTTGAGTTAACACACTCCATGTTTTGAAAGACTCACAAGTTCTTATGGTCAGTTCTGATAAGAAATTGGTGTAGAGGTCCCATAAGTAAGTGTTGCTATTGCTCGCAAGCCTGATTCATAGCAAGTAGTTCTTTTTCCAGAACTGAATAGTTAAGTTGGCTGGAGAACAGCGTTTTTGAGAGGAAAGCTATGGGATGTTCAATGCCTCCGTAGGACTGAAGCAGAACCGCTCCTATGGCCAAGGCTGAGGCGTCTGGCTCCACGATAAACTGTCGATTCTGGTTGGGATGTCGAAGAATGGGAGTGGAACAGAATAGTCTCCTAAAATGATCAAAACTCTGTTCTGCCTCTGGAGACCATTCGAAAGCCCCAGTACCTTTCTTAAGCAGCTTGGTGATTGGAAGAACAAACTCAGAGAAGTTGGGAATGAATCTCCTGTAAAAGTTTGACAGACCAAGGAATCTTTGTACTTCCTTGAAGTTGGTAGGAGAGGACCATCTGAGTATAGCGGAGACCTTGACTGGGTCCATGGAGATGCCTTCTTCTGATAGAATTTATCCCAGATAGGGTACAGAGGATACTGCAAAGACGCATTTCTCGGGTTTGATCAAGAGTTGGTACTGTCAAAGGCGTTCCAAGACCTGTTGAACATGAAGAATATGTTCTTCTAAATTGAACGAATAGATCAAAATATCGTCTAAGTAAATGATGACTGTGATCAATAGTAGGTCTGAAAAGACTCGGTCCATAAACCGCTGGAATACAGCCGGCGCATTTACCAACCTGAACAGAATGACCTTGTATTCGTATAATCCAAACGGGGTGCGGAAGGCCGTCTTCCACTCATCACCCTCGGCAATGCAAAGCAAGTGGTATGCATTCCGGAGGTCAAGCTTGGTAAAAATGCGCGCCCCTTGAACTGCCTCAGTGATCTCAGTTATTAGTGGTATAGGGTAGCGGTCACGAATGGTAACCTTATTAAGGCCTCTGTAATCTATGCAGGGCCAGAGTTCAGTTGAATCTCTCTTCTTGATAAAAAACAAAGAGGCTCCTGCTGGAGACTTGGAAGGCTGAATTAGACCATTCTGCAAATTGGTATCCAAATAGTCCTTAAGAACCTGTCTTTCTGTTCAAGTCAATGAAAACAATAGGCCAAAAGGAACCAGGGCATTAGGTTCCAGATCTATAGTACAATCCTCTGGCCTGTGTAGGTAACGTAGCAGGCTTCCTTTCCTTGAAGACCTCACAGTGGAACACAAAGGATACAGATTGGTGATGCCTCAGATTTATGACAATGGAACACTAATCAAAGGATACAGACTGGTAGCCAAAAAGGATACACTCATAGTCTTTCCCGAAGTGACTGGTAACCTGAAGGAGAACGCCATCCTGTCAAGATTAAACCTTCCAACTAATGTCACTCTCTGACTAGAATGAAATCTACAGCCAAAGAGAGCTATTAGTGGAAAGGGCGTGAGTGGACCAAGATTCACCAGGCTGTTGGTAGAAAGGAACTATATTAGAACAGGGCTATAATCAAGAGGACAGAAGGGCCTATCTAGGTTACACTAAACTGAAATCAGCACAGCCACAGGTAAGTCCAAGAAAGTCTGATGGTAATCCACGGAAACAACGACAAGGAAGGGAGTTAGTAGAGGAGTCTGAGCCGGACAGAATGAGGGCCGCACTAGAGTCGGGTTGGTGCACGCAGGATAGCGTCCAATCAAGTTCAGTGCACTTATTCAGTGTAGGTGAGAGGAAGAAATGGAGAACCTTGATCCAGGTAGGTAAGCCCTTTTGCACTAGAATGTCCAATTAGGGTTTGTGAGGAAAAACAGGGACTGAGCTCACGATAACAACAGCACAAGACACTCCTATTGAAATACGGGTGGTAAATAAACAGGAGTTGTATACCCGCAATAGACAGAGCGGATGACTTACAGAAAGTAAGGTTGCCAGAGGAGGAATGTTCCAAACAGAATTGGAGCAGAGATAAAGGCAGGTAGGGAATTGGAGCTCTGCTGGATGGAATTTCAGAATGGATGCTGACCATGGAAATTAGCTGGAGACTCCGAGTGACACCAGAGCGTCGAGTTGCCAAACGCCGCGTAGGAACGCGGGAAATAGCAACCGCTCCGAGCGGAACCTGGAGCGATAAATAGGAAGCAGTAAAATGCTGACTGCAAAACACTGAGTCTGTGAGGGAAATAGCAAACTCTGAGCTCCGGAACGCCGCGGAGTAAGAACAACGATCAGAAGCGCTGTTGATTTGAATTGGCTGTGTTAAATACAGTCACCTGACATTCACCTAATCACGTGCCCACCGTAATGACGAATACGGCACACAGTTCCGAGAATGACCACGTGATTAGGATTCGCGAACGTTTCGTAAACAAGAAAAAGACGGTAGTATCAAGGTGACACCATCAGTAAGCGCATTAATAGCGGCGCTTCCCAAACAATCTCCAACGTGTATAGAATGGCCTGGCCATTCTGAAAGCTGAATGTACAGGTAATAAGGAGCGTTTAGGAGGAGATAGAGATGTGCCGGGTGTACCTGGAGCGATAGGCATGACACTCTTGATATGGTGAACAGTACTGCGGTAATGCGTGTACTCCCACGTGATCACTTGCTAACACCGTCAAGGTTTGGAGATCACTCTTATTGGTTACTGGGAAGCAGTGGAGTCGACAGAATGAGGAACAGAAACTCAACTGATTGCTGGTCTAGTTTATCTGAGGATTGTGCCTCCTTAGCCAGGTAATACCTAGGATGATAGGGAAGTGAGCAGCTCATATTATGTCGAATTTGAGAACCTCAGAGTGTTGAAAAATGGGGACAGGTAGTTCTTCAGTGGTGTGTGTTATGGGTCCCAAAGAAAGGGGGGAACCATCCACTCCTTCTACCTTGTGGTCTTGATTGCTGACTACTCTGTGAAGGCCCACTTTCTCTGCCCAAAGAGTGTACACAAGGTTCCCTGCAGCCCCACAATCCAGGAGGGCTAGGGATTCCATTGGTCTGTTGGGAATGTTAATGAGGACTGGAATGACCATCAATCTAGAATCTTCCTGAGTGTTGGGAGCGGAGACCGAGAGTGAAACATAGGGACTAAGGGAATTGCAAGATGCCCTTCGGAACCTAGTCCCTACTGGCGCCGAGGGTGGTAATTTCCCTGTCATTTGGTTGGGACCTCCGGGCAATCCTTAAGAAGATGCTGATCTGAACCACAATATGCATGGAGTCCCTTTTCCTTTCTCCGTCTTCTTTCTGCAGACAAAAGAAGATCCCTGGTAGATCCAATCATGGGAGTGGGAGGAAGAGGGCAAGGACAATGTAGAAGCCATGGAGTCAGAGAGATGTACTGCTGTACGGTGTCTGCGGCGTTCTGATCGTCGTTCCTGTAGTCGATATTCTATCTGCAATACCAAAGAAAGTAAGTCGGAAAAGATCAGAGGTCAGGGAGACCGGGCAAGTTCGTCTTTGATCTCTTTTTATAAGCCTCTTCGAAAAATAGCACACTAGGCTTGTTCTGGCCAGCCAGCACTGGCTGCCAAAGTCTTGAAATGAGATATATAGGTCAAGACATCTGAGGCTTCTTGTCGAACATCTAATAAGTCCTCACAGGCTGTAAACGTTAGTTCTGGTCTCTCAAAAGTCTGTTTTAATAGAGTCTGGAATCCGGCAAAGTCTTGCAATATAGGATTTGCACTGGTTACCAACAGGGTGGAAAGAAAACAAAATGCAGAGGTGGAAGGCACAACTGTGTCAATAATACGTGTTTAGTCCATTAAGTTAAGGTATGATCATAATTCTCAAAGGTGTTTCCTGAATTTCTGGTGCAGCAGGGAGAATCTCGAGGCCACTCGGGATTCAGAAAAAAGAAGCACTAGACACACACCAGCTGTTGCCAGATGGTAGCCCTATGCTGCACTCTTGATGGGACAGAGTCCCCAATGTTATTTTGTAGAGTCTCGTGAGTCTCATCCCACTCCCTATCGGAGAGGTTTTAGGTCACGAGAGTCAGAAATGTAAGTATTCTTACGATGCAACCAGCATTTACTCAATACATCATATATTTATAAGTCAAGGTGTTTTGAATCTCTGTCTATTAGCTCATCTCCAGCAAGGCACCGCCACTCTGAGACGAGACAGAATTTAAACAGAAAAAGTCTTGTTTATATCAGTTTCACTAAGAACCATTTAAATTAAATTAACAACACACTATTTCCTAATAGTGTGGGAAAACATTGTCAACAACAAAAATGTATAGCATATAGAAATTTTAACAGTAGATGGGGCTAAAAAAACTGTCCCCACAGGTACAGAGGTGTACTCAGATAATTATACACATTGTAACATCTTCAATTAAATAAGGAATTCATATGTTGCTGAGTAACATTGGTATGATTGTCCTTCTGAGCAGTACACTTCTTTCCGCTCAGAGTTTTATAAACACACTCCTGTCAATCATGTGTGCCGACGTGTTTCGGATTAAACAATCCTTCTTCAGGGCGGGGTATGGTAGAGTTTCATGAGTGTCCATAAACTCCTACAACAAGGAGGGATATACTAGTTAGTCTTATGGGAAAATAAAGGGATTTCACCAGTAACTCTTAAGAGAAGGTGCAGTACTGACCTTAATTCCTGTGTATATGGTCAAAAACCGGTGTCAACCTGTGTAATAAATGTGCAAACGTGCAAAATCAGAATTTGATCTGTAGCATGAGTGAACTTGTAACATGATGTAAATACGTTCTTGGCATACTCACCCGGACGGAAGATAACCATCTCTCCCCGGGTGAAAGAATGGTGATAGGCTGTGACTTCCAGTGCGCAATGGCTGAAGGCAAAAACAGAACAGATGTGTGCCGTTAATGCTGTGATATTTATTGGCAGTAGATACTGTTTTTATTAAAGGGATATAAGGATATAAATGAAGTATTGCCGTTGTGAGTTAATATGGCCACTAATTGATGTTCGTAATTGCAGCGGGATACGCCAATCGTGCAGGTATCTAGAAAAATCTATTCCCGTAACGTGCACGCTGGCACGAGATCTCGGGTTTAGGGACGTAAACCTCTACTCTCTAAATGTCAGGGTCCACCCTGTGTACCATGCCCGTCAACGTGCACGCAAGACAAAGGGTATCTCAACAAGGGTACTCACTGTCTCGCGACCACAAAACTCCGAGAACGATCGAGCAGCCCGTCGCCAAGACGTGCTGCTCGAAAATGCTCTGTTTACATGGTCGTCATGGAGTCGGCGCGCGTGCGCGCGTCCATTCCAGACTTCCATCTTGGTGTGGGACTGGCCACTCGTAACCAAAGGCTCGCAGAGTGCTCCTCCCACAGGCACCTGGTCGTCGCTACACCAGCTTAATGCTCAGTTTGAGTTCAAGATTAATTGGATGTCGAAAAATGGGAAGAGAGATTATTTCATTCAGTCTATAAATTATGTGGATGTACATTGTTACTGGTCTCAAACATAGAGACATATTCTTATTCGCCAATGCAAAGTGGAGAGTATGGTGATACAAAGGCGGGAAGAGGGGCGCCCGGCAGTAATGTACTGCCCCAGGCCCCAACTTCCCGCAGGGTAGTGATGGAGACCTTCAGGTGAGCATGGTGTGATACAGAAAGCCTGTTACACCTGCCCTCCCATGGGCCACCACAATCAAAGAAATCTACACATCAATCTGAACCAAGCATCTTGTACAATAGCCTCAATGAGGACGCTAAATGTGAAGCATCCTAACCTGTATTCAGTGTCAAACCTGCGGAACAATTGCCGCTAACATTCTTTTGCATAGCTCACAAGGTCTAAACTAAACATTGAACTCACGTTGTCTTCGCCATTCACAATCTGGAAACTCAAAGTATACATCACCATTAAACAAATCGATTTACTTTAAACAGACCCCAAATTCGTAGGTTTTCAAATGAATTCAATGCCTGACCCGGACTCATGTTCCTGATCTAGCTATCAGTACTCTGTACTAGTTACTATAATGCACATTTTTAGGGCACATTGTTTTTTGAGAGAAACATTACCATGACTTTCACAATGACAGTCTGCAAGCAACATAGCACAAACAATTAAAATCACAAAAGAAAACATTAAAGAAAACACATGAGGTCAAATTCACAGTTCATTCCTCTTGGGCTCAAGCAATCCAGAAGGTCAATCCAAGCAATCTCCCTCTGGAGCAATCTCTTGTGAACATCACCCCCTCTCGGTCCCATCTTTACCTGTTCTAAGATCAAACACTTAAATTGAGCTATGCTATGGCTTGCTTCTAAAAAGTGCATTGATACTGGGGATCTGAGACTTTTTGTCCTAATGTTGGACTTATGCTCGGTCCAATGCAGCTTCGCTTTTCTCAAGGTAATCCCGACATAATAGAACCCACAGGGGCATTTGAGGGCATATACCACATTTGAAGAATCACAGGTACAAGAATGTTTCAATGTTATGGGCTTCCCTGTTTAGGGGTGTGAGATTGTGTTACCTGGAAGGATATTGCTACAATGCTGACAGTTGTGACAAGGTAGAGTACCTTTGTGTCTAATCTGAGCCTCAAGTGGCAGTGATAAGTCCGCTCTGACCAAACTGTTTCTCAGCGCATTGCTGTTCCTGTAAGCAAAGATTGGTAATTGTTGAAAGAGTGGTTGTGTTGAAGGGTCCATTTGCAGCATTGGCCAATTTCTTTGGATGATGTTCCTGATTTTTTTTACTTTGGGCTGAGTATGTGGTAACATAGACCATAGAGTCATCCTTGTTCCGCTCTTTAGGTTTCAATAGGGTTTCTCTCTCTATGGTAGCAACTTTCTCCTCGACCTGGCTTAGGGTCGTGGGGTTGCATCCTCTTTCCACAAACCTGTGACGTAGAGATGCCGACTGTCTCACAAACTCGGTGTCTTCTGAGATGTTTCTGCGATATTGTAAGAATTGACTAAGTGGGACACTGTCAATTGTCCTACGAGGATGGAAACTCGTCGCCAATAACAGGCTGTTTCTGTCGGTGGTCTTGGTGAAGATCCGTGTCTCCAGGTTTGCCTCCTTCACATACACTTCTACATCCAAGAAATTGATCGTAGTTTTGCTTGTGACAGTTGTAAACTTAATCCTTGGGTGCATTTCATTCATCATGCCAAAGAACTCCTGTAACTCTTCTTCCGGTCCTGACCAGATACCGAACATTTCGTCAATATATCTCACAAAAATGGTTAAATGGCGTAACCACCTCGCTGATGTTAAGACTTGTTTTGTTTCCAGGTAATACATGTAGGTGTTCGCATACGCTGGTGCCATTGCGGCTCCCATGCTGGTTCCTGAAACTTGCAGAAAGAACCTGTCTTGGAATCTAAAGAAGTTATTCATTAGAACCAATTTAAGCAGTGTCAACACAAATATCTTGTCACCCTGACAATTGGTAGAATTTAACAATAACCATTCCACGGCTTCTAGCCCCGCTTCATGTACGATATTGGTGTACAGTGATGTCACATCCATAGTAAACAAAATGTCCCTTCCTTCCACGAACACAATCTCTTTGAGTTTTTTCAGGAAGTGAGTGGTGTCCTTGATGTAGGTCGGGGTCCACTGTATGAGGGGTTGTAGGATCTTGTCCAAATATTTGGCCAGAGGTTCCAGAATACTGTCGCTTGCCGCTATGATGGGTCTCTCTGGAGGGTCTATGAGTCTCTTGTGAATCTTGGGTAGGATGTATATCACCAGAGTTATGGGGTGTGTTGTCTCCAAGAATTTGCGTGTTTTTTCTGAAATTACTTCCCTCATTTCGGCCTCCTCCAGAACCTCCTTTATCAGGTTCCTAACTTGTTCTGTTGGATTGAAATCCACTTCGTGATAAGTCTCTCGATCCTCTAGTTGACGTTCGATCTCTTCAATATATTTGATCTTATCCATAAGGACAAGGGCTCCTCCCTTGTCAGCGGGTTTGAAGATTATCTCTCTGTTGTCAAGTAACCTTTTCAAAGTTTGTCGTTCAATCTTCGAGAAGTTGCTTCTTTCTTTAGTTCTGAAATAAATCTTCCTGAATTGGTCTAACACTGTTCTCTCAAAAACCGTCAGGACGTGGTTGTTGATAGGTGGATTGAAGATGCTCTTAGGTGCAAGTTCCAGAAATTTTGAGGGTTCGCTAGTGTCTTCGTCTTCTGCATGCTTATTGAAGAAGACCTTCAATTTTAATTTCCTCATTAATTTAAAGAAATCAATCCTTTCTCTTAGGAGATTAGTGTTATATTGTGGTACAAACGAGAGACCTTTGTGTAGAACTCTTGATTCCATGCGTGACAACTGATATGATGAGATGTTCACTACTATGTCTTTCTCCCGGTTTGTTTCTTCCTCTCTGATTTTTTTCTTCCCTTGTCCCCGTCTAGTTGGTCTTTTTCTAAAAAAGGAACAGCCGTCCTTGGAACGTTGTCCTCAGCTCCTGTGGCTGAGGATGTTGGTCTTCCTGTGTCAGAGATTACCTCCAGTTCCGTGCTAGATGCTTCTGACGAGGTAGTGTCTGCGTTTGGAGGCCCTGTTTTCGGGGTGTGTGGTTGAAAAAGTCTAGGAATCCTCTGGCCGTTGTACTCCTGCCAGGTGTAGACGATGTCGAGTTTGTAATCCTATCGCGTCTGAACTTACGTATCTTCTTGGTCTCAAGTTCTTGTTTGTATCTGGCTAATTTTTCATTAGTTTCATCCAACACTTGTTTAAGCTGATCTGCAGAAAAGCTTTTACTGAGAGCTCCCTTGATGGTATCAATCTCCTCGTCAAGGGTTGTCAAACTGTGAGAGAGTTCTTCGATCGTCAGTAGAATAAGATCCAGTGAACACTTATTTAGAATTTGTCTCCATTTCTTCACAAAGTTTGGATTTTCTTTACATAGGGTCGGCTCTAGATTCACCCTCAAACCTCTCGGGATTCTTTGTGCTTTGTAGTAATGTGCTAATGTAGTTGCGTGTAGCTTCAAGTTTATTTCTCTGCGTATCTTCCACTCAAGCTGCTTGATGAGTGCTCCGGTTTATCTGAGGAGATCAGTTCATCACCTGTCGACTTAATGAGGCCTAGAATCCTCTTGGCCTCTTCCTCACTAAAGCCAAGTGACTCTGCTCTGTTGTTGGTAGCATCAATTTTAGCAAAGGACATGATCCTGTATTTGTGTTGTTGTACGGTGAAAAATTAACTTATTTGATGATTGTATATTCATGAAATCTGGTTAATATGCGTGCACTTCCTGATTGTGGCCACCATAGTGAAAAGAAAACAAAATTCAGAGGTGGAAGGCACAACTGTGTCAATAATACGTGTTTAGGCCATTAAGTTAAGGTATGATCATAATTCTCAAAGGTGTTTCCTGAATTTCTGGTGCAGCAGGGAGAATCTCGGGGCCACTCGGCATTCAGAAAAAAGAAGCACTAGACACACACCAGCCGTTGCCAGATGGTAGCCCTATGCTGCACTCTTGATGGGACAGAGTCCCCAATGTTATTTTGTAGAGTCTCGTGAGTCTCATCCCACTCCCTATCGGAGAGGTTTTAGGTCACGAGAGTCAGAAATGTAAGTATTCTTACGATGCAACCAGCATTTACTCAATACATCAAATATTTATAAGTCAAGGTGTTTTGAATCTCTGTCTATTAGCTCATCTCCAGCAAGGCACCACCACTCTGAGACGAGACAGAATTTAAACAGAAAAAGTCTTGTTTATATCAGTTTCACTAAGAACCATTTAAATTAAATTAACAACACACTATTTCCTAATAGTGTGGGAAAACATTGTCAACAACAACAACGTATACCATATAGAAATTTTAACAGTAGATGGGGCTAAAAAACCGCCCCCACAGGTACAGAGGTGTACTCAGATAATTATACAAATTGTAACATCTTCAATTAAATAAGGAATTCATATGTTGCTGAGTAACATTGGTAAATAGATCGAAGAACTCTCTCACAGTTTGACAACCCTTGACGAGGAGATTGATACCATCAAGGGAGCTCTCAGTAAAAGCTTTTCTGCAGATCAGCTAAAACAAGTGTTGGATGAAACTAATGAAAAATTAGCCAGATACAAACAAGAACTTGAGACCAAGAAGATACGTAAGTTCAGACGCGATACCCAGGATTACAAACTCAACATCGTCTACACCTGGAAGGAGTACTACGGCCAGAAGATTCCTAGACCTTTTCAACCACGCACCCCGAAAACAGGGCCTCCAAACGCAGATACTACCTCGTCAGAAGCATCTAGCACGGAACTGGAGGTAATCTCTGACACAGGAAGACCAACATCCTCAGCCACAGGAGCTGAGGACAACGTTCCAAGAACGGCTGTTCCTTTTTTAGAAAAAGACCAACTAGACGCGGACAAGGGAGGAAAAAAATCAGAGAGGAAGAAACAAACCGGGAGAAAGACATAGTAGTGAACATCTCATGATATCAGTTGTCACGCATGGAATCAAGAGTTCTACACAAAGGTCTCTCGTTTGTACCACAATATAACACTAATCTCCTGAGAGAAAGGATTGATTTCTTTAAATTAATGAGGAAATTAAAATTGAAGGTCTTCTTCAATGAGCATGCAGAAGACGAAGACACTAGCGAACCCTCAACATTTCTGGAACTTTCACCTAAGAGCGTCTTCAATCCACCTATCAACAACCACGTCCTGACGGTTTTTGAGAGAACAGTGTTAGACCGATTCAAGAAGATTTCTTTCAGAACTAAAGAAAGAAGCAACTTCTCGAAGATTGAACGACAAACTTTGCAAAGGTTACTTGACAACAGAGAGATAATCTTCAAACCCGCTGACAAGGGAGGAGCCCTTGTCCTTATGGATAAGATCAAATATATTGAAGAGATTGAACGTCAACTAGCGGATCGAGAGACTTATCACGAAGTGGATTTGAATCCAACAGAACAAGTTTGGAACCTGATAAAGGAGGTTCTGGAGGAGGTCGAAAAGAGGGAAGTCATTTCAGAAAAAACACGCAAATTCTTGGAGACAGCACACCCCATAACTACGGTGATATACATCCTACCCAAGATTCACAAGAGACTCATAGACCCTCCAGGGAGACCCATCATAGCGGCATGCGACAGTATTCTGGAACCTCTGGCCAAATATTTGGACAAGATCCTACAACCCCTCATACAGGAGACCCCGACCTACAACAAGGACACCACTCACTTCCTGAAAAAACTCAAAGAGATCGTGTTCGTGGAAGGAAGGGACATTTTGTTTACTATGGATGTGACATCACTGTACACCAATATCGTACATGAAGCGGGGCTAGAAGCCGTGGAATGGTTATTGTTAAATTCTACCAACTGTCAAGGTTACAAGATATTTGTGTTGACACTGCTTAAATTGGTTCTAATGAATAACTTCTTTAGATTCCAAGACAGGTTCTTTCTGCAAGTTTCAGGAACCAGCATGGGAGCCGCAATGGCACCAGCGTATGCGAACACCTACATGTATTACCTGGAAACAAAACACGTCTTAACATCAGCGAGGGGGTTACGCCATTTAACCATTTTTATGAGATATATTGACTACGTGTTCGGTATCTGGTCAGGACTGCAAGAAGAGTTACAGGAGTTCTTTGGCATGATGAATGAAATGCACCCGAGGATTAAGTTTACAACTGTCACAAGCAAAACTACGATCAATTTCTTGGATGTAGAAGTGTATGTGAAGGAGGCAAACCTGGAGACACGGATCTTCACCAAGACCACCGACAGAAACAGCCTGTTATTGGCGACGAGTTTCCATCCTCGTACGACAATTGACAGTGTCCCACTTAGTCAATTCTTACGATATCGCAGAAACATCTCAGAAGACACCGAGTTTGTGAGACAGTCGGCATCTCTACGTCACAGGTTTGTGGAAAGAGGATACAACCCCACGACCCTAACCCAGGTCGAGGAGAAAGTTGCTACCATAGAGAGAGAACCCCTATTGAAACCTAAAGAGCGGAACAAGGATGACTCTATGGTTTATGTTACCACATACTCAGCCCAAAGTAAAAAAAATCAGGAACATCATCCAAAGAAATTGGCCAATGCTGCAAATGGACCCTTCAACACAACCACTCTTTCAACAATTACCAATCTTTGCTTACAGAAACAGCAATGCGCTGAGAAACAGTTTGGTCAGAGGGGACTTATCACTGCCACTTGAGGCTCAGATTAGACACAAAGGTACTCTACCTTGTCACAACTGTCAGCATTGTAGCAATATCCTTCCAGGTAACACAATCTCATACCCCTATACAGGGAAGCCCATAACATTGAAACATTCTTGTACCTGTGATTCTTCAAATGTGGTGTATGCCCTCAAATGCCCCTGTGGGTTCTATTATGTCGGGATTACCATGAGAAAAGCGAAGCTGCGTTGGACCGAGCATAAGTCCAACATTAGGACAAAAAGTCTCAGATCCCCAGTAACAATGCACTTTTTAGAAGCAAGACATAGCATAGCTCAACTTAAGTGTATGATCTTAGAACAGGTAAAGATGGGACCGAGAGGGGGTGATGTTCACAAGAGATTGCTCCAGAGGGAGATTGCTTGGATTGACCTTCTAGATTGCTTGAGCCCAAGAGGAATGAACTGTGAATTTGACCTCATGTGTTTTCTTTAATGTTTTCTTTTGTGATTTTAATTGTTTGTGCTATGTTGCTTGCAGACTGTCATTGTGAAAGTCATGGTAATGTTTCTCTAAAAAAACAATGTGCCCTAAAAATGTGCATTATAGTACCTAGTACAGAGTACTGATAGCTAGATCAGGAACATGAGTCCAGGTCAGGCATTGAATTCATTTGAAAACCTACGAATTTGGGGTCTGTTTAAAGTAAATCGATTTGTTTAATGGTGATGTGTACTTTGAGTTTCCAGATTGTGAATGGCGAAGACAACGTGAGTTCAATGTTTAGTTTAGACCTTGTGAGCTATGCAAAAGAATGTTAGCAGCAATTGTTCCGCAGGTTTGACACTGAATACAGGTTAGGATGCTTCACATTTAGCGTCCTCATTGAGGCTATTGTACAAGATGTTTGGTTCAGATTGATGTGTAGATTTCTTTGATTGTGGTGGCCCATGGGAGGGCAGGTGTAACAGGCTTTCTGTATCACACCATGCTCACCTGAAGGTCTCCATCACTACCCTGCGGGAAGTTGGGGCCTGGGGCAGTACATTACTGCCGGGCGCCCCTCTTCCCGCCTTTGTATCACCATACTCTCCACTTTGCATTGGCGAATAAGAGTATGTTTCTATGTTTGAGACCAGTAACAATGTACATCCACATAACTTATAGATTGAATGAAATAATCTCTCTTCCCATTTTTCGACATCCAATTAATCTTGAACTCAAACTGAGCATTAAGCTGGTGTAGCGACGACCAGGTGCCTGTGGGAGGAGCACGCCGCGAGCCTTTGGTTACGAGCGGCCAGTCCCACACCAAGATGGAAGTCTGGAATGGACGCGCGCATGCGCGCCGACTCCATGACGATCATGTAAACAGAGCATTTTCGAGCAGCACGTCTTGGCGACGGGCTGCTCGATCGTTCTCGGAGTTTTGTGGTCGCGAGACAGTGAGTACCCTTGTTGAGATACCCTTTGTCTTGCGCGCACGGTGACGGGCACGGTATACAGGGTGGACCCTGACATTTAGAGAGTAGAGGTTTACGTCCCTAAACCCGAGATCTCGTGCCAGCGTGCACGTTACGAGAATAGATTTTTCTAGATACCTGCACGATTGGCTTATCCCACTGCAATTACGAACATCAATTAGTGGCCATATTAACTCACAACGGCAATACTTCATTTATATCCTTATATCCCTTTAATAAAAACAGTATCTACTGCCAATAAATATCACGGCATTAACGGCGCACATCTGTTCTGTTTTTGCCTTCAGCCATTGTGCACTGGAAGTCACAGCCTATCACCATTCTTTCACCCGGGGAGAGATGGTTATCTTCCGTCCGGGTGAGTATGCGAAGAACGTATTTTCATCATGTTACAAGTTCACTCATGCTACAGAACAAATTCTGATTTTGCACGTTTGCACATTTATTACACAGGTTGACACCGGTTTTTGACCATACACACAGGAATTAAGGTCACTACTGCACCTTCTCTTAAGAGTTACTGGTGAAATCCCTTTATTTTCCCATAAGACTAACTAGTATATCCCTCCTTGTTGTAAGAGTTTATGGACACTCATGAAACTGTAAAATACCCCGCCCTGAAGAAGGATTGTTTAATCCGAAACGCGTCGGCACACATGATTGACAGGAGTGTGTTTATAAAACTCTGAGCGGAAAGAAGTGTACTGCTCAGAAGGACACTCATACCAATGTTACTCAGCAACATATGAATTCCTTATTTAATTGAAGATGTTACAATGTGTATAATTATCTGAGTACACCTCTGTACCTGTGGGGACGGTTTTTTAGCCCCATCTACTGTTAAAATGTCTATATGCTATACGTTTTTGTTGTTGACAATGTTTTCCCACACTATAAGGAAATAGTGTGTTGTTAATTTAATTTAAATGGTTCTTAGTGAAACTGATATAAACAAGACTTTTTCTGTTTAAATTCTGTCTCGTCTCAGAGTGGTGGTGCCTTGCTGGAGATGAGCTAATAGACAGAGATTCAAAACACCTTGACTTATAAATATATGATGTATTGAGTAAATGCTGGTTGCATCGTAAGAATACTTACATTTCTGACTCTCGTGACCTAAAACCTCTCCGATAGGGAGTGGGATGAGACTCACGAGACTCTACAAAATAACATTGGGGACTCTGTCCCATCAAGAGTGCAGCATAGGGCTACCAGCTGGCAACGGCTGGTGTGTGTCTAGTACCAACAGGGTGACCCATGTCAACGCACTACCTGTCATATTGGATATTAAGAACCCAACTTTTGATTGGTCAGTGGGGAAGGAACGAGGTCTGAAGGTAAAATATACTATGCAAGCCTCCAAATATTCCTTCACCTTCTTGGGAGAACCATCAAATTTTCCAGAGGGGAGTGACATGGTTGGTAGTTCTGCCGGTGGAGGTTCCCGTACTGTGGCTAATTGCTGTAGTATTGCATTTTCTGCTTTTACCGTCTGTAGTTCTTGTGATATTTCCTGAATCGCCTTCCAGAGTTCCTGAATTTGTTCCTCAGCTGACATTATGTCTAGGCGTTGCAATCTGACCTGTTCTGTTAATTCAAGCCCTTCTTCCTCCCCACTCTCCTCACCTGCGTCATGGGTTTCCAAATCTCCTGAGCTGAGGTGACGACGAGTCAGGTAATCTCTCTGCTTTTGTGGTGGTGTGTGCCTGCCACGAGAGGAAGCCACAGTGACTGCTAACAAACCAGCAGTCCTGAAGCCCCGTTCCCGTGGTCAAGCCAAAAGGGAAAAAGCCGGAACGGCATAAAAAAACCCTTATGCAGCGATAAGGTTCCAGGAGGTGTGATAAACCAGCTACAGCTGATGGAGCCGGCAGGTGGAGGACTACAGAGAGGTCGGTGCCAGGTACCTTAGCGGAAGTGTACCGCAAGAGGCGGCGGCAAGGAAAACAATAGATAGAAGGCGGAAGGAGAAAGCGGGAAGAAGGACTCGCCACGGCGGGACCGAGCGGGCAGGGGAGGACAGCCGGAGAGAAGGTAAGGGGCTGAAGAAAAGGCAGAGTAGCGGAAGACAAGAGGAGCGAACCAGCGGGAGAAAAAGCGGCAGAGCGCAAGCCGTGAAAGAGAAAAAACACTAGCGTATTACCCAAAGAAGAGCGAAAGCTAATACCCGGGGGTTGCAACGCAACAGTAAACGGGAGATGAATGAATAAGTACCTCCCGGCGGCGCCATCTTGGACAACAACTAGACCTGCACAGCACGTATGCAAAGAATGTGTCGGAGCTAGTGATGTACTTGTCTGCGACGGAGCCGCCAACGCGGAAGTAGTCGCCAACTTAGCTCGGCGGATGACAAAACTGTACAGAAAAACCTTTTCACTTACCGAGTACTCCTTTTTCATGGTCTTCAAGTCGTAGTATGATTTCATCAGTTTAGCCGACTTCTCTAAATTGCCCTGCGCATAAGCAAAATCATGCTGCAGGTGCTTCCTTAGATTCTCAATGTCCTCATGAGCGTTAATCACCGTCTGCTCCTGAGTTCTATAGAGCAGATACACAATTTTTCGACCGGTCATAAGATCAAATGGAGACATTTTAGTTCCAGAAGATGGTGTGGTGGTGTCAGACATTAGGAGCAGTTTTTTTCAGGGGGAACTACATTTCCCATCAAGGCTGGCAGCGGCAACCTGACAGAACACACGAGATAGAGGCTGGGTCAGCTTCTTAAACTCTGCCCCAGCCTGTGCTGCTTGCTGGTGATTATGGATGTATGGAGTCACGGGCTGAAAGCAAGGGCAGCTGAGGATGCAGGTTTGAAGCCGTGGCGGCGGTTAGGGCAAGTAACGGCCAAGAGCGGTTGTGGTTCAGAGGGGCTTGCCTTTTCTCCCAGCGCCTTCGCTCTGCAAGTCTGATGGCTGTCAGTTGCAAGGCACGCCTCATATGCTGAGTTGAGGTGTGGTGTCTTCACGCATCCACAAGAAGTTCGGAGTGGCTGTCGAGTCAGCGGTTTGATGTGCAAAGCGCTACCAAATTCACCTAAGGGTACCACAGTCGGTCCCTCGTGCCAAAGATGAGTAATTGTTGGTGTTGAACGGTGCTGGGACCAAATCATGCTATGTGCAAGGGAACTAATGGGTATTCCAATGCAAGGAATGCTACAGATAATAAGGGACAATTGATTGGGCATGTCCTATGTACCACTAAACACTAATTACATGCTTCCATCTGCTCCGCAGTGGCATATGTATTTGTTTTGCTGATGTCAGGGTTCACAAAGCTCATTACATGTGCTTATGTTTGTGCTATTTTCTGGCGATCATCTGTTATGTGTTGTGTAAGGAATGTTTGAGTATGTTTGTCAGGAGGACAGGAGACACAGGTTTTCCGTTTAGAAGGGCCAGTCGGTTTGTGCACTAACTCCAGGTGCTATCTGGTCATTCTATGATTCAAGGAGCTTCATTTATGCTATATGTGTTTTCCTATACACCCCCTTCCCATCCATTTACGTTTCTTTACCCTCTTTCCAGTGTTCCTAACTTCCCCTACATGTCACAACTTCTCCCTAACCCTCTTCCCCCGGCTGGCTGCCACGTGCTGATCTGTAACTGACAATCAGGAACCCATGCCAACCTAGGGCGGAGGGTCGACTTCCATTCGGCTTCTGTGGTCAGGATGAAGTTGCATTAGACCTGAATTAATCACCAGCCCCGGTGCGGGATATCTAACCACCCAAGCCAAAGGGGGTCTCCCTCTCTGCCTTTGGATGATGTACTAAAGGGGTTACAAGAAATTCAAGCAGCACTAGTGCATTCGCAACAGAAAACTAACTTACTAAAGACTCGGGTTAGTGGATTAATAGCACAGAATACTCCCTTGCAGGGTGTTGCCGCAGCCCCGTCTGCTGCCTCATCTAGTCAAGCTAACATAGTAGTGGTTTAACAACCCTTGGGGGTATCTTTGGCAGCGCCAGAAAGATTTTCTGGGGATTCAAGGAAGTACTCCATGTTTCTGACCCAATGCAAGTTACATTTCCTATGTGAACCCACTGCATTTGAGGCTACACAGAGCAAGAACCACGTTTGTAATTTCGTACTTGTCTGGGGATGCAGCGGAATGGGCCATTTCATTGGTATAAAAGGATGACCCAATATTGTAAAACTGAAATCCATTTATGGAAGAATTCAAGCATTTGTTTGATAAAAGAAATGTGTCTTTAGCCCGGGATAAGGAGTTATTGGGGTTGAGACAGGGAACTAGGGACTTGGTGACTTACGTTACTCATTTCAACAGGTTGGTCATGGAGACAGGATGGCCCTAGCCCAAGAAAGCCGTATTGTTTTACGAGGGGCTTTGGGATGAGTTATAAGATGCAATAGCTCATGTGGAACCACAATCAGACTATTACAGCGCACTGATTGATTTAGCATTATGGTAAGATCATAGACTCAGTAAGAGAAAAGGGGAAAAGCAAAGGTCAGAGATGGTTCCATTTGCACGATTGGATCAAGGTAGAGAGAACCTGGCAACATCATCTGAGGGGGAGTCTATGCAGATTGGCATTGTGCAAGGGCCGTTGTCTTCTCAGGAAAGGGAAAAGAGAAAAGCAAATAATCTATGTTTATACTGTGGGAAATCCGGTCATTATATTAGAAATTGCCACAACACTCCGGTTCATAGTGCAGACAGGAAGAGGTCGGAGTCGGTAAAAGAATTCGCTCGGTAGCTGGGGGAACGACTACACAGAGCCTTACTGAAATTGAGTTCCCAAACTTAGTGGCCAACGCAAGTCAAAATAAGACAGCCCATCTGTAATTACTTGTGACTTTGTGTTTCTCTGACACGAAGGAAAAGGTTTCTGCAATGGTAGATTCTGGAGCAACAGGGAATTTCTTAGACATTACTCTTGCCACCAAATTAGGGATACCCACTCGACGCAAGGGGGTGGCAGAACCAATACAAGCGGTCGACGGTTCTTGTTTGCTGTCAGGGCCTATCACGACTCAAACTCTACCCATTAAGATGGTGTGTGCAACGGGACATGTGGAGGTTATCAGCTTCCATTTGATTGCTGCGCTTCAATTTGGGGTGATTCTGGAAATACCATGGTTGGTGACTCATAATCCCGGAATTGATTGGGAGGCACGGATCTTAACATTTGATCCGTCAAGGTAGTGATCGTGTGAGGGAAGCCTTGGGTCAGACCGCTTTCTTGTTGAAGATTTTTACTCAAGCAGGTATTTCGGCAGTGGTGACATCTCTGCCGAGGAGTACCAAGAGTTTTCTGAGCTGTTTGATAAAGGAAAGGCAGAGGTTTTGCCCCCTCATAGACCCTATGACGGTGTAATTGACCTTGAGCATAATGCAAAGTTACCATGCAGTCTTATGTATGCACTCTCTGAAAAGCAAACAGAACATTCACTACAATATTTGGATGACATGTTAGTCTGTGGTTTTATTAGACATTCCAAGTCTCCAGTGTTCACTCCCCTATTCTTTGTTCCTAAAAAGGAGGGTACGTTGAGGACCTGTATCGAATACAGGGCATTGAACAGAGTCTCTATAAAAAACAGGTTACCTTTGCCTCTAATATCAGTCCTACTAGATCAGTTAAAATCAGCCAAGATCTATACTAAATTAGACTTGCGAGGGGCCTATCATCTGATTCGTGTAAACAAGGGAGATGAGTGGAAGACAGCTTTTCAGACAAAGTTCGGCCTTTTTGAGTATCTTGAGATGCTTGCTGTTTGGTTTCTTTAATGCTCCCGCAGCTTTTCAGTATTTCATGCAAGAGATGTTGCGGGAGTATTTGAATGTTTATTTACATAGATGACATTCTGATTTAGTCCGATTCTGTGGAACAAGCAGTGCTCCAGTGGTTGCAGTAGTATAATTTGTTAGCTAAATTGAAAAATTGTGAATTCCATACCACCCAGTTGGAATTCTTGGGGTTTATTCGGACTCCGGCGGGGTGATTATGGATGAGAACAAGGTACAGGCAGTCACGCGGTGGCAATATCCGCAGTGTCTAAAGGACATTCAGTCCATCCTGGGGTTTGACAACTTCTACCGCCGATTCATTAGCAATTTCTCACACACTATCACCCCAATCACAAGACTCCTAAAGAAGGCCACACATTTAGATGGGATGAAGAAGCGGCGGCAGCATTTCAGAAGTTAAAGGTTGCTTTTACGGAAGCACTGATTTTGCAGCATTCGGATTTGTAAAGGCCATTCCAAGTAGAGACAGATGCTTCTAATCTCGCGATAGGGGCAGTCCTGCCTCAACGAACCAAAGACAGGGTGATGCACCCTGTGGCATTCTTTTCTAGAAAATTGACCAGCTCCGAGCAAAATCATGCCATTACTGATAAAGAATTGCTGGTGATCGGGCCGCCTTTCAGGAATGGCAGCATTATTTGATGGGTGATCGCCATCCAGTAACAGTGCTTACTGAACTCAGCTAAAACCTTGAGCCCACGTCAGCTGCGCTGGTCTCAGTTTTTTGAGGAATTTGATTTCGTGGTAACTTACTTGCCAGGGGGAAATAATGGAAAGGCAGATACGCTTACACAGCAAGGAAACATGGAGGTTGCAGTTCAGGAGAAGAGGAATATCATAGCAGTGGACTGAATAGTTGGGGCTGTGACTAAGGACATTTTGATTTAGGTACGAGAGAGTCTTTCCAGTTAGGAGATGCAGAAATGGCAGGACAGGAGAAGACTGGATCACATTCAGGGAGGCGATGAATTATACTTCAAAGTTTTTTCCCGAAGTGTTATTTGGAACAATGTTTTTAACACACATGAACACTTTTTGGGGTCCACCTTTTTTCAGTGTGGAGGCTGGTTCTTGCTCTGGTGCCAATTAATGGATGACCTCAAAGAGCGATATTCACAGAAGATTCCTCATACTGTATGGGGGCTTCTGTCCTTAGGCGTGGGGTGTATGGGACTGCTGCCCATTTCTGGGTTGGCTGTTTTGTTTCAGAAGAACTTGGGGCCACATTTCAGAGAGGAACTATTTTTTCTTCTTTTATTGACCTTCATAGGAAGTGTGTGGTCCCCGAGTTACAAATCACTCGTTGATGGTTCAAAAAAACAAACAAAGTGTTTGTAAAAAATAGTTAAAAACAAGGAACTTCATCCATAGTACAGTGTTTGTATGGTCTAGTTCACAGGGTATCCCTGGTTGATTTCTGTGATATCCTTGGTTAAAAGGTGGTCGACAGGTTTCGATGATGGTTATTTTTTCATCTTCTTCAGGACCGTGATTTTAGCCTGGCTCAGGGAGATCAAGGGTAGGTGAGGGGCGCGGGGGCCATCATCCCATCTACCTACGAGAAAGAAAAAACCAAAGTGGGTTTTGAGTCTTGAGGTCACTGTAATTTCTTATGCTTAATCTAATAAGGGAGTGCTTTTTTAATTATTTAGAATAAATTCATTAAAGAACTGTGGTTTCCAAAAAAGTGGGACATGCCAGTACGAGATTTTCATCTATCCTCAGTAGAACAGGAGGTTCTTCTAAGATGAGAGGGCAAGGCTTCCTGGATTTCTCTTCTTGACGTCCCCAATCTATTACAGGCTTGTGAAAGCACAAACATGGAATACCCAGGATAATCTGGAAGTGGGGTGCTGCGATGGCATCAAAGCTGATTGATTCCTGACGCTCTGGTCCACAGGCCAAGCATATTGCTGGAGTACATTGAGAGATCGTACTTGAGGTTAAAGCGGATCCATACATGGACAGAATTGGTTCCGAAGATTTTTTAGGAATTAACTGGGTCCCTTGGCAAGCAGCAAAGGAAATTCCTGGAACATTGCAGTGGCTCTACTATTTATTGTAGGAGATATTTATGGGGCAACAATTCATTGTAGAGAGTTCCTTTCCCCAACCCAATAAAAGTGCCACACAAGTAATACAATTTATCGGATTTGTTCACTAGCCCTATTTCTGAATCATTTCACACCACTATAAACCCTCACCCTGGTGCAATGGATAAGCCAGGAATCAGGCCAGTGTGCAGAAATAATATATTTTTATTATTTAGCAAACAAAATCAACATCACACAAAATAATCACAATTCACGCCACCTTACTTCGTGGCACACAGTCTTTCCTACCAATTCCCTTTTCCCACGTATTGAAAACACACATTTGTTCAGGGTAACCAAAGAACACAGAATCTCTAACGCACCAACATGTACAGTTTTCATTTTTTTTTATTCTTCCCCTCTGGTCACATGTAAACACAGGTCTATAGAATACTTAAGATACTTGTGTCACTCACAAACTACTCTTAATGTACAGAATTGTGCAGCACACTGGACATGATGGAACAATTTAACTTCACAATATACTTTGCATGGGGTTTACTTTAAATAACATTTAGCACTTTTTCAATTGGCAAAACGCTTTTCATACGCAGCACCATTCAGCTCTGACATTCCTTCGTGCATATGATATGATATGGCATTTATAACACACCTGTACACAGGTGTTTCTAGGCACATTCTTTTTCTAACAATGTTCAACTCTCCAAGCATTTAATAACAAAACATTTTTCTCCATATATTTCACTCTTTTTGTTGCCACTAGGCCGTGTAAATCTCTCTTCAATTTGGAGTCTCTTTCACACTCTCAGTAGAGTATGTGCCTTTTCAGTCAGTTACTTTTCTACCCAGCCCAAGCCCAGTGATTCAGTTTATCATTCAGAACCCCTCTGCTTTAGGGCAAGGTCTGTGGAATGGTGTGCAGTTCAGAATTTCATTTTTTAAAAGCACCCCTCCCTTTTAGTGAATTTTGGGGTTGGCAAAAATAATGTAGGGATACCCAATCACTTTAAATTACTATATCTTTATCAGCTCTGCGATAGGGATTGGAGATTTTGAACTTCCCTGAACTTGCACCTGCATTCTTTGACTATATGGGAATTAATTGAATTATTAGTTACTCGGAAAGTACAAGAGATCTACTTCTGTATGTCATCCCCCAGAATATCTATTTAGGAGAAGAGATTCATTCAAATAGAACCCCACCAATACTCTGTTCTGTTGGACATGTTTACTCACTTAGAATTTCACTGGGTTTGGTGGTCAGGAAAAGTCATCAAGGCTCCTGGATCATCTCAGGGTAAACATAGAGACTTGATTAGACAGCCTCTCCAGGTTCAGTCATGGAACCCTCCAGAATCCATCCCTCTATTTGCCTCTCCAGAGGTTCCCTCCAGATTTTAGTCTTCCTCCTAGTCTTATCCACCTCCTTCTGTCTTTCTACGAATTATATTATGGAGCTGCAGTCAGCAAGAGATCCCCTTTTTCCATTGCGCGTCTCCTTCTAACCCCATAATCACACCCTAAAATATCTAAATTATGAGGTGCCAGCTTACTAGCACATAATTCGGATTGGACTACTATTTTTCACCTCCTTTGCAATGATGGTTCCTTTAGTTACTAGGTGCCACAACGCTCCACCCATTTGCAATTTTCTTTCTGAACAATTTCCCAGTGGAATCTGAAATCTACAATGTGACACCTTTTTCAATTTATAGATAATCCCCACAAACTATATATTTTCGAATTTGTCTGATCATGCTGGACATAATGCATTATGTCTCATTTAGGCACAAAGTAGCAGGTTCGAATGACAGATTTTTTGGTTTTCTTCAAAAAGGATAAAAGTTATTGCGTCAATATATGATGTACAGATATTTAATTAAATTACCCACCCTCTACCTGACTCGCCACTCTGTAACTTTTTCTGGGAAGCCATAGTCATATTTCAGGTTATAACTTTGGTACCTAAGGTCGAATTGTTGGGAGACTGGCCTCATTATATGGGTCTGTTCATAAGCTGTTCAGTGATATTTGCATCATTTCAATGAGGGTTGTGGTCCCGGAGTAAATGGACAGAATATGATCCTCCATATTAACCTATGGCAATCTCTAATAACATGCCTGATTTTAACTTTAATTAACCTCACATTCCTTTTCTTAAAAAAAAAACTTAGCATGTGGTCTGGAAATCTGCTCCTTTGTGGACGCAGCCTGCAATCAAGTAATTAGCTCCTTTCATAGTTCATAGCCGGGCCATTGGTCATCTGATCTTGTTTCGATCAGAGGACGATAACCCCACCCCCTGACACCCTCTGGTGTCTGTCAAATGTCATCAGTTCAGGGAGTTAATTCTTGAGAATTATTCTCAGTTCACAACCATTAGCCAGGTTTTTTCTTTGCTCAGTGTTGGTCCAATCACCACCATAAAACTCTTTTCAAGTACAAATCTGCACCCTTTCCTATCTCTTCTGCAGCTTCAAAGAGTTCCTATATATTCTGATAAGGGCAGGGGGAGTTTAGCAATCTCATGAGGAAAAGTCTTTTGGGCTTATCACAAATTTTCAGTGCTCTGAAGAAGAGAAATTATTGCTTTTAAATCTTTTACATTTTCCTTACGTGTGAAAAACCTGCTTTCAGGTTATTGCCTTATGTCATCTGCGATTTTCATTTGCACTTTGCCATCAATGTTCATCTTTAGATTATGCTTTATATTAAAATGGCACATGCACTGGAGTTTCACTGGTAAACAGTTCCTTTCAATCCTAGCTGAAATTGTCTTCATTTTTCCATAACGTAGTTGAAAGCAACCGTCTGGTTTTGGGATATTGTCGTTCAAATACAGTGCCCATTTTCTGTTTATACTCTCTGTAAACAGCATTTTGATGAGTGGCAGTTGAAAATGAAATGCTACTCTTTTATCACACATGGAACTCCAGTGAGATGGCAGGGGAGAGTGGGGTTCAGCTCTCTTGTTTTTCTCCATCTTCTGAGATTCTGGGTTGTGAAGGGGCCTTCCTTTCTCTCCTCTTACCCCTTCCTTTCCTGCTTTCCTGAGCTGTTTCTGGACCCCGCTTCACCCAGTATCCAGGCTGGAAGTAATGGAGTTAGTTTTCTAAATAGAGGAGTATTAAGAATTGTTAAGCATTTTTGTTTTAACCTTATTTCCCAGCATAACATTGCAGAATAAGATATCCAGTTTTCAAGTTCACACACAATATTAATGGACAAATCATGAATCAGAGATTACCAATTTAATTACTCACCTGTTATATATTTTAGTTTCCATCTGGGGTTTTCATCTTACCTTTGCTCAGATCGTTCCTCGGCTCTAACGTCAGTGGACTCCTCAATCACTCTTAAAGTTAGTCTGGGATGACAGCTTTTTAACACACTGATATGGACCCTTTCCCATCCATCTGTTCTCCGTTTAGGATGCAGATCTTCTAGACGGCAGGTGATAGTTTGTCCACAATCTCAAAACTACCATGCCAAGATGGAAGACATTTCCATTTCTTGGTCTGGTGTCTCTGAAAACTGTACAGATAAACCTTGTCACCTACCTTGTACTCCTTCGTCGTGGTCTCCAAGTCGTAGTATGATTTCATCAGTTTAGCCGACTTCTCTAAGTTGCCATGCACATAAGCAAAAGCATGCTGCAGGTGCTTCCTTAGATTCTCAATTTCCTCATGAGCGTTAATCAGCATCTGCTCCTGAATTCTATAGAGCAGATAAACAATTTTTCGACCGGTCATAGGTTCAAATGGAGACATTTTAGTTCCAGAAGATGGTGTAGACCTATGTTAGTATGGGGGATGGTGTTGTGGGGTGGTATGCTGTGGAAGGAGTCACGATATCCGGGCCAACAAGCTGTGGCGGTGGGAGACAGTAGGAGCAGTTTTTTCAGGGGGAACTACATTTCCCATCAAGGCTGGCAGCGGCCACCTGACAGGACACACGAGATAGAGGCTGCTGGGTCAGCTTCTTAAACTCTGGCCCAACCCGTGCTGCTTGCTGGTGATTATAGATGTATGCAGTCACGGGCTGAAAGCAAGAGCAGCTGAGGATGCAGGTTTGAAGCTGTGGAGGCGGTTAGGGCAAGTAACGGCCAAGAGCGGTTGTGGTTTGGAGGGGCTTGCCTTTCCTCCCTACGTCTTCGCTCTGCAAGTCCGATGGCTGTCAGTTGCAAGGCATGCCTCATATGCTGAGTTGAGGTGTGGTGTCTTCACGTATCCACAAGAAGTTCGGAGAGGCTGTTGAGTCAGTGGTTTGATGTGCAAAGCGCTACCAAATTCACCTAAGGGTACCACAGTCGGTCCCTTGTGCCAAAGATGAGTAATTGTTGGCACTCTGGGTACACTGACAGCGGTGTTGGTGTTGAACGGTGCTGGGACCAAACCATGCTATGTGCAAGGGAACTAATGGCTATGCCAATGCAAGGAATGCTACAGATAAAGAGAGACGATTGGGCATGTCCTATGTTCCACTAAACTCTAATTACATGCTTCCATCTGCTCCGCAGTGGCATATGTATTTGTTTTGCTGATGTCAGGGTTCACAAAGCTCATTACATGTGCTTATGTTTGTGCTATTTTCTGGCGATCATCTGTTATGTGTTGTGTAAGGAATGTTTGAGTATGTTTGTCAGGAGGACAGGAGACACAGGTTTTCCGTTTAGAAGGGCCAGCAGGTTTGTGCACTAACTCAAGGTGCTATCTGGTCATTCTATGATTCAAGGAGCTTCATTTATGCTATATGTGTTTTCCTATACTCCCCCTTCCCATCCATTTACGTTTCTTAACCCTCTTTCCAGTGTTCCTTTCTTCCCCTACATGTCCACAACTTCCCCCTAACCCTCTTCCTCCCGCTGGCTGCCACGTGGTGACCTTTTACTGACAATCAGGAACCCATGCAAACCTAGGGCAGAGGGTCGACTTCCATTCGGCTTCTGTGGTCAGGATGAAGTTGCATTAGACCTGACATAATCACCAGCCCCGGTGCGGGATATCTAACCACCTAAGCCAAATGGGGTCTCCCTCTTTGCCTTTGGATGATGTACTAAAGGCGTTACAAGAAATTCAAGCAGAACTAGTGCATTTGCAACAGAAGACTAACTTACTAAAGACTCAGGTTAGTGGATTAATAGCACAGAATACTCCCTTGCAGGGTGTTGCCGCAGCCTCGTCTGCTGCCTCATCTAGTCAAGCTAACACAGTAGTGGTTCAACAACCCTTGGGGGTATCTTTGGCAGCGCCAGAATGATTTTCTGGGGATTCAAGGAAGTGCTCCATGTTTCTGACCCAATGCCAGTAACATTTCAAATGTGAACCCATTGCATTTGAAGCTGCACAAGAAAGAACCGCGTTTGTAATTTCGTACTTGTCTGAGATGCAGTGGAATGGGCCACTTCATTGGTACAAAAGGATGACCCAATATTGTAAAACTGAAATCCGTTTTGGAAGAATTCAAGCGTTTGTTTGATAGAAGAAATATGTCTTTAGCCCGGGATAAGGAGTTATTGGGGTTGAGACACAGACATGCCAACATTCGGGAGCCCCTGGGGGGGAGATTTCACCACAGCAGGCGGGAGCATGTATTTTCCCCATAGGATTGCATTGGGGTTATCGTTAATTTAGGCGGGAGACACTAAAATATAGCCCAATTTTTCAATAAAAAATCGGGAGTCTCCCGCCTAAATCGGGAGTGTTGGCATGTATGGAGACAGGGAACTAGAGACTTGGTGACTTACGATACTAATTTCAACAGGTTGGTCATGGAGACAGGATGGCCCGAGCCCAAGAAAGCTGTATTGTTTAACCAGGGGCTTTGGGATGAGTTAAAAGATGCAAGAGCTCATGTGGAATGACAACCAGACTCTTGCAGCACACTGATTGATTTAGCATTACAGTTAGATCATAGACTTAGTGAGAGAAATGGGGAAAAGAAAAGGTCAGAGATGGTTCCATTTGCATGATTGGACCAAGGTAGAGAGACCCTAGCAACATCATCTGAGGGGGCGTCTATGCAGATTGACATTGTTCGAGGGCCGTTGTCTTCTCAGGAAAGGGAAAAGAAAAGAGCAAATAATCTATGTTTATACTGTGGGAAATCTGGTCATTATATCAGAAATTGCCCCAACACTCCGGTTCATAGTGCAGACAGGAAGAGGTCAGAGTCGGTAAAAGAAATTGCTCGGTAGCTGGGGGAACGACTAACAGAGCCTTACTGAAATTGAGTTCCCAAACTTAGTGGCCAACACAAGTCAAAATAAGACAGCCCATCTGTAATTACTTGTGACCTTGTGTTTCCCTGACACGAATGAAAAGGTTTCTGCAATGGTAGATTCCTGAGCAACAGGGAATTTCTTAGACATTACTCTTGCCACCAAATTAGGGATACCCACTCGACGCAAGGTGGTGTCAGAACCAATACAAGCGGTAGACGGTTCTTGTTTGCTGTCAGGGCCTATCACGATTCAAACTCTACCCATTAAGATGGTGTGTGCAACGGGACATGTGGAGGTTATCAGCTTCGATTTGATTGCTGCGCTTCAATTTGGGGTGATTCTGGAAATGCCATGGTTGGTGACTCATAATCCCGGAATTGATTGGGAGGCACGGATCTTGACATTTGATCCGTCAAGGTGTGGTGATCGTGTGAAGGAAGCCTTGGGTCAGACCGCTTTCTTGTTGAAGGGTGTCACTCAAGCAGGTATTTCGGCAGTGGTGACATCTCTGCCGAGGAGTACCAAGAGTTTCTGAGCTGTTTGATAAAGGAAAGGCAGAGGTTTTGCCCCCTCATAGACCCTATGACGGTGTAATTGACCTTGAGCCTAATGCAAAGTTACCATGCAGTCTTATCTATTCGCTCTCTGAAAAGCAAACACAACATTTATGACAATATTTGGATGACATGTTAGTCTGTGGTTTTATTAGACATTCAAAGTCTCCAGTGTCCTCCCCTATTCTTTGTTCCTAAAAAGGAGGGTATGTTGAGGACCTGTATTGAATACAGGGCATTGAACAGAGTCAGTGTAAAGAACAAGTTCCCTTTGCCTCTAATATCAGTTTTAATAGATCAGTTAAAATCAGCCAAGATCTACACTAAATTAGACTTGCAAGGGGCCTATCATCTGATTCATGTAAACGAGGGAGATGAGTGGAAGACAGCTTTTCAGACAAAGTTCTGCCTTTTTGAGTATCTTGTGATGCCATTTGATTTATTTAATGCTCCCGCAACTTTTCAGTATTGAATGCAAGAGATGTTGCCGGAGTATTTGAATGTTTTTGTCATCATTTACATAGATGACATTCTGATTTACTCCGATTCTGTGGAACAACATGTCCAGCAGGTGAAAGCGGTGCTCCAGTGGTTGCAGTAGTATAATTTGTTCGCTAAATTGAAAAATTGTGAATTTCATACCACCCGGTTGGAATTCTTGGGGTTTATCCTGACTCCAGCAGGGGTGATTCTGGATGAGAACAAGGTACAGGCAGTCACTCGGTGGCAATCTCTGCAGTGTCTAAAGGGCATTCAGTCCTTCCTGGGGTTTGCCAACTTCTACCACCGATTCATTAGCAATTTCTCACACACTATCACCCCAATCACAAGACTCGTAAAGAAGGCCACACAATTTAGATGGGATCAAGAAGCGGCGGCAGCATTTCAGAAGTTAAAGATTGCTTTTACGGAAGCACTGATTTTGCAGCATCCGGATTTGTAAAGGCCATTCCAAGTAGAGACAGATGCTTCTAATCTTGCGATAGGGGCAGTCCTGCCTCAACGAACCGAGGACATGGTGATGCACCCCATGGCATTCTTTTCTAGAAAATTGACCAGCTCCGAGCAAAATTATGCCATTACTGACAAAAAATTGCTGGCTATGCGGGCCGCCTTTCAGGAATGGCAGCATTATTTTATGGGTGCTTGCCATCCGGTAATAGTGCTTACTGATCACAAGAACTTGAAGTTTCTTAAATCAGTTAAAACCTTGAGCCCACGTCAGCTGCGCTGGTCTCAATTTTTTGAGGAATTTGATTTTGTGGTAACTTACTTGCCAGGGAGAAATAAAGGAAAGGCAGATACTCTTACACAGCAAGGAAACATGGAGGTTGCAGTTCAGGAGAAGAGGAATATCATAGCAGTGGACTAAATAGTTGGGGCTGTGACTAAGGACATTTTGATTTAGGTACGAGAGAGTCTTTCCAGTTAGGAGATGCAGAAATGGCAGGACAGGAGAAGAAACAGGAGTATTCGGGATGGTTTAACTTTTTTCTTTAAAAAAAAAAAAAGCCTTTTTATTGGCATTTCACAAACAAAAGAACAAGAACATACACATTACGGCATTTAAATGCCGACAATAACTATCCCCAACAGTGCTGCTCATCAACAAAGGTCCTACATCAGACAGGGCTGATCATACAGTTTTCATGCAATCAGGCTACTCTCTGAATATTGCTTGGCTTGGGGTAATGCGAGCATGTCTACCTTAACGTGTCAATCTGCATTTAGTGACAGAGCCAGAGAGTATCCGTGTGCACCTGCGGTCAGACTCTCTTACCTTTCTCCTTCCAATCCTCCAATGCTCACTGTGGTTCTTCAATTACCTACTGTGATTGATTCAACAGGAAACGAATGAATGGGCCCCACATATCCCAAATGTCTGTACGATGGATTGACAACCCCTTGTACCCTGTTTCCATATAACAACAGTACAGGACATCTGAGTGCCAGTTCTCTAGTTTGGGTGATGCTGGTCCCTTCCATAGCATCGCCACATGCCTCTTAGGCAGGAGCAGAAGCAGCCCAAGTAATCGCCTCCTGCCACAAGGGATCGATTTGCTATATCCCAGAAATGCCATCATCGGGTTTGGATCTCGTCTCTCCCAATAATCTACCCAATAGTTTGGAACACAGCTTCCCAGAATACGAACACTAAGGGGCACCACCAGGCTATGTGTATAAAATCAACCACCTCAGATCCACATCTGATACAGCTAGTCATGTCCCTGGGAAATAATCATGGAGTTGGGCGGGAGTGTAGTAGAACTGGTGCAAGTATTTCCAATGAATTAATTTAAATCTAGCATGTATTGCAACCCTTCCCGTCCCTTCGCAGCAATATCTCCATTCTTTGCTTGATATCTCATGCCCCAGAGACAATACCCACTTTTCCCTAGCGGATATCTTTTCTACTTTGGAGTTGAGACACATGGCATACATAACTGAGCTCACCCTCCTATTGTATCCCCCTTGGATTATCTTGTCCAGTATTAGGGCAACCTCAGGTTGTTCAGGGAATGACGGGAAGACCTCCTGCAATGACGTTCTCAACCTGTAGTATAGAAACACCTCCAAAGCGTTTAGTCTCCCCCTAGTTTTCAGTTCTTCTAGTGTTATGAATCTTCCACTGGGGAACAGGTCACGGTAACAGTTCACCTGTAGTCTCCTCATAAGATTGACAAAGCCCACTTCGGAAGTGAGTGGGATCTCTGGTGTCAAAACAATTGGCAATGTCAGGGAGTAGATGGCCTCCTCTCATGATTTATGTTCTATACGGGCCCATAGTCTGCAGGTTAGCTCAACCATATTCCCTGCTTTGGACGGCCTGTCGGGAGCGGTAAGTATGTAAGATCGTAGGAGGAATGGTGCCACCAGTGCCCTTTACACCTCCACATGTCTCCTCTCCCCTCAGACTCCGAACCAGCAAAGGATGAACCCAGCTTGGGCTGCATTGTAGTACATTTCAAAATCGGGCAATGCTAATCCCCCTCCTGTATTGATGCCGTTAGCTTATCCCAGGATACTCTGGCCTGCTTTCCTGCCCAAACGAACTGTGTGATTATGGATTTCAACTTTCAGAAGTAGTCTGTTGGTATCGTTATTGGGACATTAAAAAATACGTACAGGAACTGGGGTAACAGCACCATCTTGATTAGGGAGATTCTGCCATAGAGATTAAAGGGCAGATTCCTCGACCTCGTCATGGAGTCCCTGGCTTGGTCCAGTACCTTTTGGTAATTGCTCTTATGTAGAGTGTTCGCATATCGAGCTATGTTGACCCCCAAGCATTCGGTATGTGTTGTGTGCCACTGAAATCCCCACCTATCTGTGTACTGTGTCACCCCTTCTGTCATTGGGAAAGAAAACTGATTTTGCAGCGTTGATCATAAGTCCCAAAAAAGACCCCGAATTGGATGACATCTTCCATATTAGAACCCGGCGAGAGTCAAGCAGAATGCAACACGCATTCTGATTGGCTCTCGCCAGGTCCTTACCCGGCTGAGAATCCTTTGATTCTCGGCCGGGATTCCAGCCGCCTTGTCCTCGGCGGGGGGAGTTACAGCCCTTCAGCCAATGAGGAGGCTCGAAGCGGGGCCATCCCCGCTCCGAGCCTCCCCACGGCTGAGAGACTGACTGCCTTCGTCCCCCGTCGGGGACTCAGGTAAGCTTTTTCTTTTTTTTTTCCTTCCCTTCCCTCCCTCCTCCCTGCCCTCCCCACCCCACTTACCTGCTTGCTCCTGCGTCCCCGGTGGGGACGATAGCAGCCTCCAGCAGTGTGGAGACTAGGAGCGGGCCATCCCTGCTCCGTGCCTCCACAGGCTGGAAAGTTTCCATCGTCCCTCGCCGGGGACGCAGGTAAGTTTTTTTTTTTTGTTTTTGTTTTTTTTTCCTTCCCCTCCCTCCCAACCCCACTTACCTTCTGCTTCTTTTTCGGGAGCGTACGCGCTGGGAATACTTGTGTTCCCAGCGCGTCCGCTCCCGATGGCCACCATGGAAAGAGAAAACGGACTCCGTTTTCCCTTTGCATGGCGGCCATTTTCTTGAGCGTTTCTTTTTTTTTTTGTCCCGAAACGCTGCAGCGTTTTGGGCAGAAGAAAATGCTTTTAGTGCCCCGGTCATGCACATAATGCGGGCCAGTGTACTAATAACAATATGACCCTTGCGGCGGGGGCATTACCTAAGTCGGTAATGCCCCAGCCGCTCGGGCATATTGCTTAAATAGGGTGCTGATTATGTCTGGGGTCCTTGTTGAATTATTTCATTTCATTTATTAATAATATACTTATAGCAAACGGCTTTGTATATGCAACACAAAATACATACATACAAAAACAAATTCTATCATAAAAGAATTAATCTGTTGTCCTTTCATCAGTACAAATCTGACAACATGAATTTAGAATCAACTATTTTAAAAAAAGTAGGAAATGTACATAAACATTCTAAAACAGATAGATAAAACTGCTCAATTTAAGATATACATTTAAAAATGTTCATTATTTTCTAATCAAATTTTACCATAAAATAGATAAAATGTATATTGTCAGCTTTCATAAAAAACGACCATATCCATGACGCATTGCTAACATCCACCGTATTGTCAAAGGATTTCAGGAAAGTTGTGCGTATCTTAGTGAGGCTTTCACAGTAGACAAGCAAGTGTTCGAGAGTCTCCAGTTCGTTGCAACCACATAGCCGACAGAGTCTATCTGATCGAGTTCTCCCCAGTCGTGCCCCTAAAACACATAATGTATCACAGTAATTAAACTTCATCAGCAGATAGTTTCTAAAAATATAAGGATTTGGATATGCTAATATATATGGGGGGCAGAATGGTAAGTGTCAGCCAGTAGTGGCAGTATTGCCCACTAGCTATCTTGTTGGCTAATACAACCAGATGACACTCCTGACTGTATTCTTGCATTTTCAATTTCAGCCAGGTTTTCAAATTAGTTTGAGATACACGAGTTGATGTGCCATCGAAGTCAAAGAACCATTTCCTGTGCAAATTAATAATTGTGCCTATCGTGCCGATAGCATTGCACCGGTCAATCTGCAGAAATGCTTGCATATAAGATACTATAATAGTGTCCTTGTCTATCGATATTAGATTTACATAACACATAGCCATTTTATGCAAACACTCAATTGCAACACCTTTTAGCTTAAATTCGAGGTATATGTACTAAATTGTGAGATTCTTTGGCATTCCAAATAATTTCCTAAGCAGAAATGCCTACATTTTTTTGAGGACTATCAGACGATTATGACCCCAGATATCACAGCCATATAATAACAACGGCAACATTTTTCCCGATTCAATTAGCAGAATCGCATGCTTGGAAAAGCCTACACATTCTTCCCAATAAAGGAAGTGATTGCGTTTACTGATTTCAGGCATTTATCTTTAGTTACTTTCCAATAGGCATCCCATTTTATCTTTTCGTCTATCAAGACACTGAGATATTTATACACTTTGACTTATTCAAGTTTTATATTTTCAATATCCCCTGAGTAATGTTTAGTGGCATTACTGTAGTGATACACGAAATTGCAACCTTGCCAATCAGGGCTTTAGATGACAGCATTAGCCGCTGAAAGCCAATAGTGTATTCAAAGTATGTGCTAAAAATGCTGACAGTAGTCTGTTGTAGCACTTCCATTATGCAGTAGTGAGCTACAAGGAATATGCAGGCCTAGTATGAGTGATAGGTCACATTATGCATTGTTGATAGACAGGCAGGGAGAGGGCCCTAGCTCTGTAGCTAATAGGTATTTTTGGAGTGTTTGGAACATTATGGCACCTATATAGCGCTTAGATAGCCAGTCTTAAGCGCTATAAACACTAAGCTATGAGTGCATGCCTTTTAGAGCTTGCAGATGGGGTTAATACATCCCTGCTTCCCTTAGAATATTCAGCCTCACTAACGGTAGCCCTGGCCCCAAGCTAATCTTCCTTTTCTCTGGGAAGGCACTGATAAGACATTCCTGAGCTTTCGCAGATGGGAGCCAGGGTGGGGCTCAGACGGAGCAGTGGAAATTAACAGAGTTGGGTTTTTTCCATGAGCCAGCCTATATTTTGCACAGGGAAAGTTCTGGAACTGTGCGTCATGGACGGGCAGCACGAGATTATAAAATATCCATGCTCCCATGACTCGGGGAGAGATCGTCCTGTGGACTTGGTTCGTGCAAGGTCAAGTGCCCGGAATTGGCTCTGACGGCGTCCTGCAGCACTGTTCTCTGAGAGGGGCTTGTTTACAGCTAGCTTATGAGGGCCAGGGTCTCCCAGTGCTGATTAAAGGGACGTAAGACTGTGTTTCCCTATGTTTCTCTATATTTCTCTATGTTTCTCTATGTTTATCTAAGTTCCATGTTTCACTATATTTTGCATTTCTCTAAGTTTTATGCTTTGTAATATTCTCTAACTTGAATCCCAAATGTATATGAAATTCACTGCTTAGAATAAATATGCTAAAACCTATTTGAAGGTGTCATTTGTCACTAGCATGAGATCACTGCTCAGCACAATAGAACCTGTATTTTGGGCTGAATTGGGTATTTTTTGCTCTCAAAGGGCTGGCCCCGAGGAAGATTTTGCCCAGATCAAGACATTTGGTGGCAGCTTTGTGGGATTTGTGAAGAGCGGTGCCTTGCTGTGAAATGACAAATTGTGTGAGAGAACACAGTGTAGAGTGGGGAGCAGGCTGTCGCATTTCCTTGGGGGTCTCACTGCAGCTCTGAGACTTCAAAAGACAGCAGCGTTGTGTCGGCTTGCCGTGGCCGATAGCTTGTGTGGTTAAGACTCCCTTCAGTAAATCAGTCGTGACTGACTTATTGCTTGGGAATGGAGCCAAGGGAGTACAAGGCGATAAACAAGCGGGAAATGGCTTTGTTTAAAGCGCTCTGATGAATGGTCAAGAAAGATATATGTTCAATTAGGAAAGAATTTTATCATGCAGTTTCCCCAGTTTAAAGTTGTAATTTGAAATGCAAAGTGAGACGGTGTTCTCATCTCTATTCTGTCATGAGGGCAGGGAAAAATAATTGCAAGGATTTGACATGCAAATTGTGAATAGTATTCTAACCATTGACTCAGCCCCAGTGTGCTAGCGAGTGGGGGGCTGTAATGTTCGGAGGCGAAGGTTCGCTTTTTTGATGTATGCTTTTGAAGTGTTGGCATTCCTGAAAAATAACGTGGGGAATGAGCCGTGCTTAGGAGAAAGAGTAACATCTGTGCTGAGAGCCTAAAGGGTTTGTTTTTCTTTTGGCAACTGTAAATTCCATGTGCTAGTGGTGGCGAATTCTGTTTAAAGGAAACACACTAAAATGGTTATATTGCATTTTAAGCTGTGCCATGCTTATAATGGGTGAGAGACTCACTTAAAAAAGAAAGTGAGTGAATGTTATTTGGATTTTCGATTTTTGTGTATTGATTTGAAATTGCAGAATCAGTTTGCAATGGTTTGGGGGGAGAAAAAACAATTTATATTTTTCTAAATTGCCTCTAAATTGCCCCTGGAGTATTTTTGACTGTTCCCACGCTATGCCATGGATTTGTACTGTTGCCTTATAAGTGATGCATGTTTGGAAATAGTGACCTGTTGACTGTGATATATGGTGAAAAATGTTGTTGACACATTTAACAGCCCACAAGCAATATAGGGAGTGTGGGTTGTTCTTGCAGGAAAAAAACGTGCAGGGAGCTGCACTAAACATGGCATTTTTATTTTTAAATGCACTGAAATAAGTGGTTATATTCTGGCAATGGTACAACAGAATGAAAAATCTGTGTGTGATAAGACAGCACAAAGATTTAGTGGGTTGCGGATTCTCTTGAAAAATCGCACATTGCAATGGATTGAGCTCGTGAAGCCGAACTACAAGGTTACGAGGAAAAAGAAGGAAAAAAAAAAAACGTATGCCTTTTAAATGAGACATTAATCAGTTTAAAACAGGCTAAAGCCGCTTTGACATTTTGCAAAATTACATGGAGTAGAATCTGATGACAAGAAAAGTGCCTCTTTTGAAAATAAGAGTCTTGCTGTGTGTGCAGAGCTTGTGCCTTGAAGCTGTCTTGGGCGAGGTGCGCGAAAGGAAGGCAGACAAAAGCAGAATACTGCACTTCTGTTTAGTGAAATGATGCTTCAGATATGGGAGCTTTTCTGAGTTGCTGGACAAGAGCAGTGCAAGAAAGAGTTAATCTGTATGAACTGTCTGAAACGAGTGCCTTTCCATTGAAGCCGCCACAGTTTAAGAGTTATAGAGCAAAGAGATAAGCTTGCTGCGTGCTCGTGGCGCTGCCAGGTGCACACGAAAGATAAACAATGACATTCCTGCATTCCTTCCCCTGTGAAAAGACCGTCAGTGAGCAGAAAACTGAGGAAGGGTGTGCAAAGGCAGAAAAGAGACTTTCTAACGGCATGCAATAACAGAACTGATCAGAAGTAAAGAATTTGCCCAGTAACACTGGAAGGAAAACAAACGCTGCATGCAGGATGGCAGACGGGCACATCACATCTGAACATTTGGGGAACCTGTGCATCTGTGAATGGGCTAAGAAAAGACAGCTGCCCATTCCAACAGACATTACTGTGCAAACCGCATTCCCATGCACCATGTGATGTGAACTGAAGTAAAGCGCTGTGCACTGGAGAAGAAACCTCTAGGCGCTTTGAGAAGAGAAAATACACATCTGGCAAACTGCAAGCTACATTGCCAGGGATGGAGTAACTGACAAAGATATTATGGCATTCCAGATGGAAGCAAAACTGACAAAAGTGCTTAGCCGTTTTGCAAGAGACAACATGCAGAGCAGGGCTTTGGAGTACAACATGAACACTGCACATTAGCCATGATCCAGAAGCCTCGCGGCTTAGTGCAAGAATGAATGATTTGTTGAAGCAACAAAAGAAACTGACTTAGACTATTGCGCTCAAAGGGGTGGTCCAAGAAACAGCAAACACCCTTTGAGAAAATGACAAGTGAAAAACCAGAGGCTTGAAAGACACTAGCTGTATGGAGAAAAAATAAACAAGGCTGCTTGTACAACTGCAGGCGGTATTGGACTGAAAGACTTTACCTTTGAAAAATGGAGTGATGCCAGCAGGGCAAACTAAATCAAGATCATGAGACACTGGAAGCAAGTTGGCGCCTGGCATTCGTGATTGCTTTGGTGAAAAAGAAAAACATTGTGCGACCCGGGTACTTATTATATGGCTTTTGTAAAAATCACATAGCAGTCTGAGGTACCATTGACCAACTATGATCGCATTGCACAAATGAGTTTGTGATTAGGCAGTTACACCCCGTATGGTTGAGTGCAAATAAGCCCCCAGAAACATGCAGAAGGGTGATAAATAATTGCAGTAGCAATGATAAAGTGTGTAGTTACCTGGTGAGACTTCTGAAGATGGGGGTGGTGTTCAGGGAAGGGGTGGATAACGCCGATATTGAAGAATAATGATATTGAAGTTTTGATGAAATCCTAACATTTCTGTTTGTATTTTGCCTAGGCAAAAAAGCAAGACAATAGCGTGTCCTTATTGGCGTAAATGTGTGCAGTATGTGGGTGACACTGATCTCAGAGAATATGCGAGTTACTGCGAGATGCGAGTCAACTTTAAACGTGTCCTGCACCGCACTCAATGCTGCTATTTGTTCTGCAACCTGCGAAAGGTGTCCAACAGAGTAATAACTTTTGCTGAACTGGCACGGTGCAGGCTTGGCTAATTATCAAATATTTGATGCTACACATTCAAATGATTCAGTTGCTGGAAATAACTTAATTGACATGTCTTGCCTTTCTTGTTTAAAGGACTATGGACAATGAGTTGTGGACTGTGACATCATGCAACACAAACAGCTGTGTGACACAGCACTCGAATGCGAAAAAACGGTTTTTAAATGCACTTTTTGGGATGAATCTGAAAAAACAAAATGGTTTTGCTCTTCCAACTGAATTGCTTTAACCAGAGATGTTTTGCTTTTTGAAAAAAAAAACTTCTACGTTGCACGTAGGCAGGAAAATGATTTATGAATTGTTGGGGCAGCAGGATTATGCAAGCAGGAGCGTAATTTATTTTGAGATAAGATGAGTGCGCACATCAAAGTCACCTGTGCGTAGGTTAAGATTCTTAATTGAAGTAATGCTGCCAAGTGTGTGAGCTCTAATTTGAGATGCTAACCTTTGAAACACTGGATACTTTTACAGCCAGCTTAAGGCAGGTAAATGAAACCATGACTGACTTGATGTTTGATTTTATGACACATAGTGTGACACGGTTTTTTGTTAAACCAACCAGTTTCATGTTTTTGTGGGGACAGCTGTCTCCAGCACACTAATGCAAAGAGTCACCTTTTGATTGTAGACATTTGGAATAATTCTTTGGAAAAGCACTACAAATGAGTATCCACATGGAATTGCTAGCGTACTGGCCTGGCACATTGTCGGGCATCTTTTGTCACTGAATGGATACGATTTGTTTAATTTGTTTAATGTGATGTTTTTCTGACCAAGAACTGCAGCGAGTGTTCTCGCCAAGATTTTATGGACTATAACTTGACTAAATGCATTTTACACAATGGTGTGATGAAACAGCCACTGCCGGATAGTAGTATGGTGTTTGTGGCTAAAAACTAATATTGTATATGGTAGATATCCCACTTGAAGAAGGGTATTCTCCAAGTCACAATAGGTAGACACTGTGAACGTGTTAGATTTTCCAGTAGTAAGCAACATGTAAATTGTAGGCTGGTAATGCACACCTCCATAATTACAGTGATACACTTAGACATAGATTTATCATGAGGCAATGTTTCCTTAGTACTACCAAGCTGCTACAAATGGAGTCCATTTCTATGGCCCATCACTAGAGTGCGCGTAGCTAGGGAGCTAGATTCATTAATTGCAGGAGCTTTATATGCTTGTGACATAGAAACTGTGCACAATAAGCTAGCCACTATGGGTTCTGATGCCAGCTCTGCTATAGAACTTCTAGCCTAGTGGGGTTCATTGATACCGCCCAACACTGCTACAAGTATTGGCAACCACTGAAGATGGCAGAATTTTAGGTATGAAGACATTTTTTCTGCCATAGGGCAGGTCAACAAGACTGCTAAATACACACGATGCATTGTATGGCAAACATTGTTTAATCAGCAGGTGTTGGCTTTTTACTGAGTGGGGGCGACCATCCTCCACACACTGGCACGCAGAGCTACAGTTACCAGCATACATATGGATTGAATTGCTTGCTTTTGATTGCATGAATAACACATGCCATGCTTTGATGCAAATTAGTAGAATTGTTTTTATTTAGATAACCTGGTGCCCATGGGTTCACCTTGTTCACGAAATTAGATGGTTTCTGGTTGGGTTCCACATACATGGGGGAAGTGTCTAGTCACACAGCCCATAGTCACGTTTGAATGCCCTGGGATCAGGGGGAGGGTAGGCCCTTAGGATGAAAGGCTGCCAGGTTTTAGAATTGGTAACCATACATAAATGCAATAGTGCATTGTAGATTAGACTACACTGGATTGCCTTGACATTTTAACTGCATGCTGCTTTTTAACTGACAATCAGTTATACAATAATTATTTAGGTATTTTTGTGTAGGCCAGGTTTTGGCTAGAGTAAATGTCCATGTTCACTTTGTGTAGGTATTTTTGTGTAGGCCAGGTTTTGGCAAGGGTATATGTCACTGTTCACTTTGTGTACATTTTTGTTTAGGTAGTGTTTTACCTTGCATGCAACGCTAACTAACCGCTAGAAGGTAGTTTGCTTAAACCTCTTGCAAAGCCCCAAGGTCTTTATCACTGCACTAAATACTATATTGATAGGTATTAGTCAGCATTTGTCGCACACACGTTGAATAGGGGTGGAATGTAGTGATACACGAAATTGCAACCTTGCCAATCAGGGCTTTAGATGACAGCATTAGCCGCTGAAAGCCAATAGTGTATTCAAAGTATGTGCTAAAAATGCTGACAGTAGTCTGTTGTAGCACTTCCATTATGCAGTAGTGAGCTACAAGGAATATGCAGGCCTAGTATGAGTGATAGGTCACATTATGCATTGTTGATAGACAGGCAGGGAGAGGGCCCTAGCTCTGTAGCTAATAGGTATTTTTGGAGTGTTTGGAACATTATGGCACCTATATAGCGCTTAGATAGCCAGTCTTAAGCGCTATAAACACTAAGCTATGAGTGCATGCCTTTTAGAGCTTGCAGATGGGGTTAATACATCCCTGCTTCCCTTAGAATATTCAGCCTCACTAACGGTAGCCCTGGCCCCAAGCTAATCTTCCTTTTCTCTGGGAAGGCACTGATAAGACATTCCTGAGCTTTCGCAGATGGGAGCCAGGGTGGGGCTCAGACGGAGCAGTGGAAATTAACAGAGTTGGGTTTTTTCCATGAGCCAGCCTATATTTTGCACAGGGAAAGTTCTGGAACTGTGCGTCATGGACGGGCAGCACGAGATTATAAAATATCCATGCTCCCATGACTCGGGGGGAGATCGTCCTGTGGACTTGGTTCGTGCAAGGTCAAGTGCCCGGAATTGGCTCTGACGGCGTCCTGCAGCACTGTTCTCTGAGCGGGGCTTGTTTACAGCTAGCTTATGAGGGCCAGGGTCTCCCAGTGCTGATTAAAGGGACGTAAGACTGTGTTTCTCTATGTTTCTCTATATTTCTCTATGTTTCTCTATGTTTATCTAAGTTCCATGTTTCACTATATTTTGCATTTCTCTAAGTTTTATGCTTTGTAATATTCTCTAACTTGAATCCCAAATGTATATGAAATTCACTGCTTAGAATAAATATGCTAAAACTTATTTGAAGGTGTCATTTGTCACTAGCATGAGATCACTGCTCAGCACAATAGAACCTGTATTTTGGGCTGAATTGGGTATATTTTGCTCTCAAAGGGCTGGCCCCGAGGAAGATTTTGCCCAGATCAAGACAATTACCCACGCTAAAACCCATGGCTTTACTTTTTCAATGTTTACTTTCAAGCCATTGGGGCCTCATTACAGGTTTTGCGGTAGCCTTGCCGGTAAAACCGGCAGGCTGCCACCAAACCTGCACATTTTTCAGGCCCCTGGAAATGGGGAAATACAGGGCCATTACAACCCTGGCAGGCCCTGTATTTCCCCATTGCCAGGGGCCAGAAACCTTTATTCCCCATTCCCATTGAGCCCAGCAGGGCTCAATGGGAATGGGGAGGTCAGATGCACCGGCACCATTCAGAATGGTGCCGGTGCATCCGACATGCTCTGCTCGCGGGTGCCAGTCTGCCCGCCAGGTCCGACCTGGCCGGTGAAACGGCACCCGCGAGCATAACTCGTAGTTTGCCGGACTGGCAAACTTGTAACGAGGCCCATTGAGTTTAGCATATTCTGATAGGGCATTTAACAGATTTTGTAAGTGTTACATCCTGGCCGCTTTTTCATGTAAAGCGGATTCGACCCGAGGCAGATTGCATATGCGGGCTTCACTTTGGAACAGCTACCGGTTGCCATGGCGCCTCTCGGCCAGGCGTGGGAAGCCTCGTCAGCTGACCCAATTCCTGTGTGCTGGACGTGCCCGGAAGCCCCGCCCCCCTGCAGCATAAGACTCGCTCTCTCCCGGCAGCTTGTTGCTGCTAATTGTGGCATTGTACCGTGTTACGCTCCGTTCCTTCGCATCATTCCTGTGCAATTCCTTCCGATTTCCTGGCTCCTTGACCTCCGCCTGCTTCCTGGATTGCTTCCCTGTTCCCTGTTGGCTCTGTGTCTAGTCCGCACGTTATTGACCTGGACCGCTCTCGGATTGCTTTCTCCCGTACAACTGGCTACCCGCTTGCGAGTCTCTGTTTACCTACGGGACTGCTCCACCCTCGCGCTCGCTGCCTCCCTGCAGTTTGTAGCAGTACAGCTCCTCCCGTTCATACAGACTCTTCCACTTCTCCAGTATTGAGCTGTGCTGATATAAGGTAAACAACATTGCCTGTGCTGTGTGGATTACTGTTAATTACTACTTGTCAATCTTACCAAATCTGGGATTCCAAGAACTTACCTTCTGGCTCTCCTGGAACGACTACCTGACACCTCCTTTTTCCTCAAGAACTTCTACTAAGTGCATTTGAGTGACGCTATCCAGTAAATGCACCAACCCGTCCCTGGTGCGACCCTCGTGCCCCCCGGATTAGTTTTCCGATACTAACTTCCCCCTTTGTTATTTTATCCCTGACGTTGATCAGCATCAAGTTCTGCAGTAGTCACCATTGTTTGGGAATCCCTCTTTTCAGGTCTGTTATGTGGTTATTCTTTAATAAGGCAGTTTTGACCTAGTTATCTTCATACTCGTAGTGGGTCTGTTTTCTCTTCAGGTTCTTCTTCAACTAAGGGGCCCCGTACCAAACAACCTAGGTAGTCCAGTTACTGTCTTCTGTACTTGTTGCCTGAATTTGATTATATTCCACCATTAATATTCTTGTGGTTCCTTTTCAGCATTGGTTTGGCGGTGCGTGTTTTCCCCGCTCTTTTAGGTGATTGACATCTCTGTCTGTTTCTGGATCTGAACAGCAGAGAGGTACATCGTGGAAAGTAGCCCCTCTTTTAGAGGAAGCCTGAATCTAGAATTCAGGGGAGCTGGAACATCAGAGGTTAAGGTCAACTCTCTGTGCAGACTTCTGTCTTCGAGGTCTTCTCATCCCACGTGCTATCCTAATCACGGAGCGGTGAGTAACAGTAAGCCATTAGGGGTGAATCTAGGAGTAACAAATCATCTGCATATGTGAGCCAGTATATCATTGCGGTACCAAACTTAACAGGGCAAATTGATAAATGCATAAAGTGCATTTACATGTCAGCTAGGTAGAGGTTAAACAGGGTCTCAGCTAGAATGCAGCCCTGTTTAACACCACGACACGTATCTATGGGAGCAGAACGTTTTCCCTTGCCATCCAATCGGATGCGTACAGTGGTGTCTGCGTAGAGTAGCATTAGCATTTTTAACAGTCCTGGGGGGATATTCGAAGTACTGAGTTTTCTCCAGAGCTTATTTGTGAGAACAGTGTCGAATGCAGCGCTAAAGTCGATAAATGCGCAATTGACATTGCATTCATGCTGTTTCCAAGAATATTCAATTGCTGAGGTCAGGATAAGTATATTATGCATCATATTAGCTTTGGGCCGAAGTCCAATTTGATTACTAGGGAGAATATTATTGGACTTAATCCAAAGATTTAACTCCACCAACTGTACCCTAGCAAATATCTTAGATGAGATATCTAGCATTGCTAGCATACAATAGTTGTCGGGTTTATCCCATGCACATTTTTTATACACAGTCAATAAATGACTCATATGCCAAGTTTCTCGGATCTTTCCACTCTATCCTACTTCTTTGAATAGGAGGTGTAATGCATGTGCTCAAAGATCAGGGGAAAGTTTCAACAGGGAGTTGCATACCCCATCCGGGCTAGCTGTGCGAGAATGAATAATACCATGAACGAACTGCAAATTTGTTTCCCACACCACCGATATTTGCATACCAGAAGAGTAGCAATTTACAGAATCTGTTAGTTAACACCAAAGACAAGACACCAACAACCAGACCTGACAAATTCCCTGGAACATATCCATGTATGAGTTGCGGGAACTGTAACAACATCATTAAAGGCAACACTGTTACACATCCACGAACTGGTAAAAGACTCACATTGAGACAACATGCAACATGTCTTTCAGAGAACGTAATTTATGCAATCAGATGTCCCTGCGGGAAATACTACGTAGGAGAAACTTCACGCAAGATCCGCATTAAAATAAACGAACACAAATCTAATATTAGAAACAAGAACAGAATGTCAGCCGTCGCTAGGCATTTTAACAATAATGGACATACGGTGAGCCAACTGAGATTCCTGGTACTTGAAGTTATGCCTCCCAAAAGCCAATGTCGTGACATTAAACAAAGGGCGAGCACAGAAAGAAGCATTCTCGGATAGTCAGGCTCGACTCACTATCACCGAACGGGATGAATGAAGAATTTGACCTCAGCTGTTTCCTTTGATGCATGAGTAGCTACATCAATAATTATCATGATTCAATGCGTAATATCCCTTAGGAAGTACAACAATACCGGAATTGTTCTTTGTAATACCACACGTGGTATAAGTTGAAAAGAAGAATGTATGCTCTATTTTCACCTTTGTGATTAGTTATATAGTCAACACTGTACGTAGGGAATCTAACACATACCTTCTGGAATAGCCTTAGTTATCTCCAGCACGTTTTCTTTTATTTTTGTTTTTGTTTTTGTTTTTGTTTTTACTTTTTCTCTTCTTCTTTAGGTATTCTCGATTCTATGGTATTCTTAGATGTAGAACCTCAAACTTAACCTGTTCACGGTTTGCCCCTCCTCTTTTTTACCTCTTATTGAGGTTATCAATTAGTTTGATCTTACGACAATTGATTAAATACTACGTTTTTCTAGCACCGGTCCCCCCTGTGGACCCCATCCTATCCTGGGTTTGGACTCATGAACTTCATGAGTACTTGCACACCACTTGTTTGTACGCGGCCACTCTTTGGCGCCAAGCATCGTTTACTATATTATATCAGAAGATTCATCTCCTCTTATAATTTAGGAGTGTTTAACTTTGAGCCTTTGTTTACGGTCTTCAGCATTACCGCTTTCACTTTTTTTCTGTACCCATTTACCATTTTTTCTGATATGACTACCACCACTCACATTCTCAAGTTTAATTTACCTGTATGAGTTGGCGTTATTGCAGCATCGACCTTAACGGCACGCATTACAACGCTGGATTTCCATATTTTACAACACACAGTAGAAGACTCTCCATTATGGGCGCCGACTCTAACACGGCTCTTGACGTCTCCATGGCAACCCTAGGTAAACAAAGCATTAGTATAGTCACACGCAGGGCACGCCTCCGTGGATCCATTCACCCGCTGTTGCCAGGTAAGGCACTTTCCCCTCTTGACACTGCACAACAGCTACTAGAGACGCTAGAGCTCCCAAGCTCCGTGAATACATTACGCATTAGAGAGTTAATTACTAAAGTATACGTCTTTTTCAGACCGAGTTTGCACGCGGTTAGCAACGCTTTACAGGAGCTACCATCCTGGCAACTACATTAAGACTTGAATTTAAGCTCAGTGTATTACCCCTCACACGATTTCACTAAATTATAGAGAGAGAAGTAGCTAATCGTTTTCTTTTATTTTCCTGCCTTTCATTTCCTTTCTATTTCTTTTGGTGCTTCATCATTACGGTGATTTAATGACATGCCAATCCAACTTCACATATGTCACGGTTTTGCACGTATGTATTCCTGCTTTATTTACCACTATATACGACATTGGTATGTGTTTATGTCCTTATATACATATAATTAATTACGGTTTGTGTTATCGATTTTGGGTATTTATCTTTCGAACATGGGGTACATACACCCGGCATATTGAAAAATTGCAACCATGATAATGTACTTGCTGATGGTCTTGTTTACTGGTTCTTTTTCATATTTTCTGCTAACTAACTTAATGAACGTTGTATTTACACTTTCTGCACTTAACTTTTGCTGTTTATATATTATGAACGGCGGGAAATAGATTTGTTTGCTTACTTCTAACATTCGGATCTCATGAATTTAAGAATGAGCTGGCCCTGACGAAGGACTTTAGATTCCGAAATGCATAGGCCAATTTTGAGCTCACCCTGCACATTTGCTTTTACTAAGATGTACAGTTACCAAATATTAAAATAAGAATAAACAGCAACACTTTTCAACAATTTGATAATCAGAAGTTTTTTATTTCTCTTGACTAAACAACATTGAATATACACACCACATAGTGGTGATTGGGAGTGCAGCCCGCACCGCTGGCTTAACGGCCTTGGTCCCTACCCTTTGTTTTAATACCATGTCATCGACATAGATCGAGATCACCACCCAATGTTTAAAATATTGGATCCCTCTGTGTAGGTGGACCTCCCTTATCCTTTCATCCAATGGTTCAATCGCCAGCACAAATAGTAATGGTGAGAGGGGACACCCTTGTCGGGTACCTCTGCTCAATACTATCCTAGGCATGAGTTGGCCATTCACCCATACTCTGGCGTCAGGTAACTCATATAGTAACAACACCATGGTTATATAATGTTTTCTAACCCCATCCTGCGCATGATGACTGTAAACTGGAAGGGCTATTCCACCAAGTCGAATGCTTTAGTGGCATCTAAAAGTGCAGCGACTATTTGTTCCTCGTGGTTCACCGCTGAAATTGGCCCAAACATTCTCCGTATCCCAAAAGATGTGGAGCATCCCGAGACAAATCCTGCGTGGTCGGCTCTTACCATTGTGCTCATCTGGGGTGCCAGCATATAGGCTGATATCTTAGCTAGAGTTTTATTATCTCGGTTAATGAGAGAGATCAGTCTGTACGATGCGCAGTCCTTTGACGGTTTGCCTGGTTTAAGCGGTACTGTGACCAGTGCCTCCCTCAGAAATTCAGGGAGTTTGCCCTTGCAAATGGTACATTTGCAGCAGATAGGGGGCAATTTTTGTGGTGTAGTATTTATAGAATTCTGCCGTAAAGCCATCTGGCCCAGGGGAGAGATCTGATAGCCATTAAGACCTCATCCAACGATAGTTGGCGACTCAATCCCTCCCTTTCCTCATCTGTGCACCAGTGTAGGGCCACCTGGTCCAGGTAAATATCTAACTCCGCCTGGGAGGTGTGTGTGTGGGAGAAGTATAGTTTCTTATAGTTTCTTATAGAATCGGCAGAACTCTTGCGTTATCCCCAAGTCGTCAAATCTCTCCACTCTCTGTGTGTCCGTTGTGACGAAAACCCGTTCCCTCCGAATATCCAGCTTTGTAGCCTTCGCTAGTTGTCAACCAGGTTTCTGCCCCTGCTCATATTGCCTCACCGCAGCCTTCCACAAAACCTGTTTGGCCTCTCTGTGCGCAAACGTTTTAAACTGCTCTAAATATTTCTTTATTTCTGCTTGTTGAGTGGGAGACTATGCATGTCTCTGTGTCATTTAGTTCCCGTCTAATTTGTTTCAGCATGCCCACTTCCCTCGAAATTCACTCCCCTCTTATCACACATTTAAAGCTCTCCCAGAGGGACCCAGCTGAGTCCACCAAACCAACATTAGTGTTGAAAAAGGTGTCCATTGATCCTGTTAAGCCATCTCGAAACAGAGTATCCATCAGGGCTTCACTTTTAAATCTCCAGGATTTTCTTTCCCTCCCGCGGCCTGTCAGTTCCATATTCAATAGCACTAGGGCATGGTCCGAGAGCATGCGAGCCAGGATCATCACCTCTGTGATTGTCACCATTAGCGCCTGGGATACTGGAAAAAAGTCCAAGAAAGATGCAGAATTGTGAGTGGATGAGTGGAAAGTGTATTGCCTTACCCCTTGATTCTTAAGCCTCCAAGCGTCCTCTAGCTCCCACGTATAGCACATGCCTCTCAACTTGTTAGTCCCCCTAGTCGCGAGGCAGAGGGGGCCTGCAGTGCAGTCAAGTGTCAGGTCTAATACCGCATTGAAATCCCCAGCCCAAATAATGTCTCCTGGTGGGACGCCCCCCAATTGAAGGCTGAGCCCCTCCAGGGTTGTCACAGTATCTTGATTCAGACCATAGCAATTAATGAAGGTGTACAGTCGGCCTTGGATTGTTCCCCGCTTGATTAGGCCTCTCCGCTCCCAATCTTTAACCGTGTTAATCAGATTGAACCCTACAGTGCTGTGGATGAGAATGCATACCCCTCTCGCATATGAGGAGTGAAAAGAGAAATACTGGTGACATCCCCAGCTCTTCCCAAATTTTGACTCCACTTCTGAAATTATGTGCGTCTCCTGCAGGAACGCCATTATCACGGGGTGACGGTGCAGATAAAGGAGTACCCTGCAACATTTCAACATTTTGATGGACAGTTTAGCCCCCTTATGCTCCATGTGATACATTTAATCAAACCCATCATGACTCAGGTTTGGTGATAATCCAGAATCCGAGCCTGTTCTGCTCCGTCTGTGCCCCAGCCTGTTGCCTTGGTCTTACCCAGTGGTGTGATCCATACACTTCTCAATTTCCAAAAATATTCCTCCTAGTTCCTCCTAGTTGTGATCTCCTCCCCAGTACCTCCCCCTCAACTACCAGCAACCCAGCCTGTCAGTAATACGAGTTCCCATCCACTCCCCAAGCTGACCACTTTACAACTTCAAGCAATGTACCTTTCATTGAGACTTTTGAATAGGCTACTTCCTTTCACCAGACCACTCCATTACTTAGCATCGCTAATCTCCCAGCTGCCTATTACTTTAAAGATCATTCACAGGTCTGCCTTTCTTCGTGTCTCATCCACACGTGTGCAGCCTTCACTTGTGATAAAATGTTGCCACTTCATTCGCTTTAACACACAATGGTCTCTCAGGTCACTTGCCAACTCACCAGCTGTGTGTGCTTCTATCTTGTTTTGCTATTTCCAATTTCATAAGTCAAGGTTAGTACCACAGGCTTGGCGTTGCCTCCCCAACTCTGCCATTCACCCGGGAGGGTTGCAGGCATCCTTGAAACACAATGCAATCTTAACTTGTCTTTTGCAGACCATCGGAGGCAAAAACCACCAGTAGGGAACCCTTGGGGTTTTTGGCCCAATGCACTCTTCCCATGGTATGTTGCTCTGCTCCAGTAGGTGTGCCTTCATCCTGGAAGTTCTGCCCATACTCGTGTTCCATCTTGCTCAGAGTGTGTCTTTAGGTGTTGCCTTTTATACGTGTGAGAAGTGCTATCTGGTATCATGTGTATGCACTTAGTGTAACGGGACATGTCCAGTATGATGTGAGAGAGTTAGTCTGGTTACTCTCAGTCACCCTCTTCCTCGCCCCTACTGTTAAAAAGGGGGGGTTGGAACTTCAAAATAGGATGGGTAGATGAACAAAAAAGGG